>NC_046240.1:3464739-3768039 GCF_009819885.2 Catharus ustulatus
TTTGGTTTGGAGGACAGGTGTCTGCTGAGAAAGGCAGGAACTTCTCTTTGAAATGGAGAATGTAAACCCCCTCCCTCCAAATTATTATAATTTTGAAATCAAGGGGCTCTCAGGCAAAGATAATGGAATTAGGAATAACAGTTCTTTACTAGGGAAATTAAAATAGAAATACAGTACTACAAAGAAACAAACTCCAAACCCTGACACAGTCAGAGTACAACCTGACACCTGTCAGGCAGGGTGTTGGCAGCAGTCCCATTCCATGGTGGCTGCATCCTCCTGCAGTGACAGATGTGGCTCAGTTGGAGCAGTGCTCCTGTACAAGGTGCAGTTTCCCTCCGGAGCTCCAGTGGTGATGTGGAGGAATCCGGTTTTCCTCTGGAGTCCAGTGGAGAAAGGAGCTCCCTTAGTGTCCCAAAACCTCTGTTTTTTATTTTGGTAAGAAATGTTGGGCTCTTCCCCCTGGCTGGAGCAGCTCCCAATGGGATGCAGTAATTTTATCAGTCCCACAGTGGGACTCAATGGCCATGAGCAGAAAATGACTGGCTGGAGGAAGGATGGGTTGTGAAAAGATAAAGAACACTGCCCTGCCTGGTTTCAATGGATGGCCCATTAGCAGAATATCTCCCATGGAGATAAGGATCACTGCCCCCACCCTCAACAGATGGTGATAGAATAGATACCTTTTATCACACTCTGCATTGTAATGTGTGGCTTATAATCGGTGTGGCTTTGACTTTCCTTCAGAGGAGGAGCTGGTCCTCCCATGCACTGGGCATTTCCAGTGAGATGTGGGTAAAGGAGCTGAAGTATAGTCAGACACTGTGGGTGATCACACAGCTGTTCCCAGTGACTTTGATCCCTGTCGGACTTGAACCCCTGAGCAAATCTTTGACATCAAAACAGCAATGTGAATGAGGGACTTGTCAGTTGGAGATTCAGTAAATGAAACCTCATTTTCTGTCAACCCAAACTCAAATGTAGTATTTTGGAGATATTGGTGGTTTAACTCTGTGCATTCATGGGATGGGGCTAAATCCCTGACAGCAGGCAGAAAACAAGGGGTGAGACTTTCAGCATCTCCAGAGTTGTTTCTCTGTCATCCACCAGGTCTTTTCTTCCCCCTCTTGTTGAGATCCTTAGTTTTTTCAGCAAAATGGGGGGAGGGAAAGGGTCAGAACTTTCAAAAGGAGCCATAAATACAAATGTCATTATGTTTTACTCATTTGGATGTGCCTGAGATGGGAAACATTGAAGACCCTTAACCCCAGGGTGTTTTTACAAGTCAAACTAATTAAATCAACCATGTGAGTATTTACAAATAAAAAGTGCTCAGAATCACTAAACAGGTATAAAGAAATTTGATGCCTTATCATTAATTGTGCTTTATCATTTTTAATGCAGAAAGCATCTATCTTTTCTCCCTGAAGGCCAAGATGGTTTGCCAGAACTTTAGGGAAAAAAGGTTGGGATCTCTCCACTGCTTGTTGTGTTCCCCATCCTGCATGGAAGGGTCTTTTTGTGGCACCTGTAGCACCTCCTGTACTAACTGATGAAACATGAGATAAGGGAACAAATGTTAATGAGATAATTTCATTTAATCCAGGCCTGAGGTCTGCCTCCCTGTTGCCTTGGAGACAACACAGCCCTTTTCTGGAGGGATGTGAATGGGATTTGCCTGAAAAGTGCACTTGAGTTTGTTCTGCACCTTTCCAGCAGCTCGTGTAGCTTCTGGTTTAGGAAAAGAGCAGGGGCTCTCTGTTCTTCCCACTTCATAAATATGGACATGTTTGCCAATAACCGAGTTTCCTATTAATGTTTGACTAAAAGCTGAGGCCAAAAAGCTCGGGTTTATGGTACCCACTTAGTAGGAGAGATAGCTGAAATTGAAAAAGCATTTTTACTAGCACTGGTTGCAAATGGGTGCTTAGGACAGAGCCCACCCTGGTGCACAGCACCAAAAACCACATTGTGCCTCTGAACAGGCTGCTGGGATCCTGCAGCCCTTCCTGGGAGGGTCAGCAGCTGCACTGACTGACATTTGAGCAGTGGCCGTTCTGGTCATTGTCTGTGCTGCTGTGAGAAGGATGACTCTGCTGACAGACCCTGGCTCTTTGTGCATTCTGTTCGAGCACTCCTGCAGAACGCGCTGCTGGGCAGCCTGAGGACCCAAGGACTGGAGAGGATTCATTCATCTGAGCTTTCTAACCAGTATTCACCAAAATTGGCAACACTTTCCCATCATTATCCAAAATGAATATAATTTTTTCCTCATTCCCATTGCCAAGGAATTAATTGATCAGCCCTTCTGATTGCCAGTTGCTTATTTGATTTCCCCCCTTCCTGGTCAAGTGAAACTGCCAAGGTCCAGCACCTTCCTTCTTGGCTGATTTAATGACTTCACTTTTGCTCTTGAATCTTTTCCCCAGCTTCACCTTTTGCTGTCCAGTACAGCTGCAAAGTTTCCCCAGGTTTGCTCCTCTAGGAGGTTTTGTCCTCGTCTCCTACAGATGCTGCTGTAGATGGAAGGTTTCCATTTCCCCTCTGTGCTCCAGCCCCCTCCCAGCAGCATCAACAGCAAGTCTGCTGCTCCCAGCCCCCAGCAGCAGGTAGGAACAGGTTCCTAATGCATGCACACTAATGTCTTTCTCTTTGGAGCACAATCTCTTTTGTGATATTATGAACTACAGTGATTGTTCAGGCCTGTGTTTGCCATTGTATTCATTGTACTTATTGTGCTTTCAGTCTGTGCAATCAGCAGGATATGGGAAGGATTCTTTGGCACCTTTGCTTAGTGATTAGTATTTGTATAGCACTTGAAAGCTTAAAATGCTTTAAGAGGGATAAGTAGTGTTATTAATAATGACATGCTTTACCATACGGAATGGAGCTTATGCATATTTGTGTGATAATCCCCAGTCTTCTCTTTATCAAGCACTGTTGTCTTTCTGATCTGCTCCCAGCTTATCTTCCTCACACCTGTCAAAGCACTTTTCAAACAGCTTTCCTTCTTCCTCTGATTAAAGGCACACACAAAAAAGATTCCTCTTAACACAGAATTCAGCCTTCAAGTTTCAGTCACCATGCCCAGATGTGGTGGTCTCTAAGCCATGTTCAGAGACTTTGATCTACTCAGGTTTCCACTAATCTCTCTGCCTATTGCTGACCTAAGATCTGCCATTCATTAAAACCCATTTTTTCAGCAGCATTTGGGGTTTGATCTTCCTGGAGGAGTGCTTTCCTGTGTCCAGGTAATGTTTCATCTGTGCTTTTTACAAACCAATTTATTTTTATGTCACTCCCTGTAGCTCCTTGTTGGAAAATCAGCTTTGTGGCTGAGGAGTAAATTAATAGAGACACAGAGAACATTTTTTCTTAATGGTTAAGGCAGCGTTAAGGCAGAATTTTTTCCCCTTTTATCTCAAGTTGAAAAAGCTGGGTGAATTTTGTGTGAACCTCTCTGCTTGAATTTTGAGGAGGTTAGGGCAGGAAGGATGTCTGGAAGAGATGGAGGAGTCTGTGTTTTTTAAGTGACCACCATTCTCCTTTGGCAGGACCCCTTTCAGCCCCAAAATAGCTCCATGCTCAGTAGCAGGTTGGCATCAGCAGCCTTCAAAGTGTTTTAAAATGTACAGGAGCCATCAGAGGTTCATTGCCAGCAGCTGAGCTTGGCTGGTTTTGTACAACCTGCTCGGGTTTCCAGCCCTGCTAGCAAAATATTGGTGTAATCACAACCTTTCTGCTTTACCAGGAGACAAGAAAGAGAAGAGCATTTCCTGGAGAAAGGGAGGCACAAAATCTCTGCTCTGGGCAGGGTGGCTCTGTGCAGAGTTACCAGCGTGACTGAGAGGAAGGGTTAATTCACAGAGCTGGGCAGAAATTAAATTATTTGGCTCTTCCTCCTCCAGCCTGGGTCACCCTGTGCTCAGACACCCAATTTTCATGGAGCAGAGTCCTGAGCACATGGCCTGGGAAGCAGAATGGAGATGTGGGGCTGGACCAGACCCCAGAGCCACCAGCCTTTCTTGGGGGATGGAGATTCTACTTCTAGGCACATCTTGCTTCTCTGAGTGTCCACTTTATAAATATTTTGCCCTGATGGATAGAGTTGATGAGCATTTCTTTTTCTTCTCTACTCAAATGGGATACTGAGGATATTCAGGTCTGGTAAAAATTGATTGCCATCAGTTGATTATCCAAAGTGACTTTTCAAACCCTGTGCCTCCCTCCCATTCTGACTGACATCCTGGGGTACATACACCTGGCCTAGTGCTCTGGAATGCAGAAAAGACTTTTCCCTCCTACACACATGAGATTTTTTTTCCTATATAATCTCATTTTTGACATGATTCTCTTAGAACTTCCAAGATTCAGTACAGCAAAGGCCCCAGAAATGTGAAAATACCTTAGTGGAGTGTGCTGCAGGGGAGATTCAGACCTTCAGAGAAAATTATTATTTTATTTTTAGAACTGTGTGATGACCAAATCAAATTATCAGAGCCTTGCCAATAAGAAAATCAGCAATATTGGATTGATGCTTCTCTTTCAATTACCTGCAGCATTTTCAGAGACTTGAGAGTAAACAGCAATTCAAGCTGCCTGTTGCTCAGAGGCTTTAATTAACTCTAATGATAATTGCAGAGCATGTGTTGCCATTTTGGGCAGCAATTACACAGCTTATGTGGGGATTCTTGTGTGGGTGAAAAGTGGTCTGGGGAAAAAGCCCCTGGTATCTGAATATGTATTTCTACACTTGCTGCTAAACTTGGATTTTATTAGAGAGGAATCTGCTTTCAGCTCTGAGCACTGAACATCACTGAACATCTTCCTGCCATGCACACTCAGGCCAAACAGAGCCTGATTTGGGCTCTGGTTTTATTCTGAAAAAACAGAACTGATCTCCCTGCTCAGCATTTCAAGAATCTTTCTGAATGGGGACACAAAGATTGAATTTTCCTTGGAAACACAAGAGCCTAGAAAGGATCCATGTAAGGAGCACAGACCATTCTAAGAGCACAAGCTAATAAAGGTTGGCTCCTGTGGGATTTAGGCTCTGTCCTGAAAAGCCCAGCTGAAATGGAGCTGGTTTTGGGAGCACAAACAGCCTCATTCTGTGGATGTTCTCACATAGGTCTGTCTTTATTAGTTTTGGAAGTTTTCTTGGATGCTTAGTGAGCAAACATCATTCCACTGACAACCAACCTCGAGTGACCTTAGAAGCTTTATTAAATTTACCTTTCTTCTTCCTTCTCCTCTGACTCCATCAGAACTAAAGTAATTCAAGGCTCATGGTGTGTAACTCTCACCTAAAAATGAAATTCCAGCTCCTTGGGGTTCCTGTTGTCTCTGTTGTAGGGAAGTTCTCACAAATCTCCTGATCAAAAACATCCCTTCTTAAAAAGGGAGCATTTCAGTTTGATTTTGAGAGGTTGGAAATGGTTCCCCATTACTCAGTTGGAAAACTTGCTCAGTTTGTTTTTCTTTGTGTTTTGTTTTTTCTTCTCCTGAATGTGTTTGATAGACTTCCTTTGAGTGCTCTGTTTTTGTAACACAGGCTGTGAAATCATCTCTAAATGTTGTAGCCCACATTTATCAGCAATCAAAAGCATAAAAAAGCAGATGAAAGCTGGTTTCTTTTGCTTTTGAATAGAAGAGGTTGAAAAAGAGCTAGTGCCATGGAGACACAAAAGAGCCCTCCTCATAAAGGCTGCTGGGAAGGCAAAAACATGGACATTTTGGAAACTAAGTTAATGGCTTTATTTCAAAAGTCTAAGCAAAGCAGCCAAAATATTTCTGGGATTTTATTTTATTTTATTTTATTTTATTTTATTTTTTTGCTTTCGGATGTTAGAAAACGCATCTGATGGGTGAAATTTTTGACAGGTAAATTTCAGGAAATTATTTGCTCCAAAGGACCAAATGGGATAGATGCACTAATTGTTCATAAACCCTGAGTGGCACTTACTGCTTGGAAAGAGTGAAAACAAACCAAAAAAAGGGTTAGATAATATTTTAAAAACTTGTTAGAGGTTCTGTATTTGGTAGAAATATTTCATTAACCTGCAGGGACCATGAAGTGATTTAATAAATCTTTTATTTAATAAATCTTTTCACATCTATGCTGTGTCCTGGTCTTAGGTAGAATAAAGCTGATGCAAGCTCAGGGGAGAATTTTTTTTATTTAATGAATATCTCCTTTTCAGTTTAGCCTTATTCCTTCAGCCCTAGGACTCATGCACAGGTGACTTCTGTTTGAACTATCACTTGATCTGATAGCCTTTGGGGACATCCTGATGGGTTTTTACAATAATTTGGGTGTGAGATGAAGGAGAGATGAAGGAGAATCAAATAGAGCAAATTCTAAACCAATTACTGTGCTACCATAGTTCTCATTTTTGTCATTTCAAGTTCAAAGGGAGACAAGGACCCTTTTTGGACATGGATTGCAGTTGCTGGGTGTCATTATAAATACATTTCTTGGTGACTATTTCATGCTGAGGCTTGAAAGGTTGCTGAGTCCTATTCTGCATCAACTTCAATCAGGCACCACCTGCCCAATAAAAGGCCTGGAAATGATCCTGAGAGCATTTGGTGCCTGCTGAGTCTGTCCAAGTGTACTGAGAGAACCCCACACTCCAAGCTGTGCTTTGTCATCCCCACTTATGAATTCTCCAGCAGTGCTGATTTTTCTAGAATTTTGGGGGAGTTCTTGCCTCTTACCATGACATAAAATCATGTCTAATCATGAAGAAGGAGGCTGAACTTCAAAGATAAAATTACCTTTTAGGGCCTGCTGGTAGTGCTGACAAAGGAGAGTACTTGAGCAGTGTGCTTTAAAGTAGCACAGCAAGGTGAGAGTGTCCCAAGGTTATAATAAACGTGGGAGCTTTGTAATTACTCCTGGCTATTGTATGGTAATCAGAAGTGCAGACTTGCAAAGACTGTGCTGCTGCTGTGCTCTTGTTATTTTTTTTTTCACTCTGCAGCTCTGCCAGGAAAAGACCATTAATTAAAGCTTCAATGCTCCAATGACCCTCCACTCCAGTGTCAGAAGTTGTATTTCTTCTCCCTCTTTCCTTTGTTCATCTCCCAGAGTTTACACACTTTCAGGACTGTACAATTTTCACCTCAGACAGAATCCAGCAAGTCCTCAAAGCTTGTGTGTGCCCACAACACCTGGAAAAGTTCCTGTTCATGCGTCCTGCTGACCTTTAGAGGTAAAATATTCTCACTGCAGTCTTTTTTTTTTCCTGTAAAAAACTGGGTGAAGCTTGTGAGCATCAGTAGAGCCATTACAATAATTATTTTTGTCATGCTGAGCCTGGGAAATGATGGTGGATGTTGGAGGTGTGTTCTGGATCGTGTTGCAATGGAATGTTTTGACTTTGGGGACTTTTTCCACATCAAATCTGAAACAAGGAATCTTTTTTCTTGGTTTTTAGGGTAGTGGTCAAACAATGTGTCAAAACAATGTAATGAAGTTTGTCAGGGAAAAAAAAAAAGAGAGGAATTGTATTTTTAGTCTTAAAGCAATTGATTTCATTACACTTTTTTCTTCTTTGTTCATCTCAGGCTTTATCTCCATCCCCAGATCTGTCTGTGGCCTCAGGCAGGGTGCAGTATTTCTATACCTATAACACTTTCTGTTGTTTGGTATTTTTTGTTGCAGTAAGTCCTCTTTGGGTTAAGAGAATACATGTTTGTCCTCAGTTTGCCTAGAAAACTGGATGCATAGCAGCACAATAAATTTCTCAGAACAAGGTGCTGTGTTTGTGACATAAAAAAAAATAAACTGTGAGAGAAATGAAGGGAAACAGATTGGATGGGAGTCGATTAGGGCGCTGTTATTGCCAGCTGCTGATGAGCACAGGAGGAGGATGTTGTCAGATCTCTCTACAAACCCATGAATTAGGATGCCTGGGTCTAACTTGTCACTTCTTGTGCTAATGGTGAAGTATGGGCACATTCAGAGCTGGAGGTGACAGTGGCACTTGGGCCAGTTGAGCTGAGATGGATTTGGGAAGGGGAGCCTGGGCTGTGCAGGGGGTGCTGGTGTTAGTGTAGAAACACATCATCACAGGATGATTATGTGCAGGTGCTTTTATTGAAGAGCTCTGGGAGTCAGGGTACAAACCCAAATCTGACTCTGACATGGATTCAAGAGAGACATGTTTTTATACCCTTTTCATTATGTAACTATATAATAATTACTAAACCCATATTGTTCTATTGTATACATTGATCTTATCCAAGCATGGATTCTTGTGATTTCCATCAGGTCCCCAAAGATCCTTTCTCATGATTCTTGTTATGATTACATCACTTCTCATGATTCTTATTATGATCAATCAATAATATATTCAATTTACCAAACAATTATTATATTTAACAATCATATTATTTATCATATGATGATTGCACAGATGCAGTTTCACATGATCTAATAAAAACAAAGCTCAACATTCGTTCCCAGGCCTGGTTCCCTTTCCCAGCCCTACCAGACCCAACCTTTCTTTCCACCCACTGAATCTGTTGTATATAATTCCCATGATTTTAGAAACATTTTTAACCCTGTGCTATCACAGGCACTGGGCTGCTCTGCCCTGCCCCTGCTGACTGTCCCTGCTCACAGCTCTGCCCTGCAGCACTTCCCATCCTGTCCCTGCTCCTGGCTCCTGGAGGGTGCTAATGATGCTTCTGTCAGAGCTGGCAGCCCAGTTAACCCGAGGATTCTTTTCCTGAGCCTGACTGTGCTGGAGTTTGTCTGAGTTGATGTTTTTGGTGCACAATGCACTCCCCAGAGCAAGCTATTGACTGCAGCAACACAAAGCAGCTTCTGAGAAATCTCACATCGCTGCTCTGCGAGAGGGTTGTGTGATGCTAATTGCTCTGACTCAAGGGCAAAGCAAACTTTAATTTATAAATTCATTATTGCACTGTAGTGATGGCCTTTATTGGCTCTCACAGGTAATTGTACTGCTGGAAACTCCTCTGATCAGGAGCAAAATTATTTATTAGCAGAGAGTCAAAACCAGTGAAGCATTAACTCTGCACATATTAATAAGTGGAAGAATTAATCTAAGCTCCAAAATACTAATTTATTGGTACAGTGTCCTGTAACTGCAATAATGGAGGCAGCTGTGGGTCCAGAGGGAAACAGATTGGATGCACATCTGGAAATAGGAAATATTGCTCTTTGGCAGAAGTTTCCTGGCCTGTTGTGAACCCATCCCCATTCAGAGAATCAGATGTTTCAGGCCTGTGAGGTTCATCCCTCTTTGCTGCCTCTCTCATGGACCACTGAAAGGTTCCTGTCCTGGAACGTGTGGAGTTCTCAATAACTTGATGAGTGTATTGGAACAAGTGAGGGCTGTCACTGGCAAGAGGTTTCACTGCCCCAGATGCCCAGCCAAGCTCTTTGGAATTTTAAATGGGATGCAATTAAACTACCTGGGCTATACCAATACAGAAATAACAAGAGCAAAGAGCTTCTGCTTTAGAAAGAAAAATATTGAATTTTTTTTGAGGGCTCGAGGACCTAGGACGCAATTTCCTTCTGAAAAAATTCTGACATGATTTTGGAAGGAATTGTACTTTGATGAAATGCACTTTCATGTCTTTTTTACTAGCATTTATTTTATAATTATATTGTGTGAAAGTCACATTTAGAGACCCTAATGAGAATTTTAGATCCTATTAGTCAAGCTGATCTAATGACAATGAGACATTTGATATTGATGAGACAGTGGAAAGAAAGCATTTCTTACTAAATAGCTCATTAATGTTTTCCAAATGGTCAAAAACCTTGAGTAAATATTCCCCTGGGTCTCCTTTGAGGAAAATAATTATGGGTTAAGTGCTGGGTGTTATTATTTGTCCATTCCTTTCTGTGAGCATCAGAGCTCACAGGTTGGCATCACAGCTGGTGTTGTACATGGAACACAACACCTGGGATTTCTGTTGTGCTTGTGGAGAGGATTTACATGAAAATCTTTAATACTACAAGCAAAAAAAACCAAAAAAACAAAAAAACCAAAACAAGCAAAAAAACCCCCAAAAAACCCCAGGATACTTATTTTGATTAACACTTGAGATGCCCTAGAGACAGTCAGGTTTATTGGAAAAGTGAAGTTTTCAAGTCTTTGGGTAACTCCTAATGGGAAATGCAAGGTGTTGCTGAGGCACCTTCAGCGAGGGGAGGAGAGCACATGTTATATGGGGAAAGTGCCAGAATCAGAGACTGAGAATCCTGCTTTTCTTGTCCCAGGAATAAGCAACTGTAATGACAAGCAATAAAAACAATTGCAGAGAAAGAACACAGCTGTCCCAAGGGTCTGGGGGACATGAACCCCAAGATGTGGATTGAATCTCAATGTGTAGGAAAGTGAAGATTGGCTTAAATGTTCCTCCCTTGGGGGAATTAAAAACCTTTCAGGATCTTTGGAAATTCACATCCAGAACTAGAGTGCACTCCAGGAGTTTCTAACCAAAATATGCTTAAACTCCACAGTTTCAGCACAGTTTGGTTAAAAAACACATTGCAGATGATGCAACTCCCTTTAATAGTGATGGTAATGTCTTGCAGTGGCCTATGGTCCCTTTCAGAATAAAATCAAGGCCAGCCTGAATCTTGGTTCATCCTTTTCTCACTTTGAACTGTGAACTGCTCTTTGCCCTTTAAATTAGTCTTAATCTGCAAGAAATTATCTGGGGAAATGCTGGCAAGTGCTAACTTTTTCACAGCCATTAATAAATCTGCGTTCCAAACAAACAGAAGCAAATTTCCTTTCCTTCTCTAATGAATCCCCAGAGGGAGTTGTGGATTCTGCATTTAAATGGGCTTTGCTCAGATTATCTGTTTTTAAGTGCTGTGTTTTCTCCCTCTCCCTGCTCAGCTCAGCAGGGTAAACTCTTCACCTGCTTCCCAAGCTTCTGTATCATCTCTGTGTGAAATTACCAGCCAAGCACAGGATGCTCCAAGGCATTTGAAGCTGAGCAAACAGCCCAGTTAAAATCAGCTGGTTTTTGTGTCTGAGCAGGGAGCAGCCCTGCCTGAGGATCCCAGCTGTAAAATCTTCTGGTTGGGTTTCACTGTGGGCAGGGTTTTGTCTGCTCCCACCAAGGTCACTCACCCACGTTCAGCTTTTTCATCCCTGCTCATCCTCCTCGTGCTGGCACCCCAGGGCTGTGAGGTGCCTCTGGGGACCTTGGGCATCTCCTTGTCCCTTGTGGGGGACATTTCCTCTGTCTGCTCAGGGGGCCCCTGAGAGAGGTCCAGGTGTGACACTGCCCTTCCTCTGCCCACATCCACTTCAGTGGAATCCAGCGTTGGAGAAGGGGTGGCAGAAAGAGTCTCCACATGGTGTCTGGGCAGTGTTAGTGAAATTTTGGATAAAATCACCAAAAGCTGTTGGGTCTGGGGCATTTTATGCTCTCAGAAAATCACCAGAAGCTGTAGGGTTTGGGGCTTTTTGTGCTCTCAGAAGTGGTTGTGTGTCTTTAGACTTGCTTGTTTTGTGGCCGTGTTCTAGTCTATTTTTATGGGCTCTTGAGATGAGTGGAATGGGACTGGGAAGGGACAGATGGCACAGCTCCAGAGGAGGAGTACAGTTTGAACCTTATATGTAAACCCTCCAATTTGTACCATGGCTTTGTACATCTTGCTAGCTGTGGCTTTCTAACTGGAGGCTTTTAGGTGGTTCATGGTCTTTCCAAAAACAAAGAAACCAAGCAAAAGCAACAAACAAACAAAATAACCACCCCCAAAACTGAAATACATTGTCAAACTCGGTGAACCATGTAGAGTTTGTTCTTTCTGGGAACAGCAGGGTGCTAGAGGTGATGCTTTGTGGCAGGGAGTAATGAGGAGCACATGGCACCAACTGAATGTCCATCAGTGAACCATGAAGCTTCTTCTGGGACCAGCTTTGGGTTGATGTTGGGTGTTCACTGTCACCACCTAATGTGAAGGTTCATACATTTGCTTCTGGAAACTGGGCTCTGAGGATAGAAAAAATGATAGGTACTGCCTGATGCTCTAAAAAACATTTTACATCGAGGATGTGCACTTCTCTTGGCTAAACTGGTGTGCTGCCAGGGCCATTCACTAACCTCAGAACAGTCTCTTCCCATTTCCAGTTTAAAGTACATGTGATAAAAAACAGAAACACCCTGTCCTTTTCCAGTCCCAGAAAGAGAGAGTGGGAGCACAGGAAAGGCTTTGGGCAGGTAGAACACCAGCAATGAGAGGTTTGATCCCTGGACCTCGCATCTGACCTCATTTTGCAGTGGAAAACAAATCCAAGCTGTGGATAGTTCCAGACTCTGGAAGACACTGGACTAGGCCTAAGTCATGTTTCTTGATTGCTCTTTCTGAAATGCAGCAATAGCCTCTGGCTCCACTTTTCATTCTGTTTATTTGGAAGCCCATCCTCTGCTTGAGAATGGAATCCCTATGGGCAATTTGGTGACATCTTAATTCAGTTACATGCTTGGGATTCATTCCTTAATGTAAAAATTGGTGATTGTTGTCAATCAGTCAGGGCAGATGTTGCACAGCTTTAAGAGAAACATCCCATTTTCTTGAGTTCAACAGCTTCACTGTGACCAAGCCCAGCTCCTTCACCAGTGCAGTAAAAATCATTCCAGCAGTGCCTTCCCCACACCATATGGTTCCTTGGTGCACTGGCCCTAATAATGTGCTGACAAACAGCAGGTGCAAGTGGATGGAAAATCAGAGATTTGCAAAGTGTTCCTTGCACCAGCTGGGCACACAAATATTTCAGTTGTTAAATGGCTTTTGCAGCGTGGTTTTCTGAACTGCAAAATGGCTCAGATGAGAGTCTGTGATACCATCTGAGGTAAGAAACAATTAGGTTTTGTTTCCTTTCATTTGAGTTTGAGTCACTCCTAAGCTTTGGCAAAGAATTCTGTTGATTGTATTTGGTGAATGTGTCTAGAATTTATGTGACCCCAGAACACCGTGATGCTTGGCACATCAGGCTGGGCTGGGCTGGTGCTGAGGCTGGAGTTCTGTGTTTTCTTTCCCCTTGAAGTGAACTATCCAAGCTCCTGTTCTGCTGGTTTGTTAGCCAGGCAAGGCAGAGGCACTGAGACCCAAGCAGAGGAGGGCCATTGTGTCTGATAACAGCTGCTAACACTGAGCTGCAGCAGCTTATTGCCTTCTTAGTCATTTGTGGTGCTCATCCATCAACCCCACCAAGGCAAAATTAAAGAATAGAATTTATCAGTGATTTAATTCAGAAAGAGCCAGGGAGTGCATTAATGAGTTTGTCATAATGGATGTTATTAGAATGCAGACAAAATATGGTTTAATATTGAGAGGGGAGCAATCAGAGGCCAGATATCCACAGTTTTGACTGTACAAATAAGAAATCTCCTGAGAGCCTGTGAGGCTGCAGGGAGGGCTGTGGAGGACCTGCTTTGTTCCACCATGGCAGCTTTGAAAGGATTTGCCTTGGTGGAGAAGAGCTTGGGATGCATCTACAGATAAGGAGGAAAATCAGTGGCATTTGGTGGCTCTTGGCTTTACATCAGAAACTCACTGCTCAGAGAGAAAATCTGGCTTCTCGGTTTCAAGGAGTGTGTGAGGCCAGTATTCGAAAGAAGCAGAGGCATTTGTGGACTATATTTTGATACTGCATGAAAGGCAGGATGGTTGCTGTTTGTTTTTGGTCACTCAGATCCTTCTTATTCCCTGTCAGAGCCATGAGATTTAAAATGCTGTGGACAAGGTTGCTGTCAACTCTTATGCACCATTGAGACTGATACAGGATGTAGTGTGGCAGTTGTGCTACACAACTCTTTCCCCATGTGGAGAAACTGCAGTTATTGTTCATGATGCTGCTAAAAATGTATTCCTCATGGAAGGAGCTGTTTGTTTAGAATGAGTCCAGATAACTGGAAGAGGAGAAAGCCATGGGAGCTTCTAGAAGGAGCAGAAATTCTATCTCAAATTGGTCAAAATATAGAATCTGAAATGGGAAGATAAGAGATTTTTATTTTTTTTCTCTCTGTTTTTTTTTCTCTGCATGATAGTTTTCCTATATTATGAGACATTACTACCTCCCCTGGGTAGTTTCTGAGCTATCCAAACAAGCACTGCTGTTCAGGTATGGGATCATATATTTATTAATCACCCAGCTGCCAAATACCAGAGGGGCCTTAGCTGGGCAGGCAAAACAACATTATTGCACCTGAAATCACAAACAGCTGTTGGGGTGAACCTGAACTTGCCAGGTATGAGGTGTAACCTCATGTGACATCCTCTGCTCTCAGTGTGTTTGGGATGCTGCCCACTCCTCCTGCCTCTCTGTTTTCAGGGAGCTCAGATAATGAGGAAAAACCCCCAAAGCCTCCAGGATTCTGGTTCCTATGGCAGTAGGATGTGTTACACAGGGTGGAGCCTGTGAAATGCTCCACTTGGGACTTGTTTTGCTCAAGTGGGTGTCCTTGTGTATCGGTACACTCACAAAGCCTGAATGTCCTTCTCGTGGTACTTTAAACTGTTTAAGCTGTTTTCACTTACCATCCTCTTTCAGACATGCAGGAATTCACTGTATTCCTTTCAGGACAGGCGTCATGATCTCAATTCTGGTGTGGTGCTGTTAATGTAGAGCTGGGAAAAAAAAAATAAATCACACAAAAAGAGACCTTGGACTTGAACAGCAAGTGGGTGTTGCTGAAGATCTGCCTGCAGGGAAAAGCAGGGAAGTGTTTCTTTCCTGTGGTGCTTAGAGCCTGCAGCACACAAGGATGTTATAGTGTCAATATATATGTTATAATGTCAAGGTTTTATGTGCTGTTTTGTGTTTGGGGTTTTTCTGGTAGGTTTTTTCCTTTTTTTTTAAAGATAATTTTAAGTTTGGCATCATTAACAATATGACAGAAGCCCTGTCCTGAGCTAGACATCATCCCCAGCAGAGCCTTGCCTTCTGCACAGCCTCCAGTACAGCCATGAGCCACCCACACAGAAACCATGGAAGAACAAGGGATCTTTGTTTCGGATTGGGTCTGTTTCCAGAAAAGTCCTTTGGTATCAGGCATCTCATTTGAGAGTTGAGGTTGCTGGTCAGTGCCAAGTTTAATAACTCACTTCTGCCATTTTGCTTCACTTCTGCTGTGGGCTTGAGCCCATTCATAACTGGTTACACCAAAACTCAGTAAACTCTTCTAAGAGGAACTGGCATAAAATCCTGTGTGCAGAAATCATCTCACATCTGCATAAACCCTGTAAGATGTCCCCAGGCAGAACTGTGTGTGTGTCCCAGTTTGGATGAACACAACCCTCCTGTCCTCCTTGGCACTGGCAGGTGACACCAGCCCTGCTCCCAGACCTTTCCCAATATCTGGCAGCTCTGGATCTGTCTCTGCAGTCCCTCCCTGCCTCCAACTCAGTTTTCCATCTCCAGCTCACTTATTGTCCTTTGTAATTGTCTTTTCTCTAATTCCTTTGGTTATCTCTTGGAATATGTTAAATGAGAAAGATGAAGGTGACTTGGCATAATTATTCTCTGGTGAGTTAACAGGGCTCTTCAACACGAACTGAGTGATTATAAACATTAAGTCCAATTAGGAACATGGATAACTGCTCTGTGGAAAAACAGACTTGTACATTTTCTGAGCTGTGATGGATTTTCTCCCTTGCAGAGCTCAGTGTGTTTAGCTTTTCTGTATTTGTGCACCTCCTTGGAGGAAAAAAATGCTCATAAATACTGGGGATCATCCATAGTGGTAAGAATATGTTTTGACTTTTTCAATCACTGGTCTTGTGAATTGCAACAGGATCTTCAAGAGGAGTGGGAGAAATGTATCAACCTCCAGGGAAGTGAAATGGAAAAAAAATCAAAAATAATGAGGAATAGAGAAACTTGCAGAGCCAAAAAAAAGCAAATGCATTAATAATGGAAGGCTCTGGAAGGGATGTGTAAGCAGCTGGTTCATGAATGCTGGAGGCTGAAATTTGCTCCAAAGCAGGTCAGGTCCAGCAGGAGGTTTTGGAGAAGAAGAGGGTCAGAACAGACTTTTGAGTGCTGATGTAGTGTTACAGTGCTCATGAGCACACCTAGATTTTGGGAATTGCATGAGATACGAGCTGCATATTCTATGGAATTACTGGGGATGTCTAGAGCCAGGACACTGGGGAGTCACTGGGGAAAGCCCCACTGCAGGGAGCTGAGCACAGAAGGGGGCTCCAGCTGTGTTCCCGTGGTGGCAGATTGCAGTGCTTTGCTTGATAGTCTGTTTAATGTAGCATTTAATAAGGAACCTCTTCATGCAGCCTCAGAACACAGAGCTTCTCAGGCCCTGGAAATCTCCAAGCCACTTTGCTCCTGTTTTGGTTTTATTGGCCCCTGCCATAAAAGCCTGCTGCCTGCTATGTATTGCTGGCTCCTGAAGTGCTTGGCATCTATGGGCAGAAAGCAGCAGACAGGAATAGACTGAAAAATCTGCTCTGTACTTTATTTGCAGTGTTTACCAAGAAATGGGCTATGAAAGTGATGATGTACTTGAGATGATGCAGCCTGCTATCGATGCAAAGGATGGACTGTCAACATCAAATATTGCAAAAAGTATAAATCTCACATACCATGAGAGTTTTAGATGTAAATGAGTAGAAAAGGTCAGGAGTGGGAAGTGCACAGGGTTGTGTTCTGGTAATTTTGCACAAAGCTTCTGACAGTAAGGGAGGCAAGGCAGAGCTGTAAGATGGGACTGATTTGCCTGCCAGGTGTTTGCTACCAAGGAAAACACTCTTTTCACTGCCAGGCTGCCCCTGCTGAGGACATGGCTCCAGTTACTTGGTTAAACACTCTCCTGCATTGCTGGCTCATGCCACTTGTGCAGGAAGGAGTGACAAAGTGCTGTGAGCTGGGATGGGTCAGGTCAAGGTGCTGACCATAACATTTACTGAGTAAACTGCTAAACTGAAAAGAAGGTGTGAAGGAGGGTCCCAAGCTGGGTTTTGGGAGGTGAACCAGCAGAATGCAGGTCATCTGGGCAAGGAAAATGCCAGGCTCTTAAATGCTCTGCTAGAAATACGTTCTTGGGGCAGGGATTTGCAAAAACAAGCCTGGGCTCCAAAGCAAACAAGCTGAGGGAGAGGCTGGGGCTGGGCTGTGCCTGCCAGGTTCCTGTGGGCAGAGGCATGAGGAGGGTGCAGGGCTCCTGCCAGAGCCCTCCTGCTGTCCTTGGGAGGGTGGAAGGGCTGATGGTGCTGTTGTAAGGAAAGGGAAGGAGGAGAGGGTCTGTGGGTGTGGAGCAGTGCTGAGGACAGGCTGTGCTCCTTCATGTGGGCTGTGCAGCTCCAAGGTGGATGAGCATCAAAAGGTCCTGCTGGTCTGGGGCCAATCCCTCTGGGACATGATTTTGAAGGTCAGAGGTGTACAAAGATGAAGGGTGTCTCCAGGGCTGGTGAGGAATGGGCAGAAGCTCTCAGCTTTGATGCTGAGAAGAATTCAATAGCAGCATGTCTGTGGTCAGGGCTCTCCTGTGTGCGTGGCACTGACTGAGAGCAGTGCTGCAGGGAGCTGCTGCAGAGCTGGAGCTGCCTCATTAAATCTGAGCCAAGGACTGCAGCCAAACAGGCACCTGATGAGTCACTCCAGGACAAAGGAAGAGCAAGGCAAGAAGTAGAGAGCAGAAAAGGTAGAAAGCAACAGGTAGGGGGAAGATTGAAGCAAAATGTCCAAGAATGTTCCTTGTCAGCCTCTGTCCCTGCGAAGGATCTTCACTTGGCTTCCTCACTGAAACTGCTGCAGTGAAAATGAAATTCCCTCTCCATCAGTTCCTCCTGTAATTAAACAATTGGAAAGAATCCACGTGAAATCCCCAAAGCACATTGCTACATTCAGCCTGCTCCCCTCCTGCGCTGCTAACGTGTCAGAAGGGCTTTGGGAGCTGGCTGAGAGCTGTCTCTGATTCATCAGCCCTTGGCCAGAAGAGGCTGAGTCCCAGCCCAAACCTCGAGCACTCCATTGGAGACTGATTTGGAAGGCTGTGCTTAATCAGAGCTTGGGCACAGGTGGTTATATTTTAGTCTCCAGAATAATTATCTTTTATTGGTTGTCTTTGGTCTCAATGCCCGGTACCTAAGTTGTGTGCAGGAATGCAAATATGGTTTGGCTTGGCTGGAGCTCCCTTCTCCACCTGCAATGTGCTGGGTTAATGCAGCCCACTCTTGTTTTCCTTCTCATTTCCTGCCTTACTCTGAGCCACGCTGCTGTGTCCATCTCAGTGTTACCTAACCCTGCTGTGCCCGTGTCCTGCTGCTGTGGCAGTGGTGTCCCACCGTGGGGGAAGCTCTGGGTCTGCCCAGCCTCCTCCAGCACCAGTTCCCTCTGCACCTTTGGGCAGTGGCTGAGCTGTTTCCATGGATTAGTCCTGGAACTCCATGTCCACACAAAGTGTCTACAAAACCAGTTTGAGGTGCAGAGCCCTGGCTCTGTCCTGGTTTTGAATGTGTGGTACAGGAAAGGGATGAGGTTTATATGCCCTGGGGAAAACCTACTATTAATTTCAGGTGTGATTAATTTCCCACTGTGATAAATATTCTGTGGGGTTTACAGTGTAATCACAGAGCTGAGGAGATACCTGGGATCTGGTCCAGTGTCACATTTTATCTGTGCACTCTATCTCCTTGTTTTCTGGAATGCTTCCTCTGGGAGCTATTTTGAGACAAAAGAGGCTGTGGCTGCCAGCCTGGGGCTGTGCAGTGCTGAGGGGCTGGTGGGCACAGGCTGCTGCTTCCCTGGCACCTCCAGCCTGTGTCACATCAGGGTTTGTTAGGGAGGAGGGTTAATTTGGGCTTGCAGGGAGTTAATTCTGTCCTGTCTGGAGTTTTGGTTATGTCATGAGTTATGGCACTGCTCACTCCCTCTCTTCAAAGTGCCACCAAACTTTTTCAGCCTTTTCTATTTTTCATCTGGCTAGACTTAGACAATTTCATTTTGGTTTTTTTTACACCACTTCCCAGGCTGGTTTGATTTCTTGGATCTTGGTGATGTTACACCAGGGCACAGAATAGCAACTGTGTTCAGAGTAACCAAAATAAAAGTGACAGAGGCTGTTAATCAAGAGAAGTCAACTGGGGTCAGGAAGAGTTTCCAGCCATTTTGCTGAACCAGAGATGAGGTTTGAATTGTTCTGCTGAACAAGATGAAATGTGCCTGTGGCCTCCTCCACCATTCCTATGTGAAAATGTTGAAAATCTTTTGCCTTAGCTTTGTGAAGTGTGGCAGCCAAAGTCACCAAGCAGAAGGTGCTGGATCCACTTCACCTGGGGATCAAATGCCCACGGCAGCCTGGACATACTCTGTAATTTCAGCATCTGAAACTCCTGCCTGGTGTCTGGTGAAGGAAAGGAGAGACAAGCACTTTCAGGTTTGACTTCTCCCTGTTCAGCACTGAATTTCTTGAGGTGAGTCCCAGTGGCTGTGTCCAAAGCTCAGTGCTGTAGTGTGGAGCTCAGAGCAGGGCAGGGTGAATGCAGACCTGCCCAGCACTCAGGCAGAAACCAGAACTGAGGTGTGTTGGCCAAAAGAGTGGGTTTGACCTCATCTAGAACAGGAGCTTCAGCCTGAGAGGTCATGTCCCTTTAGACAGAAATTCAAGAGGAAAAATACGGCAGGAAATGAAAAAGTTAGTTATTGTCTCATGTCAAGCACATCCACCCAGTTAAAGGAAAAGGGAGATGCTCTCTAGGCTCTTTGGCAAATTGGATTTTGAAAGTGGGCAGTTCTGTCTGCCTGAAGTGGAGCCCTGGTGGCAGAACACCCCCAGCATCTGTACAGTTCTGTGGGTCTGTGCTGTGTGGGACTGTGGGCCTGGCTGTAAAACGTGGAGAATGAAATGCTTTCCTTGGTGATGTTACAGAGAAGTGTCAAAGGAATAGAGCTGCTAGGGAATGCTGTTGGCATTTACAGGGAGGTGAGGGATAAAGATGTCAGTGGGAAACAAATAAAAATGCAATTTCCTGACTCAGCTAGAGAGCCTATGGGAGAACATTGTTCCCTGAAATATATATATATATATATTTATTTATACTTAAAAAAAATTTTTTTTAGAAAAGCTCTACAGAGCAATGGTTGCAGAGACTTTGGTGTTTTTCTTCAGGGCAGGGGGAAGCTGCTTTTCCCACCAATGTTTTTTGGGGTAGCAAAGAAAGAGGAGACAGTGATGCAGGAAGCCCCAGCAAGGGATGACCAGCCACAATGGCTTTGGGAAAAGCCCCAGAGCAATGAAACCTCCCAGGGCTGACACCCTGCTCTGTGCTGCAGCCTGGCTGTGGGTGACATGCCCTGAGCTCTCGTGTTTCCTCCTGGCCTTTGGGGCTGGGTCAGGGCGGTTCACTGGATGTGTCCTTGTTCCTCCAGTGCTCCCAAAGCCTTGCACATCTTTGAGCAGAGCCGTTCAGAACTCTCTGCCCTCCTCCAGTGTTTCCCTTGGCACTTGTGCTCCTGATCACAGCCCTGTCTTGTTTGACTGAGCCGCTCCTCCCCGCTGTCCTCGGCTCTCCTCTCTCAGCCAAGTCGTAAATCTGCGCTTGTAGCTGATGTTGTTCCCAGGGCAGCAAGCAGGGAAAGTGCAGACAGGAGGTTATGACTTCCCTGAGGGATGAACTGAGTGGAAGAATTGGTCTATCAGGTGGAATAGATCCAAAGTAGTAGTTTGAAGGATGGGACTGGTGACCCGATTTGGAAGGAAACCACCCCTGTTCTAAGTACTGTCTTCAGGGGAAAGCTTTTAATCTCTGCATTCCTCCCCTCTGAGATCTCATGCTGGTTTAAGGCTTTGAGTCATGTCAGTTGTTTCATCATTTGTATTGCTTGTTTAGTTAGTTTTTCATCAGATATTTTTCCTTTACCAAGTTGTTTATGAGACTAAATTACAAAAAGTGATTTTCTAGGGGCTGTCCCCTCCCCACCTGAGCTCTAAGTGGCCTCACACACAGATCAGGGAGCTCCCAGAAATCCCACAGAGCCAGCACAGAAGATTTGTAACAAACTAAAGCAAGAGCATGAATTTCTGGTGCCCCTGTGGGTTTATTTGGGGTCAGGGATGCTCTTTGGCTCTGCTGTGCTGTCAGGGAGGAGCAGCCTGAGGAGTCAGGGGGAGTGTGGGACTATTTCCAACCTGCTCTCTAGGGTTATCCTGCCCCACTCTCTGTGCTTTGGGGGGGAATTTAGGCACTTCAATCACAGCAAGAGACTGTGTGTGCACGCTTTTTAACAAACACTGAAAAAACCTTCCAACCTGGCGTATTGGCAGATAATAATTCCCCACTGCATTTGGCTTTTCATTGGCATGTGTGAATGTGTCATAGTGGAGGATCTCTCGGCTGGGAAAGTATCTTCCTAGAATCACAGAATGGTTTGGGTTGGAAGGGACCTCAAAAAACATCTTGTTCCAATTTTCCCTCCATGTGCAGGGCACCTTCCGCTAGAGCAGGCTGCTCAAAACTCATCCAGCCTGGCCTTGAGCACTTGCAGGGGTGGGATCTTGGTCAGTCATGACAAGGGAGAATGGGAGAGCTTCACCTCCTGCCCAGTCACAAAGTCCTTTGTCATTGCAAGTGGCAGTGCTGTCCTTCCCCACCTGGACATCCTGCCTTCCTTTCTGCTCCTCTGGAATTAGGAATTCTCTTAGGCCAGTCACTGCCCCCATCTCAGCCTGAGCAGTGCCTGAACACAGGGGTGCCTCACGACTCCTATTGTCACACAAATGGCCACAGTAAATGCTTTTATGCACATTATGGATTCCTACCATCTGCTTGGCACAGACAAACTGCAGATCAGAGGGAGCTGAGGTCGTGCAGTAAAGCCATGATTAGCACAGACCAGTCTGGCTGTGTAGCCCTGTGCAGTATCTTCCACTGCAGGAATAAAATAGTTGGAGGAAGAGGATGGTTAGATCTGCTTAATGAATCCTTCAAAACCCCTGGGTGTGATGCTGTTTAGTAAAAGGATCTTCTGACACTCCTTGCAGCTGTAGAAACATTTGTGTGCTGTTTAGGGGCAGCAGAGTGCTCAGAGTCTAGGAAATAAAACCTGGCAGCACCTTTAAAGATGGTTTGGTGCTGAAGATGTCAGGGAACAGCCACTGCAAACAGCCTGAGTTAGTGTCCCAAAGGAGCAGAGGGAGGAGTCCCAGACCTCCTTCCTGGGAAACAGGCCTGGGGTCTCCACTCTGCATCTGGTGGGCATGAGCTAAAGAATTCTATTCTGCAGCCTGCTGAGGAATTGAAGAGATTGTATGGATTGACTGGATTTACCACAGACACAAATAAGTGCTCTCCTTCTGCTCCAGTTGCACTGAGTGATGTCTTTGTCCCTTTTCCTTCAAATGAATGTAGATCATGACTCCTTGTCCTGGGCTCTGGTGTGGCTGCAGGGATTCCTTCATTGCCCCTCCTCAGCAGGTGACAGGATCTTACCTGTAAAGACCCTGCAAGCCCTGCTTCCTTACAGCTCTACAGCCCCAGGAGGGTTGGAGATTGGAATTTGTTTTGTGCCAGCAGCTGTGAGGTTGAAGGAGTCTCTGGGTGCGTGCAAAGAGCAATCAATGCAAATCCAGAAATCCAGGCTGGCAAACTGTTCAGAAGTCACAGATCAAACCCATCGCTGGAGGGTTGTTTATTAGCTGTAGCATTTGATAATGATTATCATCCTTCTTAAAGCCTTGGCTTAATCCCAATTTTCCTCCCCACAAGTTAGGAACAGTTGCATTAAGGTCTGGTCTAGTGGCCAATGACAGAATGGAGGGGGCAAAGGGGGTGAAGTCAAACAAAGCATAGTGCTGAGGAGATCCAGCAGCTCTTGGTACCCTGCACTGGGAACGAGCATCAAATCTCACCAGCAGCCACTGCAAGACACCAACAGCTCATCCTACCCTGATTTAAAGGAGGGAAAAGCTTTTCTGATACAAACAAGTGGTTTCCAAACTGTTGATCCCAAGTGGATTTGGATATCGTGGAAAGGGGGCTGCAGACCTGCCTGGTGCTTGATCTGTGACAGCTGCTGGGGGTAGTTCTCTGGTCAGAAGTATTTGGGTATTCATTGCCCTTCATGTCTATATAAGAGGTTCCCACTGCTGAAGCCACAATCAATACTATGGGTGAGGCTGGAACTAACCCCGAGTGAAAATTTGCCCCATATTTGGTAAATTTTTTGACTTCTGATATATTTGCAAAACCATGGAAGCAATTACATTGGCCAAAAATTTATATGATGAGTTTCCAGTTGCAGTGAATTATCCATGAGCAGTTTAAAGTTTGATGACACACACATATATAATTTAAAGTGGTTCTGACACTTGCATATAATTTAAAGGAATTCACAAAATAACTTCTGGTTTGTAAATTGGAGCAACCAGTGCAGCAGCACATATGGAAAAGCTGAGCCTGGATCCCTGCTGATTAGTGCTGGCACTGCAGACACAGCCTGCTCTTTGTGCAGTTTGGAGTGTGACCAGTTCAAACTTTTTACAGCAGAAAGAGTCTTCTAGAGCAGCTTTAAAGTGAATGTCAAAAGATCATTAGTTGATATGCAAATAAAGAAATTATCTCTCATAGAAAGGAGTTTTCCTTCCCAAGGGATTGAAACTTGTTTTGCCTCTTAGAACAATCTCATCTCCAAGTGCTGCTTGTGTTACTTGGCAAGTGCTGCCCAAATCTGATAACCTTGGCAGTGTGTGGCTTTGAGATTCTCTGTTTTGTGAGATGGCATTTGCAGAGCTGCTGTTGAAATCCCAGCTGAAGGAAGTAACAGTCTCATCACTCCACTGCCCACTGAAACATCTCAATGAGAGGAGGAAAACAGCTGGCAGATTGAGATGAAGCCTGATTACTTGAGCTACTGCAAAGTAGCTTTCCAAAGTAGGAGGGATTTTGAATGGGGTTAGTGGGAACTGGGAACATGATCTTTGCATGTGCCTGATGAACACTTTCATGGCAACTGTGTCCCATCTGGCAGGGCCACATGTGGTGGTGGTGGCCCCAAAGCTGCAGTGAGTTACAGCTGGAGCTGCAGGACCAGACCAGGGTCTGCTTTTTCAGCAGCCTCAGTTAAGAAAGGTTTTACTGCCTCTCCTGGAGCGCTGGGTCCCTTGAGAGCCCATGGCACAGGACAGCAGGACACTGTCATGCTCTGGGTGGCTCTGAGCAGCTGTCTCTGGACTGGCTTGTGGCTCTCTTGTCCTTCCCAGCCACAGGGTACCAGCAGTGTCTGCTCTGCTGGGAGCTGAGGGGAGATTGTCCCCACCAAACCCAGCACTGCAAAGCCAGATCAGCAGTCAGTGGGGCAGCTGGGACACCTGAGCCTGTGGAGAGCTCAGATCATGCCTCCTTTCCCTGCATCTCTAACTCAGGGCTGGCTGACTCACACTGGGGGGCCACTGGAGACTGCACTCCAGTTTAAGGTGGCTGAAAAATCACTAGAAATAATACTTTACAAATGTGGCCATTGCCTCAGAGCTAACACTCCTGGGAGCCACCAGCCAGCACTGAGGCCACTGTCCCCTGTTCCTGCTGTCCTCAGCAAACACTCTTAGGGTGACCAAGCAATGGGTGCTGATGAACACGTACTGGCTCATTTCAGTCTCAGTTTTTTACAGACCAGGCAAAAGCTTAAGCCCCCAGGTTTGTTTTTGGACTCAGCCCAGCTGAAGGCCAAAGGCTGCACAGCAGTGGTTCTGTTGAGGCAGACTTGGGACTGTGAGACTTTCCTGGCCTGTGGTTTGCTCTCTGGTTTGGTTCCTCTGCGGCTCCATAATGAACACCAGCTCTGCAGTCCCTGTTCCCCGGTGCAAGTGTTCATGGTGATGGAGAACCTTCTCGTGGGGGAGTGTGGGTCTGTCTTGAGGGAGACTTCACTACAATTTATATGAGTCCAAAACCTGGCAGAAGAAACTATTGCTAAAGAAATTCTTCAAGCAACCTCTGCTTATGCTACTCTTGCCTGCTGTATCCCACTGCTCAAAGTCAGCATTAGTGGAAATTCCAACTCTGTTCTATCTGCCTGCCACTGCTGCATGGCTATTTATCTCCACACAGCTGCTGCTGAGGTTTAAGAACTTTGTTTGGTCCCCGAGTCTGCCCTCAGCTCTGATGATGTCAAGGATTTTTGTGCAGTTTGTAAAATTGTCCATTCATACAAATGTGTCTGAATCGTTTCCATGGCAACACCTGCTCCACACAGGGAAATGTGATTTGCCTTTATGAATACATATGCGATCGTACTACCTTGGAGAGCCTGCATAATAGGCCAGCACAAACCCTGTGTCAGCATGGCCAGCAGCAAGACCCATGCTTGAGGGAGAAAAGTCTCAGAAATTAGCTCAGGCTGAGCCCTCAGGTGTAGCTTGGAGCAGGACTCTGGGTGCTGGAAAGATTTTGACTTTTCATTTCCTGACTGAGAGTCACAAAGTGCCACAGGTCTGTCCCTGCAGCGTTACCTGGGGTGGGTCCTTGTGAGCAGCTTCCCTTCCATGGGGAGAGCACAAAGGTCTGAGTGAAGGATTTTCAATTATATGGTGTTTCAGAAAACCAGCCTGTGACTCGAGGAGGCTGTGCTGTTGCATAGCTTTTTTTTGCTTTTTTTGTTGTGCTTCTTTTGGAGACTGAGGGAGAAAAGGACTGGATGTCCTTTTAGTATGGAGAGAGGCAGGTGAGGAGCTTCCCCTGCAGCTGCAGCCCATGCTGGCAATGAAGCAACTTTTAAATTACTTTGCTTAAGCTTTATGTTGGAGAGAATAAAACAAAGAAGTGAATACTTCAGGAAGGTTTTGTTTGTTTCTTTAGAGGATATAAAGCCCTCTCCTCAACCCTCCCACAGAAGGGTACAGAAGCACTTAAATTCAAGTATCTTCATGCACATGCCAACCAGGCAGGCTGCTCAGCTGGTCCCCTTGGCAGACAACTGCATCTGTGACCTGGGATAGGTACAGCTACTTGTCACAATAATAAGCTGAGAGTTTAATTTTGTCAATTCATTTCTGTTTGCAAGTGTTTAGCCATAACCTGAATGAATCACAAAGCAGCCAATAAAGGATGGGATTAACCTTGAGGTTTTGTTTGTTTGGATTTTTTTCCTTGTTTTTGTTATTCTGAATATTAGTATGTCCCAGAGACTTCTCTCAGTTTAGACTGGCAGTTCAGAGCTGTGCCTGTGGAGATCTCTGCAGCAGAAGTTCAATATACAGCATGGCTGTGATCTTTAGAGTCCCCTTGGGATTAGTGGAATTAGAAAGCTGAAAATGTGAAGTAAAAGGCAGCTGTGAGTGTACAGGACCAACTCCATTCCTGCTGTATTCCCTCATGGCAGGGCTGCAGCAGCCTCTGAGAGTTGGTCATGGGGTAAGGGACCCTTATTTTCTGGTCACTTTTGAGGGCATTTTCTTCTTTATATTTTCCTTGCCCTCTGACTGTCTCAGGTTTTCTCCATTTCATTCTTGCTCTTTTTCTCTCTCATCTGTGTCATGCTTGTGCTGTAGCTCCATCTCAGCCTCTCTGTTTGTGCTGCTATTTGTCACATTGATTCCACGGTGCTTGGCACCTTCTGAGAGAACTCAGCTAATCCTACTCCCAGTCCTCAATCAGAACCTATGAGGAGTGATATTTTTCAGACTTTACTAATTCCAGAGAGTATTAAACTTGGAGATGAGGAGGAAACAGATCTGAGGGATATAGCACATGACAGTTACAGCACATTTGCTACTGAGCATCCACGTTAAAGCAGAATAAATGATTGCATACTGCCTGCTGCTTTTAATGAAGCCTGAATTTCCAAAGGGGATGCTCGTTTGAGCAGAGGAGAACACTGTGGTAGGTCTAAGCAGCAGAGGCCAGCAGAGGGATCCCTGGACTGCTGCTTCCCTCCTTCTTGCTTTTGCTGAGAAATTCCAGGTATGACAGAAGTAAAAATGTGAAGTGATGGGACAGCATCCGGTGTCTGCTGGTGCATCCGGGCCATGGGCAGCAGTCTGTGTCTGATCTCCTGTCTGCCCTCACCCCACCCCTCCGTGCTCAGTGTTTGTGCCTGCTCACTGCTCCCAGCAGCTCAGGCTGGATGGATTTACCGGGAGCAGGGAAAGGCTCCTCAAGTCAGTGTCTGTATCCCTGACACTGCTGGAGCTGGTGTGGTGCCCACATGCCACGGATACCGTGCAAGGATGGAGAGTGAGGATCATTTCAGGAAAATGGAGTTTTATTTTCCATCTCTTCTCAACACAGAAGATTTACAGTAACATGAGTCCTTCCTAGTGCTAGCAGAGCCCTCTTATGCGCTCGTGGGCTGGGTACCAAGTTCCTGCTCTGGAGCTCTGGGAGGGCTGGAATTAGTGGCTGAAGGCACGGACTGTTCCCTCAGCTCTGTCTGCATCACAGTTTGCACAAAGGTCAGCACTGTGATGCTAGGCCAGCTCCCTTTCTCTCAGCTGCAATCACCACCGATGGCTCAGGGCTGAGGTGGCTCAGCAGCTCTCCGGAGCCACCAGCTCTCCTCCTGGAAGCTTGACTCATTGGTGCTCTTTGAAGCTGGATCCTGCTGCTTCCCTTTGAATTACAGTAATTTCACGATTATAAACCACACCACTTTGACTAAAATTTTGGTCCGAACCCAAAGTGCAGCTTATAATCAGGTGTGGCTTATATATGGACAAAGAACAAACAGTTGCTGTTTTAGTTTGGAGGACAGGTGTCTGCTGAGAAAGGCAGGAGCCTCTCTTTGAAATGGAGAATGTAAATCCCCTCCCTCCAAATTATTGTAATTTTGAAATCAAGGGGCTTTCAGGCAAAAATATGGGAATTAGGAATAACAGTTCTTTACTAGGGAAATTAAAATAGAAATACAGCACTACAAAGAAACAAACCCCAAACCCTGACACAGTCAGAGTACAACCTGACACCCGTCAGGCAGGGTGTTGGCAGCAGTCCCATTCCATGGTGGCTGCATCCTCCTGCAGTGACAGATGTGGCTCAGTTGGAGCAGTGCTCCTGTACAAGGTGCAGTTTCCCTCCGGAGCTCCAGTGGTGATGTGGAGAAATCCGGTTTTCCTCTGGAGTCCAGTGGAGAAAGGGGCTCCCTTAGTGTCCCAAAACCTCTGTTTTTATCTTGGTAAGAAATGTTGGGCTCTTCCCCCTGGCTGGAGCAGCTCCCAATGGGATGCAGTAATTTTATCAGTCCCACAGTGGGACTCAATGGCCATGAGCAGAAAATGACTGGCTGGAGGAAGGATGGGCTGTGAAAAGATAAAGAACACTGCCCTGCCTGGTTTCAATGGATGGCCCATTAGCAGAATATCTCCCAAGGAGATAAGGATCACTGCCCCCACCCTCAACAGATGGTGATAGAATAGACACCTTTTATCACACTCTGTATTGTAACCCAAGACAGTTCCCGAGACCCGGACCTGCGGCTTATAATCGTGAAATAACTAGACAAGAATTTCCTCCTGCTCCTTTCCCTTCTGTGGTTACAGAAAGTCCATGTGTGCTGCTCGCTGTGCCCTGCTGGGTGACACTGGTGACACGAGTGTGGCTTGTGTACCCTGTGTCACACTCAGGTGGTGGCTTCCCTGTTGGGTGCCACCCGGGGTGTGCTGCAGTTTTACACTCACAAGAGCAAAGGGTTTGCTTTGGTGTGAGGTGCCCAGCTCAAGCCACTCTCTGGTGTTTATCTCAAGGTGTGAGGATGTCCCCACCATGCTTCTCATGGCCACATGTCCCTGAGTCCTGACCATGACACCTCCTCCATTCTCTGCTCCCTTGCCTGAGGAGCTGGCTCTCAGTGCAGAGATGCTGAATTTTTAATCCCACCATGCCAATTGTCACCATTTTCTCCCTCTGCCTTTTTTAGTGTGGCTGCTCCTGGCATCCCTTATCCCTGCAAGGAGAGGTCTGGGCAGCAGCTGAAGCCACTTCTGCTTCTTGCAGCCTTTTGTTTGTACTCTTTGTCTTCGAGACGTTAACAGCTCCAGAAGTTTTACACCACTCTCCACCCTAAGACAGCCATCTCAGAGGGAGTTTCTTAAAATGGCTCTGTGATCTCTAACAACCGAGCACCGTTCTCCTTTTGTGGCAGCATGACTTTGTCAGGAACGGCCTGCAAACCCCCAAAATTTCTCTTGAAAAGCCATCACCAACCAGTCTGTCTCACCCTGACATCCTGAAGACCACAGCCTGCTTAACATTTGATGCATTTTGGCACCCTGACTGCTTTGTGGCCATTTTTTTTGGTGTGTTATTTAAGATGTGTTTTGGTAATGTGACTATTTTGTGGCTGATTTTCTGTGTGTTTTTTGAACTTGGGTATGAAAATGTCTGTGATCTATTACCAGCCAAGGCCAGAGACAGACCAACAGCATGATTTATTGTCTCCCAGAACTAGAAAACAACCTCTGTCTCTGTACAGGCTTATCTCCCATCCAGTATGTTAAATTCTTCCATCTAATAACAATAAAATAGATCTTTGAGAGCATCTTTTATCTTAAAACTTGTGGGGTTTAAGCCCTGAAAAATAGTTTAACATTTAAAGTAAAAGCGGCATAGCTCTAAAACAACCAGGTCTGTGCTACTCAGAAGAGGCAATTTTTAATGTTAGAGAACATTTTCAGGTTTCTCTGTGATAGAAGCACATTCATTTGCAGGCAGAGAATTTTCTATCCATCTGAAATAGTTTTAAATTCATTTATATAAGGTGAGAAGATAATCTGGGCCATCACTAAATTAGGAGGCATTTAAAATCTTGTAGGACCATCTAAAGTGCATGTAGGTACTGCCAATAAATGATTTGACACAGGTTTTTGCAACAGCTTTGGAATAGCCACGGTTGTGCTGTTCCATTTTTCTTCTGTAGCTCACAGAGGCTCTGAGTCACTTTATCAATGACTGTTGCAGCAATCTGCTCTTGGCAGGGTGAAAAAAAATAATGCCCCAGTGGAATTTCTTGGCTGCTTTTGATCCTGAGGCCAAATCTTCAAAGGCAAATGCTTTTGTGCTTGCTGAACAAGGAAGGCAAAGTTGGTGGGCAGGGATGCAGCTCTGTGAAGGATGATTTACAGTGGGCCAGGGTGTGCCCTGCCACTGTATTTTGGGGGAATTTGGCTTATTTTGCCCTGCCCAGCTGGTGAAATGCTTTCCTGATGATAGGAATGTTCTTGTTGAGCAATGCAGAGCTGCTGCTGGGATGAATAATTCACGGGGGAATCAGCCATGGAGGAAACTTGCAACACTCAATCAGATTATTTTTTTTCCTTTTAAAATTCAGGCTATTGCTGACCTAATTTATCTCGAGGATGAGTTTAGCTGATCTTGTCAGACAGGGATTAATTTAACATTAGAAGTGGCGGGGAATGATGTTATAGTGAAATATTGAACCCTTTTCCACTCGATGCTCTTCCCCTCCCAGCGAGGGCACATCCTGTGCTGGCTGCTCCTGTTGCCATCTGGCATCTGCATGAACATGTGGCTTGGTATCTGGAGTGTTGGACCAGAACTCAGGGATCTGGGATTTGGACATTTTTCAGCTTTGCCACTGCCCTGTTGAGTGAGTGTGGAGAAGTTGCTTCCCCTTCCTGTGTCTGTGCCAGTGCCTGCAGGGATTGCTTTGGCAGTGGGAAAAAGCCAAGGTTTGCTCTGGGACCTGGTTATTCCCAGGTGCTCTGGCTCTGGACACGGCCTCAGTGTTGTTGGGAGCTCCTGCAGCTTCATTTGGGGAAATATTTTGGGTGGTTTCATTGTTCTTTTTGCATCCCCTCTTGCTTTTCGGTGTTTGGATTTGTTTTCTTCCTGTGTAGTCTGGAATATGCAAAGCAGGGCCTGATTTCAGAGCAGGAGGAGGGCTCTGAGGAATGAGCATCATGACAGAGACGGCCAAGAAAACCTGTAGTGTAGCCCATCCTGAGATAGCAAAGCAGCCTCACTTTTCCTGATTATTTTCATGGTTTCCCTCAGTGCACCTTTCAGTAGGTACTGTGTGATTAACATTAATACCACAGTACTATTTTCTTTAACTCCTCAATTCCTTCTGAATAAAACATTCCCCCTTTGTAAGACATAAAAGAAGACAGTATGTGTGATTCAAGGAGCTGCTGAACCTTTTCATGCTCCATAAGGCCATGGAAGCATCAGCAAATGCCAGAGAGCTCAGCAATACCTGGAGCAATATCACACAACCTTGTTTGTGGTGGGGTATTGACCTGGCAGCTTTGAAAATGAACATGCAATTTTGAATCAATTAGAAGAAGCAGAATTACTAAAAAATATCCCTTCTTTTGGGTACAATTGGAACAAGAGTTGAGATACAATCCCCTGCAGCTGGTGCTGTGATGTTTGCTGAGCATGTTGGTAATTTTTCATCTCAAATGTTCACGCTGTTACTGAGTGCATTGGTTTTCTCTGGGGGGTTCTCTACATGACTTTCAGCCAGTATTGACACTGCTGCTCTGTGTCCTTACCTTGTGATTTATCTGGAAGTACAGTGTGTTTTCTTGCCTGCTGCAGATGGCTGCTCTGGGATCACTCAGGAGTCAGTGCTGGATGTGGGAACAGCCCCACTGCCTCATCCCTTCCAAGAGAAGCGATTTGTGTGCGTCCTGCAGGTCACACACACTCCCCCTCAGAGCTTTACAGACTGTCAGGACTTTGTCAGGTTGGCACTGGTGTTTTTCCAGCCCCAGCTGCAGACCCTGCTGTACCCAGAGTGCAGCCCTCCAGCAGCACTTCCCATTATCCTTGTGCTTCCCATTGTCCTGAGATGGTGCTCAGCAAGCTCACCAGTTCTGCCTCCACTCATTAGGTATTCCTAAATGTGAGATGAGGTTCACAGGAGAACAAGTTCAGACTTTAGTTACCAAGATTAAAGCATGAAGAACTTGATGCTTTTGCTGTAAACCTGGAAACAAGCAATTATAAGAACAATCAGTCCTAGATAATTGGGGGTTTTAGTGGTTTTGCTCTGTCCTTTCTAATTCAAGGCCTTCTGAGTTGTGCTGTGGGCTGGAGAGGTTTTCAAATGCTGCTTTCCCTTGGCATAGAGCCTGGGAGCTGAGGCATTTTATTCTTCAGTGCTGTGTCTGGAGTTGAGAATGGAGTTCACATCTCCTGCCTGTAATTGTCTTTTAAATTGCTTCTGCCCTGATTTGACTGAGATGGTTTAATAGATATTCCTGAGCTCTTGATAGAGTAACAGTTGTTTTTTGCAGCACACTGCAGGAAAGAAGAAGAGGTTAATTATAAATGCTTTCTGTGGAGCTTGGCATTAATTACCAAAGCTCTGTGGAGACAGCCCAGGTCACCTCTTGGTTCATTATCAACACAGTTAATAAGGTGCTTTATGTGGCTACGTCTGAATGAGCAAGCACACCCATCCCAGAGCCTGTGCTGGACCCTTGGGTGCTGCTAACTCCCTACTCCAGCAAGAACTGGCATAAAATCTGAGATGGTGTGTGCTGGAGGGCTTGGCTGGGAACAGGAGGGCTGGGGGATGGCTGTGGCCTGGCAAGCCTGGTTATGTCCCAATAGCTGAGAGAGAATCCCGTGGGTGAGGGAAGCAGGGATAGCAGGCAGGATGGTGAGCAGCAGGAACAGGGTGTTCATCCCTGCTGGGCTTGGGGACAGGACTGTCTGAGCTCTGTGTGTTACCCATGCTCCTGCCTGGAAGTATGAGCCCACGTGAAGTTATTTTTACAGTGGGAACAGTGCACAAAGGGTCACAGGATTATACCCAGCCTTGCTAAGCCAATTTTGGTCTAGTGATTGCAGCCATTGGCCTCCTCCCAAAATCATGATGATCATCACACAGGAATCCCTCACTCCAGGCTCACCTTAGCAGACCTTTACTTCCAAGGACAAGTGGAGTTTGAGTGGCAGGTGGAACCTCAGCCCTGGTACCCACTGCACCCTGAGGGAGTTTCCCAAGCCCTGCTGTGGCATCTGGCTGCTGTGGAGGAGCAGGGGCTGGCCCAGGGGCTCTGACTGCCCTGCAGGGCGAGGCTGTGGGGAGCTCCCAGCCAGCAGGGTGAGGAGTGGGAGCCCCAGGCTGCCCTGGACAGGGACCCTGCTCAGGGGCAGTGATGAGGAGTCACAGCCCCAGGCTGTGCTGTGCCTCCTCTGTGGGGTGGGCACGGTGAGAGTGAGGGTGGGTGCAACTACTCAGGGTAAGCTCTTGAGCCATCTCACCTGTTTCATGAATTTGTTTGAGAATCCTTTTCCAGTTAGAAACCAGAACTAGCAGTAGAGATAAAATTTGGCTCTTATCTCTCATCATGTGAGAGGAGGAGGAAGACAAATACATGTGAGAAAATACCTTGAGCTTTCATTTGGAGTGACTTTGATTGCTCCATTGAGCTGACATCCCACTCTGATGCATTTCTACACTTGCACATTTGAGTTATGTTATAGCAGTTAATCAAAACTACCTCTATTACTAATGCTGCTCCCCTGAACAGGCTGATAAAATCTACGAGAAGCCCTAAAGCTGCTCAGTTTACAGCACAAATTATTACTCCACTCAGCTTTTATGACCTGTGCTGTTGTCCTGCTTTATTTTCGTGCTCCTTGCTGCTCAGTGCAACACAGTTGCCAGCTGAAGTACACCCCAAATAATGGGAATTTAGCATTAATGTGGTTATGATAAGTATAGCTGGATTCTTGGTGTGGAGCCAGAGCACCCCAAAACCTTCTGAAACCTGTTTGGCTTTTCCTGATTCTGCTCTAATCCCATCTCTGCTCCCACACCCCCATCCCAGCCCCTCTCCCTTTGCACTCCTCAGCTGGGGGCTGGGACGACCAGTGGAGTCTGGGGAGAAAAATCTGCCCTAGAAATCTATTTTGTTTTGTACCTTTTTATCTTTATTACGTATCTACACATAGATCAGTGCAATTATTTATATAGAGGAGATCAAGCTTCTATTGCAGTTTTCCTAAAAAAGCTGTGAGCAACTCCTGTGCTCTTCTGGTCAGTCATAAACTTTCCAGCTGAAATCCATCTTTGGTCACATCATTAAAGTCCCTTTTAGTGGGTTACAACCTCCAGCTCAGCTGGAGGCAATTATTATCTGATATGTACCCTGAGTAGGACATAATTATACTTGTCACTAAGTGGCACTGTGTAAATTAGTCTATAATTGCTGCACATCAAATGAGCAGCTACCCAGTCATTTTTCTGTGAGATAAAGAGTTCCAGCATTAGTTTCATCACTCTGGCTTCTGCCTTCACCCAGTGTCTCATTTGTTCTCTTTGGGCCCAAGATGCAATTTCATGTGATGAGACCTTCTTAACATATTTGGCTTTTGCCCTGTAAACCCTCTTTGGTCTTAAATATGGTGGCAGAGAGTTTAACATGAAAAACACAGGAGTAATAGAGAAGATGAGTCCTTCAAGTGCTGCTGTTAAGATATAATTAGTGCAGATCATCTGGGGCCAGAAACCCTTTTCTGGCTGGTATGTTGATAAAATGGGAGCCATCACAGGGGCTGAGGAATGCAACCCTTTAGCATGATTTAGCTGGGCTGTCCTTTGGGGGTTTTTTGCTTTAATATGGGATGGTTCACTCTGTCTGAATCTCCTTAATGTGTTGTGAACTTTAGCCCTCTTAACCCTTGATAAGTTAGGAGTTAGTAGAGGGGAGGAAAAGTCTGATTGCTGCGGTGCAAAGCTGTTTATCTTATCTGGCAACATCTGGAGGCCAGGCCTTGGAGCAGACTGCTTCCCTTGGCTGCTTTCCCATGCACTGGCTGCCTCTGGGATGGACTGACACGTATCCTGCTTGTTCCTGCTGCTGGGGCTGGGGCAGGCACACTCATGGTCCGTGCACTGCCCTGCCCTCAGCTGCTGGGAGCCTTCCCCAAACCACTCAGAGAGGCACTTCTGAGCATTTCTCACCCATAAAACTCCTTGCTTGCTTTCCACACCAATGCTGGTACATCAAGGAGCCATTTCAAGAGGCTCAGTTCCATGTTATTGGGGCAAAATCCAGATGTGGATGGAAACCTGAGGGGAGTGTAATTTTCTGGAGGATGTGTTTTGTCCATATGCTGATTTTGGCTGTTGACAGTCCAAAATGTGGCTTCTATTCTTCCCTCTCTTGTGGCACAAAGCAAACAGTGCTGGTTAGCAGGGTGGATGGCTGCTGGAGCCAGGTGTTTGCTTTTTTATGCTTCTGTCCCTCTTGCTGACACCAGATACCCTTGGCAGAGAGGCCTGAAGGAGCAGCCAGGGCCCACAGCCAGCCCGGCCTGGGTTTACATTCCAGACTGTAATTTCTAAAGCAGTTTAGGCTGTGAAGTGTGGACAGATTGTTCAGAATAACAGAAGGAACGTTTCCAGTCAGAGAAAACCTCAGCACTGTGCTGACGTGAAGCCTTTCCATTCTCTGCCTTGGTGAGCAGAGTCCAGAGCAAGCCCCCTGTCCTGGGAAGGGGCCTGCCCTGGCCAGGGGCTCAGACATTAAATTCAGAGTTACTCATTCTAAGCTTTCTGCCAATACATTGTCATCAACATATTAGTGCAGTTGAAAGCCAGCTTTCCAAATTCCTTGCAGTCTGCGAGTCTCCTGTCACAAGGTTTTGGGTTGGGTCCTTTATGGTGGTCCTTTCTCCAGAAATTCTGTCTGAGGAGATGCTGCATCAGGAAGACCCCAGAAAGCCTTTTTAGTTTGTTCTGTTCACTGTCTTTACCCTGCCCTTGTCTTTGGCACCAGACTTTCCCAAGATGTATGTGCCAGGTCAGGGCAATGAGTCCACTGCTCCTGGGGAGCAGGAGCATCAGCCTTGAGCTGAGCCAGAATTCCAGCTGGAACTGACTTGGGTACCACAGGACAGTATGGAAAAATAGACCTGTGTTTCTCTTGATCTTCTTTGTCACAACTGGGAGCTAATCTGAGGGGCTAGAATCTAAACTGTATGTATTTTTTAAAACTAAGGTGATGTTTTCCAACAATCCGGGCATTTCAGGAACTAGAGTGTTTTAAAAAAATCACTTTACATCTGAGACTTAATAGAAAACTGTTGGTGGCACAATGTCCTGTTGTAAGCTTGATAGGGCAATGACAAATCTGGTTTTAAAAGTCCTTGATTTCCATCTTTATGGAGTGATTATTTCTGCCTTGCATGTACACTGAAAAACATAGATGGGCTTGGACATTTATTTTTCATATATTTGGTTCATTGAAATCTCAGTCGGGGTGCTATTAAAGTGATGAATTTACTGTTACACAACACTGGGGAAATTCAGGGCTGTGGCAAAGACTCTTGTGGTTTAGAGCTGTAGGTATTTACTTTAGACACCCTACCCCTAAATGAGACCTCAGCACTCTGACTTTAGCACATTCCAGCCCTGAAAATCATCTCAGGCTGACCACACAACTGTGCAGAGCAGTAAGAAGTCCTGGCACACCCAGTGCCTTCGATAATGAGCTGCTTCTCTCTGCCCCATGGAAAGAAATCCAAATGTGGCTGCTGGTTCCCAGCTCTGATGGCTTTTCCTGCTCACCAGGGTGGTTTGCTGGGGTGAGGCTCTCCTGTCTCCTCCAAGGGAGGGACTGCTGTGCTCCATCCTAACCAAACACTTCATTTACCCCATGGGTGTTGATCCTACAATCTCCATCCAAAGATGACATTACATTTCTCTTTTTTTGACTCCTTTGTGCTGAGATCCCCAGGATAGAGTGAAACTTCTGGAACTGTAACAGACATAAATCCCTGTAATTACATAAACCAATTTTCTCAGACTACCCTTTGAGAGGTTTCTCACTGTCATCCGTGACGAGTGAATCTGTGAGCTCCCTCCGCCTGGTGCCTTTCAAAACTGCCAGGCTCTCCCTTCAGGCTCCTGCCAGGGACTCACTGATGGGTCAACATTTATTAAACACAGACTTTCGTAGCCTACAGCTGGCAAAATTTGTCCTTAAGGCCTGTCTGGGAGTTTGGCAGGGCTTTTGGTGGCTGGTTGCATAAGCCTGATTTTACTCAAGGTAAATTTAGTTTCCCCCAAAGAATACTGATGATTTCCTTTCATTCAGGCTTTCTAAATTAGACAGGCAATATAATTTCTGTGGGATGGCTGCCACAGGGCCTGGGTGCTGGTGGTTTTTTGTAAATATTTGTCAAATTAAATGTTTGCTTCTGCTGGTTTTTGTGCCCTTGTTTGTGGTGAAATCCCCAAATACCTGAGCTAATGCATTTGCTGTCAGCAATGCCTTTGGGAACAGTCACTGGGAGTGATTTGCAGGAAGCAAATGTATCAATTTGCAAGTGTGAAAATTTCCATCAGAAATCCAGGTCTGTGAGTCTGTTGAAATCTCATCTGACAGTGGTGTCTAATCCAAACTGAGAGGCAAAAATCAGAGCATCCTCCGAAGAAATGCCTGCTGGAAATGAATCCAGTTGAGTAAATGATAGTGGGTTCTTTTTAAATCATGAGAGGAGAAGAAGGAAAGTAGAGGAAATTATTGTCTTTGCTTCCCTCTGAGACATGGTTCTGGCCACCCTGCACTTGCTGATTAGTTATGTGAGCATCAAAGGATGTAAATTATCTGTTTACAAAGAGATATAAAGAAACCATGGCACAGAATGCACAACTGGGCTCAGGAACCAGTTAATGGCATCATGACAGATACTTTCATGGTCTGTTTTATTGTGGCAAATGAGGACCATCTCCATTGCATGAGTCCTTGGAACCTGTCACTTCTAATACACTGGTGATACATCAGTTGCCCAGAGCATGAAGGGGATTGCTGTATCCATAGTGGTGCCTGCAAACTGGTCCCATATTTGCCCTTTTCTTCTTCCCCATACTCATTAACTGAGGGGCAAAAGTGATGTGGAGCAAATACATTATGCTGGTAGTTTAATGAGCTTTTGGCTTCTGTTCCACAGTGCAGAACAACTGATTTAGAGAAGGCCATGAGAGGGAAAAGTGTACCTGTGGCTTTAGTGCTTCAGAATAAAGTGCAATTCCTTTTATCTACCCAAGGGGAGTAAATCCTACAGCCAGGCTGCTAAGATCAGAGTGAGAAATACAACTGCTGATTTCTCTTTATATTTGGATTATCTCCAGAGTTACTCATTCCTATGAAACTGTTTGATCTGTTTCAACTGGGACCAGCAGAGGAAAAGCTGATCTTTCATAAATAAATACCTGGGTAATAAATAAATATTAATAAATAGATACTGGATAAAAGAATGTAGATGCTTCTGGTTGTATTTATGTACTATAGCTTGAGGGATGGTGTTTGTGCTTTCCAAGTCCTTCACATACATGGAGAGAATTTGGAATGACCAAATGTCTGGGTTTGCCTGGGACAGCCACAGAATATGGATCTCTGTCTTCCTACCAAAGGTTTCTCCAGTGCACTCTCATCCATGATTTTTGTTTCGGCCTCAGGATTTTCCATGTTCCCCCTTCAGATTTATGACTGTAGGAATTCACCTATTCCAAACCTGTGGCACTAGACAGACACCAGTGGCACCTGCTTTTAGGAAACGTGGTGTGAGGTGTGTTCCTGTTGAATATCCCAGGACAAGTCCCAGGCAGAGTGGTGCAGAGCCCTTTGCTCCAGGTTTCACTTGCACCATTTGCAGGCTGTGATTCAGATGCCTTTTGCCTGCTGTCAGCACAGGTGGAGTTTTACCTGCTGAGAATAACAAGGCTTATGCACTGCTAAGGCTGTGAAATAGCAGGAGTAGGAGTGCTCTTATCCTGCAGGATCCTCTCTCCCAGCCTTCCCAGCCCTGTCAGTGGTCCCACTCCATCAATTAAAACCAGCTCTCGTGGTGGAGGAAAGCAAAGCCAGGCTCAGCAGTGTGCCACCCTGATTCAGTGTGCCAGCAGCAGTGCTGGCAGTGGTTTGTGTCAGGGCAGCGTGGTGCCTGTGCCCCACCGTGTGGGCAGCACTCCAGGGCACAGCTCCTGCCTGTGCTGGGGCTCCTGCTGCTGGACCAGCCCTTCCAGCAGGAGCATCAGGGCTGTCTGTGCTGGCACTGCTCCTGCCCAGCTGGGCTCAGGACTGATGGAACCAGGTCCCTGCTGCCCAAGGGACACCTGGCTCCATCCCTGATCTCTGCAGCATATCCCTAATTCTGCTGGGGTGGGGTCTGACCAATGAAGATAAGGTAGGGACAGCCTCTCCTACTGCTACTTCTGCCTTTTGATATTCTCATTTTCTGCTGGGCCTGCAGCACATCCCTGCCCTTTATTGGGAGCTCAGACTTGCCAGCACGTCAGGGCCAGCAGACCATGGCTCTGAGGAAGGAGGAAACCTGAGTGAGCCCAAACCTCTGCAGAGCCATGGGGGCCCAGTTCAGTGCCACCCCATGAAGTCCTGCCCCTCGATTCAGGTCACCCCCTGGGGAGGGGGACTGCCACATTTGAGCCAGAAAAGATGATTTTTTAATTGCCATAAACCAGCTGGACACCAGAAGTCATGGGAGCTTTAACCATCCTGACCCTGCAACGTGAGATACAAACCAGAATTTGTTCTACTTGTTGGGCACGTAGGGATCAGAATTCCTGGATGCAAATCCTGCTGGAGTGTTTTGGATAGCTGCTGCTTCTGGGAGCAAATGATACTGAGACATTAAATTCTTTCAAATGTCCATTCAGCATGACATCAGTGCTGGCACTAAGATGTCTGTGTGCTCTCTCTCCCACCACTGTCTGCTTTTTCACTCTGCTTTTGGCAGTCCAAAAGCCACTGGAGTTGCTGCTGATTGGAATAAACAAAATGCAGAGTCCCATCAGAGACTTAGGATTACTTAGAGGAAAAAGAGGGGAAAAAAAGAAAGGAAACAAAAACCTGGAGTAAATTTCAGTGCTTATGGGAGATGAGCCCAAGAGCCCTCCCCAGAGCAGGCACTGTGTGAGTTTGGGTTTCTCCCAGTGCTGGGCCAAGCCCTCCTCCTCACAGGGATTTCAGTCTGTGCTCTCTTGGACAGGGAGAGAAATTAAAAACCCTAGTGACTTCATAAGGTGGAAAAAATGTCCACTTATGAAAAAGTTTACACTACCAAGCCCTTCTGAGAAGGCCCCATATTGGATGCCAAGGTAATGTTTCTGTGAAATGTGGCATTGCAGGATGACTCCTAGCTAAAAACTCAGGGATAATAACATCCATTCCTCTGGGGAAGGATACAGATTCCTTTCTTGCCTGATGTGTATGGTTTGATTTCTAAACATCTGTCTACTTAATTCCTTCTCATTGCTGTAGTAGCACCAACAGCCAAAGCATTTACTATCCATCCCCTGACACCATGCCTTGAAATGGTCATTTGTTCCTCATGCTTCAAAAAAGGCAGGGCCTGGATGCTTTCCTCATCCCAGTGTCCTGGCCAGCCAGCCCTGCTGGCAGCAGGGAGGACTTAATTGCTCCTGTGTCTAGTCCAGGGCTTTGGTGGGTGTCTGAGCCTGCTGTCACAGCCCCAGCTCTGCAGGAAGGCTTTCCTCAAAGTGATTATAGGAATTTGACTGATTGGTGATAATTTTTAAGGTCTCTCTTCCTGTCAGTGCAGCTGCCCAAGGAAGTAGGAACCAATTCCCTTCTTTTTCCTTTGGGCAACGCTGAAAAAAATTTGGAGTTATATTGCAGTTTGTAAAATTAGAGGTTGACTTCTCAGACTTGGGATGTGCTTCCATATCTTGAGCTCTTTCTGCTCTCCTTTGAGGCAAACTTGTGCAGGTAAATACCTTGGGTTGATGAGAAGAGCAAAGGGCTGGGAATTAGGCAGGTGAGTGAATGTGTGTGGGACATGGAATAAAGAAGCACATTTGTGGTGATCTACCCAGGATTTTTGCCCAAATTGAGGAAGAGGGAGGAGCTGGGTGTATAATGGAACAAATAGATCTCTTTGTTTTCAAAGTGCTTTGGGGGAGAGTGAAAATCCTCAGAGAAATGTGGTTTGCACCCATCATAGCTATGAGATAAAGCAAATATTTCTGTCCCTGTGTGAGCAGAAAAGACTCTGTCAGTCCTGCCAGCTATTAATGTGCCATTATCTAAGTAGCTTCAGATACAACATCGTTATCTAATAATTTATTTTAAAGTGCTTATTTGAAAGCTTTCCCACCCATGTGCACACCTGCTGTTTCTCCTTATAGCAGCTTTTGAAATTTCTCGTGTACTGAATGCCATAGGGATGGTAAGAGAAAACACCAGTAGTCAGGACAGGGGAGAAAAAAAGGAAAAAGAAAGATTTGCTCCCTCCTGTGTGCTGTCTCCTGCTTTCCCTGCCTGTATCTGTGCCAGAACAGGCAGCATTGAAACAGCCCCAGCTGAAGTGGGGCTCTGGGAGATGTATCCTGTGCTGCAGGTGGGGAGGGCTGGGGCAGCAGTGCTCAGTCCCACGGGAGCAGCAGAGGCAGCAGGGTGCTCATCCCATCTGCAGCAGCCTTTGAACTGGTGCCTTATCCACAGAACTTCAAATAGCAGTGATTTGCTGAAGGGCCTCAGAGCACTCAGCTGCAGAGTTATGTGAAGCTCTTTGATTGTGGTTTGGTCCAGCAAGGCACAATTCTCTGCAGGATAACCACACGCCTTGCAGTGCCAATTACACTGATTTTCTGTGCTGTCCCACAGTGACTGACAGCATTCAGGCCCACCAGGGGGTGGGAGCTCCTGCAATGCTGGTCTGCAGACCTGGTCTTCTGTGGCTTCTGTGCTAGCCACAAAATTGTGAATCAAGTGGAAGGCTCAGATGTGTTGATGCTCTGATGTGACATGGATCTAGCCCAGAGCTCTGTGTGGGGATCCCCACTGGAATCCCCCCAGGATGGGGAGATGTGGAGGCTGTAGGAGGGGATGGACACTGAGGTCACCTGCTTGAAGCTGGGATGGGGTCTCTGGCTCTTAAAAGACTGAGCTTCTGGGCCACATTGGATCTGTCTCTGGGCAGTCTTTACATCCATTTGTGAATTACAGGTGTAATAAAGTGCTTGCAAGTGCTGCTTTCCCCCCTGCAGTGTGTGCAGAGCCCAGGCCTTGTCCCCTTCTGGCTCAGAGGGTTTGCTGGTTGTAATGTGCTCCTGACAAACTGCTGCTGTCGAGGTTTTTCCAATCAAATGGATGCAGAGAAAATAAAAAACTCACTTTATCCCAAGACATTTATCTGTTTCAGGGGTGATGAAGGGCAAATTGTTCCTCCCTGTGGGGGTTTTAGGTGCTGTTATCACCAGGCTCTTGTGTTCCCCTGGCTTGGCTGAGCTGGTTTGGCACAGGAGGTGCTTAGAGGCGTGGAGGTGATGCTAAGCAGATGTGATACAGATGTCTGGGAAAGTCTTGGAAAATTCTATGAGAGAAAGGCAGGGCTGGTGGGTTTTGAATGTCTCCAGTGACCCTTTACCCAAAGAATACACTCAGTCTTTCCAGGACTGAAAGACAGCTCTGTTATCTCTGTGGCAGATCCCTCAGCAATGTTAACACAGTGGGTCAGGAGGAATATGGTGCTTCTGCTCACATGCACAGCCATGAACACCCCACTCATCTGCCTCTGTCAAGCACAAAAGGACCATCCAAACACTTCCATGCTGACATGACCACATTCATGTGCCCACAGCTCTGCATCTGCTCTCCCACGTGGTTACTCTGCTGTCCACAGAGAGTTCTGGGTTCCCCCTCCATGGGCACTGTGAGCCCCTTCACCCTATGCCATGCCAAGCCCTGAACGAGAACTACACATTGACAAGAAGTACACAAATAAATGGAATGGGGACACAGAAATCTCCACAAGAGTGGAGCTGCCTTGGACGGTGCCAGAACAATCCTGTTCTGCATCCCCTGCCAAATTTCACTCTAAAGAAATGTCTGCCATTTAATTCAGCTGGGGTGTATTTTTCTTCCATTTAAAAGAGCACCCTTATAAACATCACTCCAGCTTGGGGGAGACGTGCCAAGCATAACTCAGCGCTGTCGGGAGCTGCAGAGGGCTGAGCAGTGCTCCCATTTCAGCAGTGCTCCCATTTCATCAGTGCTCCCATTGCAGCAGTGCTCCCATTCCAGCAGCATTCCCATTTCATCAGTGTTCCCATTGCAGCAGTGCTCCCATTGCAGCAGTGTTCCCATTTCATCAGTGTTCCCATTGCAGCAGTGCTCCCATTGCAGCAACATTCCCATTGCAGCAGTGCTCCCATTTCATCAGTGCTCCCATTGCAGCAGTGCTCCCATTCCAGCAATGCTCCCATTGCAACAGCATTCCCATTGCAGCAGTGCTCCCATTTCATCAGTGCTCCCATTGCAGCAGCATTCCCATTTCATCAGTGTTCCCATTGCAGCAGTGCTCCCATTGCAGCAGTGTTCCCATTTCATCAGTGTTCCCATTGCAGCAGTGCTCCCATTGCAGCAGTGCTCCCATTGCAACAGTGCTTCCATTGCAGCAGAGCTCCTATTTCATCAGTGCTCCCATTGCAACAGTGCTCCCATTGCAGCAGAGCTCCCATTTCATCAGTGCTCCCATTGCAGCAACATTCACATTCCAGCAGGATTCCCATTTCATCAGTGCTCCCATTTGATCAGTGCTCCCATTGCAGCAGCATTCCCACTTCAGCAGCATTCCCATTTCAGCAACATTCTCATTTCATCAGCATTGCCATTCCAGTAACATTCCCATTTCATCAGTGTTCCCATTCCAGAATATTCCCATTCCAGCAGCATTCCCATCCCAGCAGAATTCCCATTCCAGAACATCCCCATTCCAGCTCTCCTCCCAGGACAGGCTTTTCCTCAGCCTCACCCAGGCCCCACAGCCAGGAGAAGCCAAATCTCTGGGGGTGAAGCTGTGATGCACTTTGCCAGGCAGATGATTTTGGCTCTTGGGCACAGCTCTGAGGTCTCCCTGCTTGCACCCAAATGTTTCTTGCTCCGTTTCCCAACCAGCCTGGCAGATCCTCTCTCTTCTTGGAAATTATTTTGCTCAGAAATAAAGAAGACACAGAGCTGTGTGTTAGTTCATGCCAAAGAGAAGATCTAAGAGGTATAGGGCATACTGTTGCTTCATGCATGGATCTCAGAAGACTTCAGGATGGAAAACAAACTTCTTTTGAGCTTTTCTTTGCCAACAGGAATGCAGCAGCACTGGTTCAAGGCCCAGACATGGGAATGGAGCCCACCTTCCCTCAGGAGAGGCAGAGGGACAGACAGCTCCTCCTGTTTGGAGCTGAGCACTTTGAGAGAGGAGCTCTTCTGGAGGAGTTTGCCAACCCCCAGAGGACACATCCCCAGCCCTTCTCCATCCTGGTCTGGCAGACTGTTACCCCAAACTCCTTCCCTCTGTGCTCACCAACTCGCTGCTCTGTTTCTCAGGTGTGGGGGGAGATTTGGTCACTCTGAGGTCCCCAGGTATTTGCTGAGATTCAGCACAGCACACCAGGAGCTCACAGGCTTGTGTAGAGGAGCCCCAGAAACGACAGTTTCTGGAGTTTTTTCATCCTACACGGCCAGTTTTCAGGTGCAGCTTGCTGGATGGGCTGTGGGCTCACCCAGTGCCGCTCTGGGGAGTGCTGTGCATAACTCAAGCTCCCAAAGCTGCAAATTCAGCAGCTGCTCTAAGGAGAAACAACTGCACTTAACTAATCCTGGGTCATCTGAGTAGCTTGCTTTCCTGACTTATGCCTTTCCTGCAAACTGATAGCTGATCCCTTTGGGCAGCAGTTTTACATGTCACTGATGGATTTACCTGAACAGTCAGAGAAGCTCTAAATATGCCAGTGCAGCTCTTCCATAAGCACATATCCAGAGATATCCATTCCTTTCACAGCAGGGCAGAAAAGCTGCTTTATTATTCAATGGGGGGGGGAAAAAAAAGGAAAAAAAAAGATATTAGCTGCAATGACTCTGGAGGCAGCTCCATAACGTGGTCAGAAGGGCAGAGCCATCTCACAGAGGTGGTAACAAGCACAGGGTGAGGTCAGTCCTGCTGCAGAGATGTGTGCTGTCCCTTCCTTGCTCAGGAACACGGATGGTGGGTGCTGTGGGCACCAGCTTTGTACAGGATTAAAGGCTCTCTCTAGCAAATACCTCTGCTTTTACCATTAGCAGCTGAAATTTGTTGTTTGTGTCACACCGCTTTTGAAGCCACTGGTTACATTTGTGGCCCTGCTGTGCTGAGCATCTGCACAGGCTTTGCAGGAACACTGTGTCCTGGGGAATTTGTGTCCTAAACAGAGGAGAGGGACAGAACTGGAGGAAAGAAAAGGCAGGTTAGTGATGAGCATCTCAAACACACAAAAGTTGATTGATTGGCCTGGCTTCACATGAGAGGCTGTGTTGGGGCCAGTTTCATCAACATTTCTTCAGTTTCATCCAAATGTCTTCACACGTCTCCGTTGCTCCCCTTCAAGCAATGGGGATGTGGATTTCTTCATGTGGGAAGGATAAAATAACCACCTCCTGCTCCTGAGAAGGGTGTTTTGTTCTTCAGGTGCTGGGATAAAAGTTAGACTTTTGCTTTTCATCACCTTTGAGAAGGTTCTTTTCCTCCAGGGAAATGTTTAAAGCAGGTATTTGTGATTCTTAAGCTATACAAGATAATCCTCAATCACTGCAAACCTGGGTTTGAGAGCCTGTGGGTTTCTCTTTTGGGTCAAGGATTTTAATATTCTGGTGTTCCTGCAGAGAGGGAAAAAGAGCTTTTAGGTCTCTGCAGGCTGAGCACAGCAGCTCCATGCACTGCAGTAATTTTTTTCCTTTAAGCTGGACAGGGAGTGCCTGGGTGGGAGCTCCATGGGTGGAATGGAGCCAGCTGGGCACAGATGTGCCCAAACTCCCTGGGCATTACAACCATAAAGAGCAGCTCCAGTGGGATGTGAACGAGTGTCCAAAATCCTGCTGCTTCTGGTTGTTTTCCCTGAGGGGCAATCGAGTTTCAGCTCCATCCATTGATCAGGGATGGCACAAATTAAAGCTGCTCCCTTGCTGCAATGCAGGAGTGTGGCAGCATTTGGTGTTTGCCTCAGGGTTTGTTCTGGTACAGGTTGGCCCCAGCAGCAGATCTTTCCAGACACAGGTTTCCAAGCAAGGAAGAAGTTTTAGACAGCAGAAAACAAATCAAGCCCCAGCAGCTTACAAAGATGTTTTCTTCCTTAATTAGCTAAACTAAATCTTAATCAACCCACCAGTTAGCTTGATAAGTGCCAAAAGGGAAACTGCTTTTACTATTTTTGGTCCATCACAAAGAAGGCAGGGATGATGTTCTAATGATGCCAGATGGCCAAAGCTGCTGTACTGAATCCCAGCCATGGAGGAGGAGGAGGCTGGAACAGCACAGGCTGCCCTTAAAGAGGGGAAAATTACCATTCTCTGATACTCCAAGGACTGGGAAACTTTGGAAATCCCACCTCACTTCACATGGTTTTGCACAGATGCTGTTGTAATGGGGTAGATCTCACTTTTGAATACTAAATGGAGTACCTTGTCCTTCATGGGGTCACTTGATATCTTCTCTGTTACTCACGTGGGCAGCTGAAATGCAGGTTTCCTGGACTCAGACAGTCAAAACTGTTTGGGGTGTTTTTGGTTTTGAGTTTGGGATTTGTTTTTAGTATAAGCTGGTACAACTGCATTGACTCCAGTGGAAACAAACCTACTTTTACTGTTTAGAGACTTGTAGCTTTTCCTTGGAAAATTTGCATGAAATAAGAAATTAATACCCTCAGATGAAAACATGAGATAGGCAGGCTCTGTGCAAAATTAAACATCTGTTTCTTCCAGAAATCTCAGCCTCACTGTGTCAGTCCTGGTTCCCTGTGGCTCATATTCCTCACATTCCCACCTTCTTTTCCTTGGGCTACCTGCACATCTCAGCCAGTGCCAGGTGTGCCCCACCTGCTGCTCTGCTCCTGCCTTGCTCCTCTACAGGTTTTGCAAAGTGTTGCCAAACCACCTGAGGAGTTTTTTCCTCACTAGACTTCAGTGGAGATGCTGCTCTGAGGATCCAGCATTTTTCAGGTGGGGTGGCTGGAATGGAGAACCCCTGACCCACAGGGAGGGGGTCCTGGCAGGGCAGCTGGGTCAGAGACTGCTGGCACCCTGTGCCTGGTGCTCAGAACTGAGCTCTCCACGGTCCCTGCTCTGGATCCTGAAGGAAATTCTCCTCTGAGGTTACCAGAGAGGTCCAGTGACTCACAGATCCACATAAACATTTTGCAGTTCACATAAACATGGAGCAATTCTGTTTGTAGAAGGTTTCAGTTAATGAATTAATTATGTTACACTCTCCTCTGAGCAGCAAGCCATAAACTAAACTAAGCAATCAGCAGGAGGCTTTGCTGCCTGTGCTTCCTGTTGTGTTTCAAATAAACACAAACAGAAAAAGCCAAAGTGCACTTCTGCTGCCCAGTGTGCTCAGATTTGGGCTCCAAATTCAGTATGGAAAGGGAAGCCTTGGAAGGAGTGATGCTACTTGAATTCCCAAAGCATGGGTTGCCACTGGGGTGTGGATGAAACCTCCCTCCTATTAAGATTTTTTTCCCCTTTGTGAAATAGTGATTAAGAATTTGTCATAATATTTGATTCTCATGTTCATAGGGCTCAAAGAATTTCCTTACTGATGCTCACACCTCACTCCTGGCATTGCCTTTCTCTCCCACAAGGATTAATTAATTAATTTATTTCGAGGATCTGTCCATTGGTGGGTGCAACCCTCGTGCTGCCTTTGGCACATCTGAAAAAAAAAAAAACAGGGCTTGTATGTTTTGTGGCTGGAACTGCAGTTGATGCCAATGAAATAACTCTGTTCTGGGACCTCCAGGATGTCTGTGGAAAGGAGATGCCAGAATTAGCCAGGGATGGTTGCAACAGTCAGAGCTGGTGTGGCAGATCCTGTCCTGTCTGCTCCTGTGCCAGGGGATGCCCCACTCTATCACTGAGGCAGGTGATTTCACTGATTTGTGTCATATATTTGCTCTTATTGTGCTATTTTATCATCTTCCTAGACAGCTTTAAACTAATAACAGCAGCTACTTGACATGTAATTAAAACTAATAACAGTTGGGATTATGCATGCTTGAGTGGTTTGGTCTTTGAAACACAAATTGTATTATTTACACTTTTTCTTTTGGCAAAAACATGTGCTTTCCTCGCAGACAGATGGCTTCACAGGTGATCAATTTTTGGGAACAGTGAATTTAGCAGCAAGCCTTCAGTGTGCAAAGCAAACTGACATTTTGGCAGGTGGATTCCCAGATCTTTGAGTATATTGGTGGGGTGTTTGTCCCTGGGAAACCAGAATAAAAGTGAGCTGCTTTCTTATTACCAGCAATGGAATTATCTGCTGCTCAGCTTTCACTCAGAGATGTGGGATTTTTTTTTTTTGCTGCAATGTTTGTAGTGAATTTTCATTTTTACTATGCTGAAAAACTGGGAGTCAGCAATAAATCACCTGCTTTTGCTCTGCCTTGCCATTTCCAGCCCACTTTTAAACACCCCTCTATATTCTGGCAGCATAATCCATTCTCTGCTCTTGCTCTGTCTCCTTGATTGCCTTGATTTCAACACACTCCTGATGTGCCTGGATCAGCATTCTGAGGTGAAAATCAGGTCTAAGCAGGACTTGCAGATAAGATTTTGGTGGTCAGAATAATTTAAAATAGACAGTGTTCTCCGGGATATGGCAGCTCATACAGTAAATAGATGGCAAAGATCCCCATGCAGAGCTGGCCTGGGTCAGGTGCACAGGACAATATTCAGTGTGCCCAGATGTCACCTTAAAGCAAAACTGCCAAGCACAACACAGGGTCTGATATTTTTCTTTCAATGATTTCTTCACTGCTGCACTGGAGAGGCAGCTGGAGTTTGATCTGGAGAAGGAGAGGTGGCTGTGTGGAGGTCTCAGGATTTAATTGTGCATTTTGAGAAAGAAAAATGCCTGGAGCAGTGAGTCTGAGTGGGGCAGATCACTTCAGAGAGACATCCAGCTGTGGCAGCCACAGCAAATGCTGAGGGGCAGCACTGGCAGGAGGAATGTTTTTTCTTGGCCAAGAGTGGATTTGCTCTCCAAGCTCTGCTCAGCCTTTGGCCTCTCCTTTTAATGGCTTGAAGCAAACACTGAATTGAGAAGTTTCTGAGCACACACCCAGAGAAATGAAAAGAATCAATCTGGAAATTGTCACATATCAGTCCTGTGGGGTAATCACTGAGCTGGTAACCAAGAGCTAAAGTCCTCCTCGAATCCTTCTCACCCAGCCAGCCTGGCCCATCCTGAGCTGTAAGTGAACCAAAATGTACAGAATATTGCCCAGATCCTCTCTGGGAGCTTGTGCTGAGGTTTTCCTTGGTGCTTGGAGGCTGAAGAGCTCCTGGGCTGGCTGTGTCCCAGCAGGTGAGGGGGACACTCACAGAGGAGGGGTGGCCTTGCAGACACCAGGCTGCAGGGATGCCTGGAGAGGCTCCCTGGAGCAGAGGTGGGCAGTGCTAAAGGAATAAAGCAGGGATTTATTCCAAGCCCTTCCAAGGATTCACCTTGGGCACTGCAAGAGCCCGGCCGTGGCTCCAGCCAAGATGGAGCCCAGATGGATCCGAGTCACGAGTTCTCACACTTTGATCACTTTGGGGCCATTTCCAGCTTGGCCTTCGTTGTCCAATTCCAGCTGCAGCTTCTGCACTCCCATCCTCCCAGATTCTCTCCTCAATTCGCTGCTCTTTGCACTTTTTGGGGCTGGAGCTGCAGCGGTGTCCTTGGTTCTGGGCTGGAAAAGGATTGTTTTGTGTGCCTGAGCTGGGAGGAGAACTTGTGACACTTTGTATGGAGTTCAGAGTCACACACCAGTGCAGTGCAGAGTCTGGGAATATGAAAGATAAACTTAAGGCATCAGCAGGAGCTAGGAGGGAGCTCAAACTGGGCGTGGGTTTAAGCTTAACTCAGGCTCCATCAGCAGGTGAGGAGGGAGGTTCGTGCCTGTGCTTGCTGTGGCAGGTGGGAATTGGGCAGGGGGTGGCAGCCTGGGGGCACCACCCTGTCCAGGCAGGGTTTGGACCAAGGGATGCACAGCTGCTCTCTGCTTTCCTACTTGGAAAAGAACTTTTGTAAGAGTCCTGTGGTTTGAACAAAATGGAAAAAGGCTTTTTAAAATTAAGTGTAAGCAAACTGATGGGTTTCATCTTGAAGTGAGAAATTGTGTTGTTTTGCCTCCTAAAGGCTGAAATGAGACAATTCAGAATTTGGAAAAAGAAGAAATAAAAGAATTTCCAGAAGGATTCTTAAATTTCTGGGTGGATTTGCAAATCGTTTGGGTAAACATAGACGTCATCCTTTTCTGGCAAAGACCATACCCAGCTGGGAACACTGCCTGGCCCCAGCTGTACTTTGCTGCCTGTTTCAGCCACCAGAGTGGGTACCTGGCCTTTCCTAGCTGTAGGAGCACTGATGTTTGCCTTTTGGAAAACTTTGGAGTATTTACAACTGTACTTTCTGTGGGTTTTGAGAAATTGTTAATACTTCCTGGCTGAAATGGGCAAAAGATTTGGTGTTTTGGCTTCTACTATCTGGAGTTCGGGTGGTGATTCCAGTCTGTGGGGCTTCAAACACCTCAGAGATGGGGAGACTTAAGGATTTGGGATCGTGAAAGAACTCCTGGCATTACCCCAGAGGGGAAAACTAACAAATAGACTCAGGTCTGAGCTATGCAAGTCCACACCCACATGTATACACACTGCTCTTTCACACCAATTTAAGATTTTATTTATGTAAAGGACTACTCTTGGGTTTTTGACTGATGATAAGTTTGTGCAAGGAGGAATAAATAGGGTGCAATAATTTTGTAGCTATCATTAAACACCCAATTAATCTATGTCTTGGAGGAGGCAGCTCCTTCTTTGGCTCTCACTGCTGCTCCTGCTCCCCTGCTAATATTCAGCAGGCTCTCAGGGCTGAGCTGCTGTTTGGTTTCAGGCAGAGAACAGCTCCCTGGTGTTTCTGAGAGTGGCTGGTGCCCTGTAAAGCTAGTTTTGGAAGTGCTCAGAGTCTTGCTTGTACCTGCAGGCTTGGAATAATATTCCCTTGTTGTTGCCTGAGCTGAGTGCTGAAGGATGTGAGTGTTTGAAGGAGCAAAAACCAGCTCCAGCCTGGGGTGGGCAGGGAAAGGATTGAATGAAACATCATTCAGAGAGGACCCAGTGCTGACAGAAGCATCACCTGCAGCCAGTCCCTGACCTGGGGGGGTCTTTCTCTTGGCTTTGTTGTGCTGATTTGACAAACACATCACAAACCCCTGCTGAGGCAGCACAAGCTTCAAAAGAGAAGGGTGGCTGTGCAGCCCAGGGCTGAGGCTGTGTGTCCTTCCAGGGAATCAAGGAATCCCAGCTCCTTTCCCTGGACATCTGGCATGGCCTTGTGCCTTCCACACGCTGCTCATGCTGCTTTCAGGGTGCTCCCTGCGCTGACAGAGCCATGGAAGGTGTTTTGCAGTGCTCTTCTGGGAGATGGATTGCTTGGGGAGGGTTTGGAGAAGAGAATCAGAGCAGAGCTGCTGAGGGTGAAGGGGTCAGACTGAATAATTGAAGGCAGATCTTCTCCAATATCTTTCAGTAGCTTCTGCACTGTCTGCATGGATGTGTGACACCTGGATGAGTTGAGATTGGCAAACCCTCTGTCATTTTGACTGTCTGATTTTAGGCAAGATGCATGGTACTTTTTAAAGGCTCAGGCTGCAGTAGCTTTCCTTCACAACCATGGGAACTGCTTGTCCTGAGCTTGTCTGGTTCTTCCTGGGCAAGAAGCTAAAACTGCCATTTGAAAGAAAAAAAAAAAAAGGAGACTAAACTTTACATTCTGACTCATGATAAACACCTGACTGTAGAAGTGGAAAATTATTTCAGGAATTAGATACCAGGAAAAATTCTTCCATGAAGGAGTGTCAGGCATTGGAACAGCTGGCCCAGGAGGTGTGGAATCACCATCCCTGGATCCTTGGAAGTGTTCAAAATGTGTGTGTGTGAGTGGCACTGGGGGACACGTAGTGAATGAAGTGGTGCTGCTGATGCCTTAAGTTTCAGCTTTCATGTTTTCTAGATTCTGCACTGCATTAGTATATAACTCTGAACTCCATACAAAGTGTCACAAGTTCTCCTCCCAGCTCAGGCACACAAAACAATCCTTTTCCAGCCCAGAACCAAGGACACCGCTGCAGCTCCAGCCCCAAAAAGTGCAAAGAGCAGCGAATTGAGGAGAGAATCTGGGAGGATGGGAGTGCAGAAGCTGCAGCTGGAATTGGACAATGAAGGCCAAGCTGGAAATGGCCCCAAAGTGATCAAAGTGTGAGAACTCGTGACTCGGATCCATCTGGGCTCCATCTTGGCTGGAGCCACGGCCGGGCTCTTGCAGTGCCCAAGGTGAATCCTTGGAAGGGCTTGGAATAAATCCCTGCTTTATTCCTTTAGCACTGCCCACCTCTGCTCCAGGGAGCCTCTCCAGATATCTCTGGGGTAAGGGCTGGACTCAGTCTTGAAGGTCTCTTCCCATCTTTGTGAATCCATAACAAATCTCTTCACCCCATCCTGGGGCCCCCACTCCCTCTCAGAGGGTTGAAGGTGCTTTACTCTCTCTAATGGCCTTTCACTAATGTGTCTCCAAGCCAAGAGGGTCTGAAAGCAAACAGGTACTGTGAGCACAGGAAATGGCCAAGTCCATGGCATTCCTGGCCCTTGGAATCAGGCAGGGGCTGATCCTGAAGTGGGACTTGCTGGCACAGTGCTCTGCAGCAGGGTGCAGGGCCAGCACCCTGACCCCCAGGACCACTGCTGATGGGGTGTGTGGAGGGCTGGGAACACAGCAAGGACCTTCCAGTTCCTGCACCAGGTCACAGCAGAGCTGCATGCACCAGAGCCCTCTCTCATGCTCTCAATCTTCCCCCATTCAGAACAAACCCCAAACCCATGCATGGAAGAGACAATGGCTTGTCCAAGTGTATTCCCCAGGGAGGCTGCATGCAGATCTTGCCCTGTCCCCATGAGCAGTGACCATTTAAACATCTTGAAGGAGAATAGATGGTTAAATCCTGAATTCAGGCTCAGTCTAAGCAAACAGAGCTCACTGCCAGAGGGATTTCACACTGCAGTTCTGATTTTGCTGCTCAGCATTCATTTGGTTCCAATTCTGTTCCTTGGTTGTGTTGGCATTGCATCCTTGTATCCCTGCTAATGAGGTAGCAGGGCTGCTGCAAGCAGAGGGCTCCTGTAGAGATGCTGGCAGCATCCCAGAGAAGGTACTTTTAGCCTCACTGGGGAAGTGCCAGACATCACAGATTACATATTTATACTAATGATGCCTTATCACTGGTGAAAGCCAGGACAGGCAACGTACTCTTGGTGTAGGCAGGACTGTGTTTTTGTAGCAGAAAGGCAAAATCACTTCCAGTGAAGGGAACAAGTTGTCTCCCTAACCAAGGACCAGCACTTTTATAATTGGGAGCATTAAGCACTTCAGAGAACATTGCATTCCCTGGGGAAAATCACATCTCCTCAGTCCCCTCCTCTCCCTCTGTCCTGTCCTCCTGCACTTGGTGGTGGGGGTCTGGTGCTTCAGGCTGGATGCTGCAGTTTGCCAGTGGATGCCCTGAGGACAGCAACATCAGAGGTTCCCAGTTCCTCCTTGGAGGAGGGCAGGGGATGGATGTGCTTGCCCAGGACAGGTGATGCTGCTCCATGTGGGTGATTTGGGGTCAGTGCTGTAGGGGATGCTGAGTGCTCCCTGCATGTGGCACTGTCATGGGAAGCCTGTGCTGTGAGCAAGGACCATGGTGTAACTCCACTGCACACACCTGTGTGACTGGAGAATCCAGCCCAATGCACACACAGGAGTGCAGAATAAATGTGAGTATGACCCAAACCAGGACAGGCAACCCTGGATAAGCCTCATCCACATTGTCCAGCCCTACCCCAAATGCAAACTGCATGGTGTGTCACAAACATCAGCTGCTTTTTCTTTATTTCATTGTCTTCAGTCTTCATACTACAAATTTACAAACTATGAATTTAGCACTACTGCTAAAGAAAAAAAAGAGCAAACTACAGCCATTCATGGGGTAACATAATTTTAAACGCTGTGAGACAGCTGATACTGTTAAAAATCATGGCCCTGTTATGGGCTTTCATTATTGATGGCTACTTGACGAGACATACACTATAAAATATAAAGATAAAAAGTGAAAGGCTATTTAGATAGATGTTTAGCCGAGTGCTGCTAGCATCAAATCAGTGGCACTGGAGAAATGAGAACAGACACACGGCACAGCCTCTGGATAAATGTGTGCCCAGTCTGGGTCTGCCAAGGCTTCGCCTGTGCAATGTACACTTTAAATCAAAGCAACATTGAAGTCAATATTGATTGTTCTTGGAGATAGATTTTACCTTCAGGCACTGCTGTTTCCCAGAGGAGCGTGAGCAAGGACATAAGTCTCTGTGCAGTGCTGGCTGCTCGTGGACAGGGATCTCCCTGAAATCCTCTGGAAACGATTCCTCCTCTGGAAGTACCCACTGCTGCTGCTGAGGGACCTCTGCCTGTTCTTCAGGTACTCCCGGTAGTTTTTGGTGAGCAGGGTGTAGAGGAAGGGGTTGATGCAGCTGTTGCTGTAGGTCAGGCAGGTTGTCAGGTAATTAATGTTCTTCATCACCTTGGGAGATAAAGGGAAGGATTCATAATACTGGAAGAGGAGCTGCCATATCCAGAAAGGCAAGAAGCAAGCCCAGAAGACCAGCACTATGGTGAAGATTAAATAGAGCACCTTCTGGTTGGGCAGCCTCTTGGTCTGCTTGAAGGACGCAGTCTGTGACACCCAGTAAATCCTGGCCAGGCGGATGTAAAGGTAGCCAATGACCACGCCCGGGCCCACGATGCTGGTCCCAAAAAGGATGGTGAGATAGACTTTGTAGGACAGCTTGCTCCAGGTGGGCAGGCAGATGCTTTTGTTGTCCCTTTGCACCAGCTGGATCATGATGAGCATGGGCAGGGTGAGCAGCAGTGACACCAGCCAGATGACCACAGCAATGGCCTTGCGGTAGCTCTTGGACCTCTTCACCGTGTCCAGGGGCTTCAGCACGGCAAAGTAGCGCTCCGTGCTCATGACTGTGAGCGTGAAGATGCTGGCATGCATGGTCAGGAAGTCCAGGCTGAACAGGATGCGACAGCCAACGTCCCCAAAGTACCACTTCTGGATGAAGTAGGTGCCGACGATGAAGGGGATGGTGAGGAGGTAGAGCAGGTCGGCCAGCGCCAGGTTGATGATGTAAATGTACATGGAGGCCGAGGAGCGCAGGTAGTGACACATCACCAGCAGGGTGTAGACGTTGCCTGTGACCCCCACCACGCACATGAGCGACAGGATGGCCCCGATGGTGCAGATGGCAACCATGTCCTCCGTGGAGCCGGCCGCCCACGCGCCCTCCCCGGTGCCATTGGCGGAGACGTTGGGCCTGATCCTGAACACGCTGTCCTCACTTGTGTCTGTCACCATGTAGGGGGTGGCAGAGAAGTGGCTCTCCAGCTCGTCACTGAGGGACATCCTCCTGGGTTTAAAGGCCAGAAGCTTTGCTCATGTCACAGGGGTCTGAGGGGGCTCTTTCTGCTCCGAGAAACGCGGCTGCTGGCAGGTGTAGAACCATTTCTCAGCTGTGTCTCATCCAAGGACCATCTGCACTCTCCACTAGAGGAAAGATATCAGAAACAACATATTAGAAATCTGCCAGAGCAGCACAAAGGATCATTTAGAAGTTACCTGTCCCTGAGCACGTATCTGCACTGCCTGAATGTACCAAAGGTCTTCAGCACTGAGGCCACTCTTGGAGGGTTTGTGCTCTCTTTCCAAGAGCCCAGCTGTGAGGTGTGTCCGTGGAAAAGAGACAAGAAAGATTGTGTGGATCACTGAAACCACTTACTGCAGTCCTTAGTTTGGGGTTGGAGGAGAAAAACATCCTTTCTAAATTCATAACAATGATTTACAGAGCTGTCAGTGTGATTGCTTAAACCTCTTTGCTACTTTCTTAACTCTGAAGGAGCAGAAGGCCCCTAAAAAGGGAAAACAAACTTTAGATTTATCATTTGCAGCCAAATTGTCTGTTCTGTGTTAGTGATGCATTCAAAGTCCTGTCCAGCATTCCTGCAGTGTTTTCACAGAGCAGCTTCCCTTGAATGAGAAGCTCCTCCTCTGTCCTGCAGTTTCAAACATTGAGTGATGGAGAAAAAGGCACTTCATAAAGCAAAGTGTAGTTTCCCTGTGGGATTTCTGTCTGTAAACACAGGGCTTTCCATGCTGTCTGTCTGTGATACCAGAGATGTCCGTGTGTCTGTAAAACAGATCCATTTCAGCCAGAGCTGGGTGTGAACCTGCCTGAACAGCCTCGAGCAGCGAGGTGTGAAGGCAACTCTGTACGTGGGAGCTCAGACTCAGTGCTGCACACATCAGGACTGGGCTGCTTTGAATTCATTCTGAGTGCAGGCAAAAGGAGAGCAAACCTACCTCAGAGAAATGCTGAAGAAGTAGCTAAAATGTCCAGATTTTAAGGCATGCCAAAAGCCTGTGCCATCCTAAAGGTCACTGCATACAGGAGTGGATTTGCACTGTGTGTTTTACAGCGCTCAGATTGTCTTTTTTCCTCTGGAAAATGCTGAGGGGGAGGGGTGCTGGACTGCCTTGTCCTTGTAGGGCACAGCAGGCAGAGACTCCCCTCTGCCTCATTCCACTGGGTATGTTGGATTTGTTTAATCCTGGGAATTTGCAGCTTTTCCCAGTGAATTAGGTGTCCCTTTCCCTCCTCACCAGCTCTGACTCCTTTACTCTTTCTCCCATCTCCTTGGCAGGAGGATTACAGTCCCAGGCCCTCCCCTGCTGCCCTTGTGTCGCCCTGTAAGTGACCTCTGGCACTTGAGGATGGACAATTTTCATCCTCTTCCTGAGCTGCCCTCATCTTCTTCCCATTACACCTGGTGAGGATGAGTGTGCTACAGAGATGTCACAGAAAACTGTGTAAGAGAGGACAATCCAGAGAGAGATTCTCCCTCACTTAGCAGCTGGGATAGAAGTGCAAAAAACCAGAGAAACACAGAGAGCCCATCTCCCACCCCAGTCCCTCCAGCACAGGTGAGAGATGAGCCCGGTTCTGCAGTGGTCAGCGCTCCTTCAGGACAGTGCTGCTCTGGGCTGGTCCCCAGCAGCTCCACCAGCATCAGGATGCATTTCTGGGACCTTGCAACCCCAAATCTGCCTCGTCCTGCTCCTGCTGTGCTGTCCCTGCTGTAGGGCAGGTGTAGCCAGTGCCGCTCCCTCCTCGTCCCTTTGATGGATGTTGGTGTCCGGGCTGTGCTGGCAGTGAGAAGTGAGTCCCGTGGAGGGGACACGGCTGCCCCGGAGCTGTGGCTGCTGCTCTGCCATCGGCAGGAGGGCACAGGAACGAGCAGCTCCGCATGGGATGCTCCAGCTGAGCCCGGGCTGGTCCCGCACGCGGCTCTCGGCTCGGTGTGCTGGGGATAGCTCACTGCCAGCACATTTCCATGGCTCGGGAGCTGCTTCCCTTGGTGTCCCAGGGACGTGTAGCAGATCTGTGCCTGTCTGTGCAGTTCCCTGGAGTGACAGCTCCTGCCGGAGAGAGCCGAGCCCACCGCATCTCCCTGCTCCGCTCCCTTCTGCTGAGCCTGCCTTTTGCTCCATTCATAAAATTCCTACAGCACTAATCCCACTCAGACACTTCGCCCATCTCCAGGCAGGGCTAGAAGAGGAAAATTAAGCCAAATGGGGAGCCCTTGAATAATTTTAAAGTTCGCACCATTGCCGCTGCCGTACACAAACGCACACTCGCACACACGCACACACAATAGACAGATTCTTATTCCAAGCAGCCATTCAAGCATCTTACGGTCCAGACGATTTTCCCAGCCAATCTCGCCTTTCCCTCTACGATACAATCCCACAGGAGTACCATGCATATTTACAGTCGTAAATAGAAATTAATTTCTCCTGCTCAAACCTTGCTTTTAAATCCGGCAGATGAAGTTTCCTACAAGAAAAGAAAGAAAAAAAAATCTATCTAGTAGTATCAAAGCTGAAACTTGAAGAAAGAAAAATAGAAAAAGAGGGGGGAAAAATGGAAATAAGAGAATCCTTCTTCATGGGCAGGGAGTGAGAGATCCCGGTGCTCCGTCGCATCTGGAGCGGCAGGGGCAGGAAGGGAGCGCTCTGCCAAGCCAAGTATGTTTGAAATCTGGGCGCTCTTAATACTCACATTCCCCTCCCTCCACTCGTGCCGGCTATTTTTGCTCCCCGGTGACGTTAGGCATAGCGTGGCTTTGACTGCAGGCAGCGAGGAGCCTGTTTAAAGCAGCAGGGTTGGATAAGCACGGCTGGCTCGGCTGCCTCCCCTGTGCCCTGCAGCAGGAGAGCTCGGGATGGTTCATCCCAGCGCCGGGGAAAGGCAAAGAACGGGAGGGACAGCTCCGAAATCCCGAAATGCCGAAATCCCCGAGGCTGCCTGAGCAAAGGCAGCACGGCTGGGGAAGGAGAGTGGGCCAGGGAGGGTTAAAATCCTGCGGGAGGGTCAGATTCCTGCGGGAGGGTGGGCAGCCCAGGGAAACTGCACAGCTCCTCCATTTGGAGATCAATTCCAAAGCGAAGCCCAAGTTTATTTGGGTTGGATGGCGTATCAAGAGATGAATCTGTGCAGTGGGATCACACACCACAGCAGCTGAGACATTTCAGGCCGGCAGCAACAAAATATTACCTGAGTTGTTTGGGGGTTGGGTGGTTCCCTTTGCCCGGTGACACTCAAAGACAGAGTGAGATCAACCCAGCACCCTGAACAGAGCAGTGTTTGGATGGGGCTGGGGCTGGGAAATGCTGAGGCTAAACTCTGGATTGTTTTGTGAGCAGCTGAGCATTGTGCTGGTTCCTGGCACACAGTGGGATTGCTCTTGCTCCCAGTTTCCTCCTTTGTCTCTGTGGGCTGCAGGGAGTCGCTCCTGATTTGTGCTGGGGGAAGTGAGGGGCACTCACCTGTGCCAGGTGTCTCCTGCAGGACACAGGTGTGTGGGAATGCCTGGCAGCCCCTGCCTGCTTCACTGGCTGGCACTGGCCACCACAGAGGGCAGGTGATGCTTCCCAGCACTGGGATCTGGGGACAAACAGCACCTGGCACAGCCCTGGCCCATCCATCCTGCAGTGCTGCTCCTGAGCACTGTTCCCTCCTCTGCCTCTTTCCCTGGGTACTCATATCATTGCTTCATGTTCTCAACCCTCTGCTCTCTGCAGTCTGGGTGCCTGGAGGTGCATCTTGTGTCTAAGGTGTTGTCCTCCTGCAGTGGAGCCCAGCTCTGCTCCAGCTGCCCAGGGTGGCTGTGGTGGCACCTGCACAGCTTGGAGAGCTCTGGCTCTGCCTGTCCCCACACTGGGGCACCTGGTGGGCAAAGCAGGGCCCTGCTCAGGGACAGGCTTTTGAGTGGGGTGAGGGCTTGGCTTAAGAGCAAATCCATGTGGAAGCTGGATTTTACAGTACAAACAAATCTTATGTTAGCAGCTCTAACAAGGGTTGGCTGAGAAAGCCCAGCCTGAACACTCAAGTGTACAGGTTTTGCTCTGACTTTGCATTTTCTGTTTGGTCCCTAGAAATCTTTGGAGAAGTGTGGGATGGGAGCTGCTTCTCAGGCTGTCTTCTGAGGAAGATCCAGCTCCCCATTGCCTGTGTGATTCCAGGGAGCAGGAACAGTCCCCAGGTGAGCACTGAGAGTGAAGCCATTGGCAAAGTGCTTTATTTGCTCCCACTGGGAGTGAGAATTTCATTGATGTGGCAGTGTCCTCCTCCCAGGCAAAGCAGGAACAACCTGCTGCTCTCCTTGAATCCCTTTGCTGCTGCCTGCATGTGGCCCAAAGGGCTGGGGAGTGCAGAGGTGCTGATGGGGATGTGGGTGCCTCTCTCAGCACCTCCAGCACGTGGTAGGTGTGTCCTGAGTGTCTGTCCAGGCACTTACACTGGAACTGCCACACTCCTGTCACTCCTCTGCCCCAAAGGACCACTCAGGTTGGTGTTTACCCATCCCAGGGAAAGGAAATAGTGGGATGGAGGAAGGGAAATCCATCTGGGCAATCCATCAGTTTTCTGTGGATCCCAACTCAATACTTCCTTTTGTGGCATTTAAACCCTTGAGAGAACATTAAGTCAGTGATTTCATTTATCAGGAAATCTCAGTGCCCACGGGGCTGCCATTAGGGGAAGCTGGCTCCCATGTGTCTGTGTCCTGCTGCAGTCATTAGAGGAGAAGTGGCTGGGAGCAGTGTGGGCACTGTCAGCTTCACAGCCCTGCCTCAAAAGGCTGCTGGTGGTTGCGTTTTTGCTGCTTCTCTTCCCCCTTGTTGCTCATCTTTAAAGCAGGGATCACTGCACTCACTCGTCTCCCAGTGCTCTGAGTTCTAGGGTTTTAATGTTTGTCTGACACTGTCAGAGCTGCAGACAGGGGGTGGCAGCCCCTGTGATCTTGTGTAACAGGAGTAGGAGCTGCAGTCAGTCCTGGGTGAAGATAAGAGTCTTCTAAAATATGAAACGGGTCTGTTTAGTCATTCAGACAACATCCACAGCTACAGGGCTGGAGTTCTGCAGAGCAGCCTTCTGAAGTTACTGCACAGGCAATAACCATAATTATTCTATTAAATAGAGGGCAAATGAGACTCTTTCTCCCCTTTGATGTGGGGATTTATGCCAGTGCTATGTGAATTTAATTGCGTTTGGTTACTCATTTAAACCTCATGGAACCAGTAAAATTTCCAGTGTGTCTTGAGCTGAGCTGTGCCCCCACCAGCTGTTTGCTGCCTTTGCAGGTCTCTGCAGGGCCCTTTGGCATATTCCACTTTTATTGGGGCAGTTTTGAGTCCAAATTTTGCCAACAGCCAAGGGCTTCTTTTTGCTCCAAGCTGGACATATAACTTTGTCTAGGTATCACATTTCAAAAATCTAATAAGGACTGCTACTTCCTTCGAACAAAAATTCTGTACAAATGCAACCAAAATTGATAAAATCAATTTTGATTTGAAAGAATCTCATGATTGTGTCTGCATTGTTGGTCTGGGTCAGGTCTAGAAACGTGCAGGCTCAGGATAAGATGTGATTCCCATTTGCCTGGTTTGGTTTACTCAGCTCCAGACCGTGTAACACACACCAGCACCCACACCAGTACAACATCCATCTTTGGAGTGTGCACTGCCAGTGTTCTTGTGGTCACCCAGAAATTCCAATTAACCCTTGAGAATCTGCCCTGACTTTGGGATCAACCCAGAGGAGAGCAAGGATCTGCAGTGTTGTGCTGAGCTCACATCCTCTGCAGGTGGCCAGGAACACACAGGAATGGCAGCAGCTCCTGAGGAGAGCACTGGTGAGACCTGGCAGTCCCCTGGTGGGCTCTTGTCCCCAGAAAAGTTACATTTAAATCCCTCTGTTCCAACACTCATAGTCTTGGACATATACAAATGTGATATTCAAATTCCCAGCTGGTCCCCAGCTGTTTTCTCCACTCTTCCCACTGTCCCCACTGGTGGGTGAACCACCCAAACTCAGCCAAAGCATTTGCAGATTTCACTAGGGTTTTTTGAATTTTAGTCTCCTTTCTTCCTGTTTTTATTTTTTTTTTTTTTTTGTCCCCCAATGTGAGACTCCAGTTGTCCTTCTGGAGTCAGTGTGACTTTGCACTTGGCTGCTTTGTGTGGAAGTGAAACTCTGGGGGCTGAAATCTCATTTCCCTCATCCAGGATCCCTTACACAAATCTGGGATTTATAGCTGCTGTGCTTTCCCCCTGCTCAGTGGGAACTCCACAGACAGTTCAAGGGCTCGTGCTGAAATAGGATGGAGAGGGCCAGTCCCAGGTTGTTGGTCACCATGTCTGTGGTTTTCTTGGTCCAAGTTCTGTCCCTCTCCAGGGCAGAGGAAGCAACCCAGATATTCCCACCTGGGTGTCACAGGGATGCTCTGAAGAATCCCACAGATCACCTCTGTTCTTACACAAATTACAATTTTTGGACTCCTATGAGAACCAAATCTTGTAGGGTGCTGGGAGGTCCTTTGGGGTCTGTATGGGACTGTGTGGGGCACAGGGGGCCAAACTGCACCCCCAGACTGGTGTGGTCAGGGGCTGCTCCCCATGGTGAGCGTGGGGCTCCCCTGGAGGCTGAGCATTCCCAGGAAGGTGTGATGGGGGTTCCTCAGGACCCTGCATTCCCAGGGAGGTGTGATGGGGGTTCCTGAGGACCCTGCATTCCCAGGGAGGTGTGATGGGGGTTCCTGAGGACCCTGCATTCCCAGGGAGCTGTGATGGGGGTTCCTGAGGACCCTGCATTCCCAGGGAGGTGTGATGGGGGTTCCTGAGGACCCTGCATTCCCAGGGAGGTGTGATGGGGGTTCCTGAGGACTCTGCATTCCCAGGGAGCTGTGATGGGGGTTCCTGAGGACCCTGCATTCCCAGGGAGCTGTGATGGGGGTTCCTGAGGACCCTGCATTCCCAGGGAGCTGTGATGGGGGTTCCTGAGGACCCTGCATTCCCAGGGAGCTGTGATGGGGGCTCATCCATGCCCACCACGGATGGGGGAGTTGGGGTGAGCAGGGGCACGTTGTGAGGTGATGGTGGGATGGGAGCAGCAAGGCTGAGCTGCCTCAGAGCTCCCCAGGGCACAGCTGGGAGTGGGCAGGGACCACAGCTCACTCCTGGGGAGGGCAGGCACAGGGACAGCTCAGGGAACTGTCACTGTCCCCTCTGCCCTGATTGCCCATCCCTCCCAGGGGACTCCAGGCTGTGCTCAGGCCACTCTGGACAGACAAACCTTATTAGGAGTGGATGTTATTCCATCTCCCCAGCTGATCTGCCTCCAGCCCCGAGCTCTGCACAGCAGGCAGGATGGCATTTGCTTTCCTGTGTGACGTGCATGAGTGGGCTCACTTGGCCCCCGTTTGGGCAGCCTCAACATTTGCAGATGGGTCTGAGTCTCTGCAGATCTCCCAGGGCTGTCAGGGACTCCAGAGTTTGTGGTTTCAGAAACTTTCCCCTAAACTGATTACATTTCTGTGCAGACTTTAGAACTCCTTTATTCTGCTCTTTTTTTTCCCTCCTGATCAATCTCTCAGGTCCTCCACCATCACTAAAAATTCTCACAAGACTGCTCAAGTCCTGGATCTGAGACATCAGGAAAAGACCAAGCACCCAGGAGCTGCCCAGAAGTTTCCCTCACTCCTTCTCCACTGCTGTAGGGTTGTTCTTTGGGGTACAGAAAACTGCACAGGCCAGAAGGATGCTGAAGTCTTTGCTAATGAGCCTTATAATGAGTTTTGTACAGGTATAGAGAACCATGAGTGATTTTGTTTCTCCCAACAGTGATTAATGCATCTGTTTATGGATTTGTCACAGTCAAACATGTTCCCAGCCAGGTGGAACAGTGGGTCCTACCTAAGCCTGGCTTAGTCTCAGCTGGTTTTAGGGGAGATTTGAGCAGGGCTAAAGCTCTCTGGGCAGTGCTTTTAGCTGAGTGCTGCTAATTCACATATGCTGGTGACTTTCTGGCAACCTTTTGCATCCTCCAGTGTGGCCAACGTGGCACAGCTGCCTCCTTAAACTTCAAATCAAGCCATCCTGCCAGGTACTCCATGATTTTGTGGAGACACTTGCCCTCTCAGTGTGCACAGCCCCATTTACACTCTTATTTGTGAGGTCTGAGATGTGCTGTTTGATCTTCTTCATCCTCTGACCTCCTCACCCTCTCTTCAGTTCCTGGAAGAGCTGTAGTGAGTGAAATCATCAGGGGGAAAGCAGGCAAGCTGTGGGAGGCAGCAGAGGTCACTGCTTCCCTCCACATGCTGAGGAAAGCTTCCCTCTCACAAATGTCTGTTTGGGGAACCTCTTCAGGGACAGGATTTGGCCAGGGTAATATGTCACATTTTCCTCTCTCCCAGTTAAAACCTGATCATCTCTTTGTCAACAGTTTTTGAGTGCTGGGGTAAGGGTCACAGACAAATGTTACTGAATTCTCTTTATTGCAAAGCATTTGAGATCAACAACAACAGCAGAAATCACAGCAGAATTCTCCTGGAAATCCATCAAATCATTGTCAGGAAGCCATGGGGAGTACAGACCCACTGAGACACACCTTCCATAGGCCAGAAGCTGTTGCTAGACTAGACACAAATGCCTCTTTGCCATTATCTTCTACCCCAAATACCCTGTGCAGCACCTCTGTGCTGTGCTCTGCTCTGCCTGGTGCTGACCACACCATTCCTTTGCAGTTTGGGTCCATGTCCTCAGCCTCTCCTCCTCTGAACAGCTGCCCTGTTCCCTCCTGGGACACTATTCTGTATTTCTCAGCCTGGTTCCTCGTAGCTGGGCATTAGAAGATTTAGGAAAGTGCTCTGGGGCCAGAAGATTGCTAGGAAATGGGCTCCAAAATTCCAGCTAAAGCTCCTGCAGCTGATCCTGGGTGTTTGTTCAGCTGGAGGGCAGCACACATCCTCAGCCAGGCAGCAAAGATTTCTGCTGGAGCTCCCAAAACCCTCTCACAGGAGACAAGAGATGAAGTGTGAAAAGTTGTCTGGCAGTGCATAAAGAGCAGCAAATGTCACCACAGTGAGTCGGTGCCACTGTGGACTCAGTGGTGGCATTTGCCATGCTGCACACACTGGGTAGAGCTGGGGATGGTGACAGCTGCTGCTGGTGTGGCTCACCTCTCTGGAGCAGCAGATGCTCATTCAAATACTCCTTTAAAAAGCTGCTCTTCTACAAAAAAATTACACTCCCACATCATTTATATCCTCGCTTACTCTGATGGGTAACTTCCATTCCTAGTGGTGGTGGCTTGGTGCTGACTTCCTTGAGGAGACAGTAAAGGAGACAATAAAGTCCTTTTTTCCCTCTTGTGGCAATGTCACCAGCTGAGCCAGAGTCCTCAGATGCTGTGTCAGCCCCTCTCTGCTCTGCACTGTGTTCCCTCGAGTCTTTCAGGGCACCAGAAGCATCCAGCCCGTGCCAGCACGTGGTGCCAGGGGCAGTTTGGGGGTCACTGAGCAGGGGCAGGGCTGTGTCCCCTCCAAAAGCCATCCCAGCATGGCTGGGCTGCACAGAGTGGGTGTCCTGGGCCATGGCAGCCCCAGCTGATCCAGCTGCCTGTCCCTGGCCAGGGCTCATCCCCATGGCTCAGTGTGTGGTGTGTGGCCATCACAGTCACACAGGGTGGGTCAGGCTGGAAGGGACCACCATGGCTCATCTGGTGCCACCTCCCTGCTCCAGCAGGGCCATCCCAGAGCTCAGGGCACAGGGTTGTGTCCAGGTTTTGGAATTTCTTCAGTGTGGGAGACTCCACAGCCTCTTTGGGAAATCCAGTGCACAGGGAAGTTCTTCCTCATGTCCAAGTGAGGTTTCTGCCCTTTCCTCTGGTGCCATTGCTGGGCCCAATGAACCTGCTGCTGTGAGCCCTCCCTGCAGAGGTCCCCAGCTTCCCTCACTCCTGTCTTAAGGTTGAGTTGATGGAGATGTTCCTGCCATCACCCCGTGGTGCTGGTGGCACTGGGTACCAATCTGTGCTTAGAGAGGGCTGCAGGACAGGCTGGGTCACCCACTGGCTGGGGACTGGAGTGAGAGAAACTCTTTCCTCTCCTCAAAACCCAGCAGTGAGTCTCTCTCCTCAGGGGTTTGTGCATGAACCTCCTGTACCCTGTGCACTGCTGTGAGCTCCCTGCAGGGGCAGGTGGGAACAGCTCTGTGCAGGGGCCCTGAACACGAAAGACTTGGAGCTAAAAGCACTGCCAAAACTGACAGGTGCTCATTAAGATTAGAAAGTACGAGCCAGTTTTTAAATAAAGCATTTTGCCCTCTCTGGGTTGCTTCCTGGGATGAACAGGGAGCAGATGCCCCCTCTGTGCCAGTCAGACAGTCCCTCTCTGCAGGGACATCTGTGCCACCAGCACAAGGTCTGGGCAGCAGCAAAGGACCCTGCAGGCACGGGGGAGGTGACTGTGCAGTGTTTGTTCAGGTGACTGTGCAGTGTTTGTTCAGGTGACTGTGCAGTGTTTGTTCAGTGTTGGCACTTCTGATGTAGGAACAGGCTGCAGGATGCTGCTGAAGTGAGCAGTGGATGTGGCACTCCACCTGTGCCACACTCCCTTGTGGTTTCTTCTTTCATTTCTCTTCTCTCAGGGTGCAGCACTCCCCTGCCCACTGTCCCTTCCCACCATTGTTTGCTCCTGCATTTTGAAAACCTTCCTTCAGAGGGAAGTGGCTGCTGGCATTTTGTGTGAGAGGGAAATTCCTCTGCAAATGGCTCTAATGTAGAATAAGTGCCTTAATTCCCTGGTCAAAAGCAGTGGGAACACTGAGCAGGTGCCTGGTTCCACAGTAGGAAAGCATGTTTGATTGTCTCAAAATGCTTTTCTTTGCCTTGGTTTGGTCCAAAGTAACACTTTACTTGATGGAGGCTTTTTTGTTTCCAGGTGCTGCCCCACTTAATGGGAAGGGGCTGCTCACAGCAAATGGGGGGGCTGAGGATGGGCTTGGGGTTACTGAGGGCTCACCCCAGCACTGGTGTGAGAAGGGGGTGCAGACCATGAACCTGCCCATTTGCAGCCCAGGCAGTGCCCTTCTGCCCCTGTTACTGACTGCTCTGGTGCAACTCAGTTTATTTTGAATTTGCATCCCTGTGGTGGCCAAAGTCACATCAAGGGAAATGCCCAAGCTGCCCCAGCTGTGCTGCTCCCACCCTGCTCCCTTCCTGCTCTCATCCATGCTGAGCTGCTCTGACAGTGCCCTCTGGGCACCCTGAGATCATTCCCCTCTTATTCCTCAAGCACTTGGTAGCGTTCAAAGCTCCTCTCCTCTCACCTCACTCTGTGTGTGGACACAGCACCTTGCCCGGGTTGGACTCACTGCAAATATTTTATTTTCTGCTGATTTCCCAGCCGTGACACAGAAAAACTTGTGGCAGCAGCCACAAAAAATCACCACAAAGACATTGCATGAAAGCAACAAGAAACTGCAGCACAAAATATCATGGTAGTTCATTTTTATTGAACCAGTGCTGCACGATTGGAGGACTTTAAATTTAAAGCAGACTGTTCTCAGTGGAAACAGTCTTTGCAGTGTTCCATGGCCTTTGGGTGCTTCATATGGCTGAAGATGGGGAGGGGTTTGGTTTTGGGGTTTTGGGAGGGGATATCAAAGCTGTTTTACTGGGACAAAGGCAACACCATCCCTCGTTTTCCAGACTGGTCAAAATGTACAAACACCTGCATTAATGAAAAAGCACCCCAAAGGATAAAAAGAACCCCACTCAGTGCAGAAATCAGCGGTAGTTTGAACTTCTCTTCTGTGTCTCCAGACTTCTTCATTCCCTTCAGGGTGCTGTGGGATGCAGTTTTTTGCCCCCAGATTGAGCTGTTGTCTCTGGAAGTGGCTGCTCCATCTGTACTGGTTTTCTGCTGTTTAATCCTCCTGTTTTGCATCCTGTCTCATGCTGCAGCACCCCAGGGCTGTGCAGATGAAGAGATCCAGGTGAAATGAAGTGCAGCATTTCACATGCTTCCACACCATGGCAGAGCTCACAGCCACCCTGACTGCAGGGGTGTCCTAGGTTACAATGTAAAGATGTGCCCAATAGTTTGTATTCTGTCACCCTCTGCTGAAACCAGGTGGGGCAGTGATCCTTATCTCTGTGGGAGATATCCTCTGCTAATGAGCCACCATTAAAACCAGGTGGGGCAGTGCTCTTTATCTTTTCACAACCCATCCTTCCTGCAGGAGATATCTCCTGTTTATGGCCATTGAGTCCCCCTGCATGACTGATAAAATTCCATCATCCCATTGGGAGATGCTCCACCCAGGGGGAGGAGCCAGACATTTCCCATCTAGATAAAAACAGATTTGGAACATCAGGGCAGCCCTTACTCACTGGTTTCCAGAGGACAAGAGCCACCAGATCTTTCTGCAGGATCACTGCTTCAACAAGACCACTTCATCTGGACTGCTACCACCACCCTAACCAGGGGGTATCAGGTTGTATTCTGACTCTGTCAGTAGTTTTTCTTTTGTACTATTGCTTGTATTTTATTTTTTATTCTTTTTCCTATTAAATTGTATTTCTGACTTGGAGTCTCTCACTGGTTTTGCTTTCAAACCAGTACAACTGGGGAAGGCTGCTCCATGTGTAAACAGGGAGGGAATATTGCCTCTGAAGTGTGTGCTCAGAGCTTCAGGGAGGTTTTCCGGGAGGTTTCTCATCTCCTGGGCTCTGAGCTCTTCAGGCTGTCTGGTTCCCTCCTGAGGCCCTGGCAGAGGGGACCCTGTCCCATCCCAGCCACCCAAATCTCCACAGTTCCTTGTTAGCCCACACCTTGGCTATTTCTATGTTGTCAGAGCTATTTTTAGCAGGGCTGAACAGCCAGCACTGTCTCTAGCAGGGTTTTTGGAATAAGATGATTCTCCAGGCTGGGGCACTGGAGGTGAGGAACAGCCAGGCTCAGGGGCTGGGGCTGGCAGGGCACCTTGGAGCACTTCCCACTCTGCAAGTTTGTGTGTTCAGCATAAATGAGAGAGGCTGGGCACTTGCTGCATGGGAGGATGGTTGTGGGGAGCCTTTAAACACCTCCAGTGTAAAGTGCAAGCAAAACATTCAAGGATTTTTGTGGCTTGAAGCTCCTTTTGCCAGCCTGCATTAGCAGTGCATGACTCAATTCAGTAATGACTGCAATTATTTGACCACAACTTTTTGCAAAGAGGCTCTGGGTGACCTGTGCTGACCTTGGCTGAGTTCCTGTCCCCTTGGGACATTATCCAAGTGATGGTCCAGGACTCTGTGCCAGTGCAACATCTGGCTGTGCCTCCTCCTTACAGCACAGCAAACAGGAATCCCTTGGCTGTGCATGGAAAGCAGTGGGAGCTGACAGAGCTTCACTGGGGCAGAAGGGAAGGGCAGTTTTTTGCCTTTGCTCCCTGTGCCACATCTGCCCAGCAGTTTGAAGCATCTTCCCTTCAAACTTTGATTGCCAGACCTTCCCACAAACTGCTCCTGGCATGGCTGTGCCTTGCCCAGGCCACCCATGTGTTCATGATTTCATTGCAGGGGTTTGTCATGGCCTCTGTAAGCACATTAATTACATTGCCAGGAGCTGACATGGTCTGTGTGAGCATGGAGGAGAATTTGCTGCTGGAGCCCTGCTGTGAGTGCAGCCCTAGCTGGGACACTCAGACATTATCAGGATCAAGAACCAAACAAGTTTAATGTTTCAGTTGGACTTCACTCTCCAGAATCTCTCTATATCATCAGCAAACTTTGTCATTTTTCCCTTCACTCCTTTTTCCCCTGCTCACTTAGGAAGGTGCTGGGTGGCTGGACACCACAGGTGATTGTCTCCTCTGAAAATTGTCATTTACCCCCACACTTCGTTTCTTAACTTTTAACCAAACATATTTTTGTCTGATGACCTCTGCTCTTGGTTTCTGGAAGATCAGCTGTTGGAGGACCTTGCTGACTGCTTTCTGATAATCCAAACTGCTGGAATTAAATTTCTATACCCTTGTGGGCTCCTTGAGAGAGCTCCAGTCTATTCCTGAGGCAGAGTTTCTCTTTCAAGAACCAGAGCTGCCTTTCCCCACTCTGCTTAATCAAGTGCCTGTTTTTCTCTTTACTCCAGTTTCTCCTAATTCACCATCCTTACTCCTCCATAGTCCCTCTACTCATCACTGAAACCTTCTTTGGAAAACTGGCATCACATTCACCCCTTTCTAGCTATTCACTACACAGAACTTGAAGCAAGAAGCAACACTCCAGAGTTAAAGCTGCAGCTGTTTCATCCCTGGGCTTCTTCACAGCTTTTGGGTAAATCCAGTTCTAGCATCCTTGAAACAAGCACATACAGCAGGGGAGAGCATAGTCAGGTGTATTTATTTTATTTTACTTTATTGATTTTCTGGCTTTCAGCTCACTGTATACAAAGAAATCTATGTTTTAAGGCATGTGGTGCTTACACTGAGTTAAGAATACTTGGACTGAAAATGCTTTTAAAATCTATTGAAGATATCAAGTCTGGACTGCTGACCCCAGGTTCTTTCAGAAGTGATAAAGAAGCTGCTAAATGCACCACAGAGCATTCTTTGACATCTGCAGCTCTTAATACATAACCCCTGGTGGGATTTAGAAAGAAAAGGAATAATGAACAGGAAGAAAAATAATAATAAAAATCATCTTTCTGTGGTACAGAACAAATTCTTCTGTGCAAGGGCTGGTTGTGCCCAATCTCTCACTGTTCCAGGCTGCTTTCACAGCTCCCTCTGATCATAAATCTTGTCATGAATTTGAGTGTTTCTGTGTTTTTACACATCCCTAGAGGCATTTTATGTTTATTTTACACACATGAGTCTGGAAAATAAGCCCCCACGGGGTATGTTAATGCAAATTGGTGTGTTTAAGCTGAGGGAGCTTGGGGAGCTGTTTGCTGAGACCCAAGGGCACAATGCAGTGTCCCACTGGGTGGCCAAGCTCTCCTGCTCAGCAGCAGGCAGCTGGAAGGGAGGCAGGTGTGTCAGGTGTCTGCAGCTGGTCCTTCAGCTATCCCTGTGCTGGGAAATCCTTTCTTCCTTGTGTCCCTGCTGGGAAGCTCAGGTTTGCATGAAGAAGCAATCCTCTTTTTCCTTGCACAGTCTCTACCTGTTTCCAGGTGGTTGTGTGCAGGCTTCTGAATGCTGAAATGCTTCTGAGTCATCCTTCTGCTTAAGCTTTCCTGCATTTGTCATTTCTGCTCATCAGTATTTTCTCATTCTCTTTTTTCCATGGTAAGAGAAAGTTGACCCCATGGTTTTTTTTCTTTTGATCCATCTCATCTAAAAGTTCAGCCCTTCATCTCCTGCTGCCTTGGCTCAGATTGTGACAAAGCAGATCAAAGTGCAGGGGCTGCTGTTATGTCAGGGGTGCCTGGGTTTGGATTTAAGCTGGCAGGGTGTCCATGCCCTTGACAGGAATCCTGCTGTGCCTCTGCTGGTTCAGCTTCCCCCCTGTCTGGGAGATGCCTGGATGGGGAAGGCTCCTGGCACTCCTGAGTGGAGTGGGTGAAAAAGCTGGGGAAAAGCCATCCCCTCCCCCAATGGAGCTGATGCTCTCCCTGCTTCCAGCCAGATGAGGCTGGAACAAGAGACATAAACAGATCTGTGTCCCTTCCCACAGGAGCATCCTATGAGAACAGTTTGCCAAAGGAACAAGTAAACTTCACCCTTGGAGCCCTTCCCCAGGGTTGCACTGGATGTTCCCTGGAGCTATAACTCACTGCTGAACAACACAGACCTTTTCCATCAGGATGATTTTTCAAGACTTTAAAATATATAGTGGGAGAAGTGTAGGGGAATGGGTTTTCTCCCATTCTGACAAGAGCTCCTGCCTTTTCTCTCCAAACTGGCAGCAAGTTGTGCAAAAATATCCCAGTTCTCACTGGTCAGCACTCCTTGACAAAGCTTCTTGTCAGGACACTTGATGAGTTGTGATGTGGTTTCTGCTGGTGTGTGCCAGCACCTGGCAGACAGCATCTCTCAAACTCTCTCATCTTTTATCCCTCTTTCCTCTCCCCTGTGCCAGATTCCCACCTCACCTGTTTATCTCTTGTCTTGCACAGCCCTTGCCTTGTGCCAAACTTCTCTATCTCTGTCACTGCTCCTTTTCTGCCTGTGTCCCTGTGTCCTGGTGAGCAAACCCCAAACGTGCTGGTGTGGGGGGGAATTCAGTAACTGCAGCACACACAGTCCCTGAGCCTCCCAGGCCCCCCTTTGTGTGCATCTTTGGACAGCTTTCTGTGGTTCTGTGGATTGCTTTTGATGCCTTGGAGTGGCTACCTAAAACAGAGGCTAGGCAAGATTAAGAGATTAAGAGTAGGCATTTATTAAAGGCTTTCAACTTGGGCAGTGCAAAAGCCTCACAGAGGCTACACCGAAAATGGACAACAGTTGTGAGTTTTTCAGACAGAAATAAGTTTGGTCCATTTACATAGCTGGGGTTAATCCTCCAATTACAGCTTCATGTAATGAAGTCTTATTTCCCCAGTTTGCTCCGCCTCAATTCATTTTTTGCTAATACTTTTTGGGTCCTGAGGCTGTGGGGTGTCCTTGAGTTTCAGGCCCAGAGGGATTGTTTTGTCTGACCAAAATGTGAAGTTAATAATTAACACTTTATATGGAGTTTAGAGTTATGCACTAATGTAATATAGGATCTGAAAAATATAAAAGCTAAAATCTTAAGGCATCATTTTGAGACTTAACCTTGCCAAGAACTGCTGTTCCCAAACCTGTGCTGATCTAGTGGTCCCTGTGTCTGTGACATCTCAGGCAGCAGCAAAAGTCTGGTGCCTTGGTAAATGGGATGTAGAACTGAACAGCTTGTGAGAGAGCATGGAAAAAAATGAGGGTGAAGAGGAACCATGAAGTTATGCAGTGAGGAATGACAGGGGAAGGAGAAAATCTGGTGGGTTCTTCTTTGGGTTGCTCCAGTTCAGAGAGCTGCTCAAATGCCTACTGGCTTCCCTAAAGGTTATTCAAGTTACTCAAATGTTTATTGGATCACTAAAGCCCAGCTAGACCTTGATGAAACCTTGAAATGCTCTTCTCACACAGCTGAGGATAAGTTGGACAGAAGGTTTAGTGCATGGGGACCTGGAGCCTGGTGTTGGGGTCACAGCTTGAGGGCAGGAGGAGCCCCTTGTGTGAACCAGCTGGGCCAGTGATGTCTGTCCTGGGCTGTCCCTGGGGGGCAGGGGGTGGAAGGGAGGGCAATTCTGTGCTGTTTCTTACAGAAGTGTCTGGGATGCACCTCTGCCCTTGGCTCTGGGGTGTGAGGAGCAGCAGGGAGCTCAGAGCTGGCTCTGGCTGTGCCAGGCTCCAGTCCCCGAGGCAGGGCAGGCACAGCAGCTCTGTGTGGTGCCAATTAGCCCTGCTGCTTCACTGGGTGCAGCCTGTGCTGATGTGATTATGCTGCTTCTGGTGCCCAGGCTGGCTCTGTGCTCAGAGTGGAGCAGGGAGGAGTCTGGGGGCTTTATGTACAGAAATGAGAGGGGAACTGCCACAGCACAGACTGAGACTGACACTTTTTCTTCCTGTAGGAATACCCCACCTTTATTCTTCACTATTTATATTTATATTTATATTTATATTTATATTTATATTTATATTTATATTTATATTTATATTTATATTTATATTTATATTTATATTTATATTTATATTTATATTTATATTTATTTATTTTTGGTTTCCCAAAAGCATCATGCTTAGTTCTAACTGGTAGCAATTTGCTGCTGCTCAGTTCATTGGTTAGTAGCTACCAGTGTAGGTGCTTTGCCAAAGAGTTTTTTCTTTAAAGATGTTTCCATTTTTCTCTCATGGGTACAGAATTATTTACACGGATACAGATTCCTTTCTCACAGAATCAGAAGGGTGACAGGCTGATTCTCACAGATATTTGTCAGGCCAGCTGTTTGCTGTACTTAGCCAAAGCAGCAGGCCTGAACCAGGATTTTACAAGGCATTTCTTTGTAAGGTTTTACCTACACAGAGAACTGCAGGAGGGGGAAGATGGAAGGAAAGGAGCCCTTGGAGCAGTCCCTCGGGTGAGGAGTGGCTGGGTTTGATGCTCTGTGTGTGGTTTGTGTGAACAGAAATGTCCCAGCACTGCCCTGGAGCTGCTCAGAACACGGCGCTGTGCTGCTGGGATGGGCAGGCTTCCCATGGAGGGAAAAACAGACAGGCTGGACAGTGTGATACCTTGGCAATAACCCTGTGCACCATAAATTAGGAGCTGGCCTGTCCCTTCACACCACAGCTCGGTGTTGCTCCACTCTGCTGTTGTCAGCCCAAGCTCCCAGCTGTGGGAAGCAGAATTTGCCCAAATCCTCCTGCCACATCTCCTTTGGCCACGCTGTGGCAGTGACAGCTGTGCTGACATCCCACACCTCATTCTCCCATTGCTCAGGTTAATGAATCCAGGTCTCAGCCCTGTGGGCACTGAATAACAGAATAAGCACAGGCTAATTCTTTGCAGACAGTTCTCTTGCATTATTTATAGATGAGGAGTAACACACTCTCCATGAGGGAAACATGTGGACACTTGGCTGTCAGCATGTCATACAGCTTCTGTCTGGCAGCAGCCTGTACTCAGGTCTCTCTTTTTTCCATCTCCTCTTTCCAGTAAAGTTAGCTAAAAAAAAAAAACCAACCAAAAAATGATGAGCTAAAAATGTAGCTAATGAGACTTTGACTTCAAAAGACAAGCCCTTGTCCCACAGGTATTGACTTACCAGCTCACAGCTACCTGTGCAGTCAATGCTGCCTTAGCCTGAAATCCTTCCTGTGCTTACACTGAAATCCCTTCAGCAGAGCACTCCACACATCTCAACTTGTCTCCTTGCTGTAATTCCTGCCTACAGATGATGTAGAGATGACACAAGTGCCCTGCTGAAATGCTGCTTTCCTGCCCTGGGATTTCACAGCTTGGAACTCTCCTGTGGAGTTAATCAGTAATTCATACACCTCCTCCAAAACCCCAGCCTTCTCCAAAGCCTCTTAAAACCACAGATGAGTAATATTAGAGAAAAGAGACTTCTGTAATTAAAAAATGTGCTTCTGATTATATTTTCCATGGTAAATATTGAGACAAGAACTTTCAAAAGTTTTTTTTCCTATTCAAGCCTAAGGGTGTAAGCATTTAGCAAAATACTGTGATTCTGTTGAAAAGAAACATTCAATTTCAAACCTCCTCATCCAGGGCTCCCTAATGTCTTATTTTCCAGCTGACAAGAGACCTCAACATTCCAGCTATCCATTCTTGAATTGAAAGTAATTTCAAATGTCAAAACTTCTGGTTTAAATTCCTTAATTCCTTTTTGGGGCTAAGTGATGATTTTCCTCATAAAAGTTTTCTATGCTCTTTTCTGCTTGGTTTTTACTGATGAGTGTGTGCAAGCATTTCCCTAATCTAAAAAAAATCAGCATCTACAAGAAAATTAATGCTCTTCATTTCACCCAGCACCAGCTTCTGCCTCCTGCTTCCCTGTGGGAATTGTGCTGGCAAGGCTCGTGGTTTTCTCAGCATTAGCTCTAACCAGGGAAACAATCCCATAAAAACAAATTGGTTTATTTAATAGCCTTAATCATATTTTTATATGTAGAGAGACAAATACAAATGCTGTCAAACCCAGCTTTCCTCTTCCCCCTGCACCTGGAGCCTGGCTGATGGATGGTACCTGAAATGCTGGGAGAGAGCTGTGGTGTGCAGAGCCTGTCTGTGCAGCACTGACAGCAGCCCAGACCCTGGTGCTGGGATCTGCAGGCAGGATCCCTTTTCCCATCAGGAATTCTCTCCTCCCAGCTCTCAGTGTGCACAGTGCTCAATTCCATGAGGCATCACCTGCCTGCTAAAGCAAACTGGCCCAGTGGGGACTCACTTCTGGGAGCAGCTCCCTGCATCCAGGTGCTCTGAGTCTCTGGTTTGCTCTGTGTATCTGTTGGGTGATTTTTTTCTGGCAGCTGGATGGGCTCTCTGCCCACTCTGCTGTGCTGGGCTGGGCTCTGTCCAGCTACTTTTCTCTTTGAGGCAGAGATGAGACCGTGACCAAGGGAGGTTTTGTCTGGCTCCTCTAAGGAAAACATCTCTGCACTGATCCATATCCAAGGGAATGTGGAGAGATGATCAAAGTTTGTGCTCTCCTGGCTCCTACTAGCAGAGAAAGCAGGAAAAGAAATGGGACTTAAAGCAGAAAATTATAGTGAGAGAATTTTTAGGAAATTAACAGCTGTTGGACCTTGCTGTTGCTCAGAGTAACTAATGAAGAATTCTTGTCTGTCTGACAAAAGTTTTAAGCTTCTGGGTTGCTCAACTCCCCCAGATCCGTCTCTGTGTCCATGTTTTGGAAACTGCAGCTGCTTTGAGCAGCCAAGACTTTTATCTGTGCTCACACTCTGTGCTTCACACAGGCTGAAGCATTTTGTCTTTCCCTTCTGGAGGTGTTGTTCTGCTTGCCCAGGAGCTGGGAAGGCAGGAGGTCTGAGGGCTGTGGTCCTGCAGGTTGGGCCAGCTGCTGGCAGTGCCCTGGGAGCTTCCCAAAGGCTTTTTCCCACATGTCAGTGCAGGTGGGAATATCACAGGGCAGTCAGGATATGCCACCAAGGGATGTGCATCCTCTTCACCTCACAGCAAGCAGTCCAGAAGTCAAATTTTAACATCTCTCTCAACAGTCTTTCAAAACAGAGTCGTTGCAAACTTGCATCAGTCCAACCTCATGGGGTTTCTCATGAGGCAAATTTGTCCTCTCCAAAAAGGCCACACTGCATTGCAAGGACACTGCTCTTTCCTCACAGGTCCCTTGCAGGCCTGTCAGCTTTGGTATCAGCTGCTGGGATTTGAGTTTATTGTTCTAATGGGAATAACCAGGGAAGGGGAAGATGGGCTTTGCCTTAGCTTATTTTTTTCTGTTTTTCCCCTCAATTTCTCATGACCCTTGTGCTGGCAGAGCAAGGAGTAGCTGGAGAGAGGTTGAGCATCATGTGTGGCAGCTGCTCCTGCTGCTGAGGTGGCTGCAAGGCTGGCTCAGGAGCCAGGCACAGGTGAGGATGCTCAGACTCCCCCTTTTCCAATTTCACAGTTCATTTGGATGCACAGACAGGAGAGGAGATTACTGCAAAGCCAGCCCTCGTCTCTCCTGACTGCAGAATCAGAATGGAATTGCAAATCTCTGAACCTTGAACTGCCTCACTGAAACCTTCTCAGGGTGAAGGACCTGGAAGTATTCCCTGTTCTGCCTGCTCTGGGAAAGCTGTTGAACAGGAGATGTCTCTTTTACTTGAAAAAGAGAAAGATTTTTGAATATTATGCTGGAGGTTTAGCTGCAGCTGGGTCTTAAATGATTTTGGAGTAAGAGCTGACTATTTAGAGTGAGAATCTGCAGTCTGAGCAGGTGGAGGGAGGGTGAAGCGTGGCCATCTCCCTAGAGGGGATTAGAGAAGCTTCCCTGTGTTTATCCTGCCTGTGGAGCAGAGACTGGAAGGAGGGCTGGGAGCTGCTGATACACATTGCAGGGAGGTGAAGGCAAGGCATGGAGAAATATGGACAGACAGACTGTGTGAGTTGATAAATGTATGAGTAGGTGACAGTTTAAGGGTCCCTGGGACATTCCTGCCCCCAGAGCAGTGCCCAGAGGAGGCTGGAGGGACCAGTGGGAGCTGTGCCAATGGCTGAGGTTAATGGATTTACAGCAGCTGTGTGGCTTGGTGTTCCAAGCAGCAGTGCCTTGGTTACCCACCAAGGGGGCTTTGTCTTGGCCAGAGGCATCTGCCAGGTCCTTGCAGGTGTGCCAGATGCTGTGTCCTGGCTCACAGCACCTTCCAAGGGCCAGTGCTGAGCTCAGCAGGGGCTGGGACATCCTCACCTCTGCAGGCAGCAGCTGGGCTAGGATGCTTCACTCTGTGAGTAACTTCTGGGGAAGCTGCTGCATTTTCCTACTGCAGATCTGGGAGTGGTTTGGATCAGGGAGTGCTCCTGGCTGGGGGGAAGCACAGGGCTGCAAATGAGAGCAGCCTGGGCTTGGTACCCCCGCCCTGTATCACACCACAGATCACTCCCTGCCCTGGAACTGCCATCCCAAGAGGACCAGCAGTGCCCAGAGCCAGTCCTGGCACTAGGTCTAACATCTGTGATTGCTCCTTTTCATAGCTCCAAAGGAGTTTGGAGATCTGGCCTCATCTGGAGCTCATCTTGGAGCTCATCTGGCTCTGAATCGTGGCTCATTTGATTGAGTAGTTCCCTTCCTAAACTGGAAAACCTTAATCCAACAGGGCAGAGTGTGGTAGGGAAAGGAATGTGGGGATGGGAGACTTTGGGGTTTGTTTGGTGGGCTGGGTGTTTTGTTTGTTGTTTTTTTTTTTTTCACAGACTTTTCTGTGTTATCAGTACATGCCCAGCAGTGGTACTTGCTTGAGCAGCTATAATTTCCTCATTCCTTCCAGTGTAAACCTGCCCAGCATCTCAATGCTGCCATCAGATGTTTCCTCTGAAGTATGAGAGGCAGCAGCAGTGAAAAAATCATCCTTTATATGGGTAGACCTGGTAGTTAGGATTATGGTATAATCAATTCTTTATTTATCTCTGCCATCTCTTCCAAGGTCAGGATTTACACTATTTATAAAAATAAAAAAAAATTCCCCTCGTTGGTAGATCTGTCTCTGCTTTAAAAAGCCTTGCCAGCATGATATAGCCAGTGTCACTTTGGAAGGTGCTGAATTTGAAGCAGCAGACTAAAGGCACCAAGACATTAATTCTCCTATTTCTGTGCAGTTATGAGCTGGTTGTCAGCAACCTCAAGAAATGCAAACCAGGCTGCTTTTATAAATGCTTGTGAGCATCAAGAAGCAAAGATGCTGTGCTGCCAGCCTAGAACCATCCCTGGGCAGCATCCCAGGGAACAGGCTGTGGTACTTCATCTCACCTGGGCAGATATTTGTGGGATAAAGGCAAAGGCCCCATGGGGCTGTCTGTGTTGTGGCCACCCTTGGGGTGCTGCATTGCTGGCTCTGTGACTTTGACTAGACAAGGATTGTAAGGAGAGATCAAAACTGATCTCCTGTTTTTTGAAGGTTTTACTTTCTTTTGATATTTCTCACTGCTTTGCTGCTGCTCACTGAGCTTTGTAGGGCCCTGCAGGGGCAGCTGGTTATGGGGTGGGGGGATTTGAGGGCTGTAGGGGAAGGGCAGGGCTGTCCCTGCCTCCTGCACATCCATCTGCTGGGGCATGGGGTGTGCTGTGCTTCAGGCAGGAGCTTTGGGTGCCACAGGTTTTGTTGGATCACAGCTCCCAGCTCAAAGCAGCCAGAATCTGAACCTGGTGAAGTCTCTGAAATATCTTGCTGAGTTTCTGTGTGAATACAGCTTCAATCACAGGCAGGCAGCTCCTGGGTGATTGGGATTTACCTCAGCAGCAACTCTGGGTGCTATAACAACAATCACTGCCTAGAGATTGGATATTAGGAAAAAACTCTTCCCTGTGAGGGTGGGCAGGCCCTGGCACAGGGTGCCCACAGAAGCTGTGGCTGCCCCTGGATCCCTGAAAGTGCCCAAGGCCAGGCTGGACAGGGCTTGGAGCAATCTGGGATAGTGGAAGGTGTCCCTGCCCATGGCAGGGACAGGGGGTGGAACTGGATGAGCTTTAAGGTCCTTGCTAATCCAAACCCTTCTGTGATTCTATGATATTCCTAAATAGACAGAGATGAAGATAATGGATTTGATTATAATTCTGCCAGTTTTGTTTTACTCCACCCAGCAGCCCTCCCCTGCTCGAGCTCAGTTTCAGTGCTCCTGGTCTCAGTGGTGCTGTTACTCCAGCTCTGCCTCTCTTGCAGTCTCTTCTATCAATTAACCCAGCATCTGGGAGGCAGGGGAAATTTTAAAACTGAATTATCTTCTTGCATTTTTTTTTAATATAGGAAACACTTCCTCAGGAGGGGCTGTTCTCTTGCAGAGGGCAATTTTTGTGGCTCTGTGCAGTGGTGAAATGAAGCCTCCAATTCAATGTTTCCCATGCAATATTGCTAATGATTCCCCCTGCTAAAATGGGTTTAATTTGATTGACAAAAAATTCCTAAATGTTGTTAGACAGTGAGTTGACAATGGCAAAGTAATCCATAACTAAATCCTTGTGGATTATTCCTGCCTTCAGGATGCCAGCACTCTTGGTATTACTATTTTTACTTTTTTAATGAAGATTTTTCTTGCTGCAGAGAACTCAAGAGGCTGACGTTATGAATGAGGCACCGAGCTGAGACTTGGGAGGTCTGTGCTCAGCTTCCAGCTCTGTTAATCCTTCTGTAAGCCTTATTGAAAAGGATTCAGCTCCTTTAAATTGACTTTGCAAAAGCTCCAGGTCGAGCTGGAGCCTTCAGGTTTTATCCATGAGCTGATGCACAGAGAGAGGAGAGTTTAACAGCTAACTGGGAAATAGAGAGCTCTGTTTTAAAAGCATCAGGCTGCAAATATGTGGCTGGGAGACAGTGAAGCATTCCATGGGGAGTGGTGGGACTTGCATCTCCCTGGGAAAAGGGTTAACACCTCAGTCCTGACATAGCTGTTCCCATATCTGCAGCCCCCCAAAAGCTCTGGGTTGACCCACATGGTGATGATTCCTATTTTGGGGGTGCTGCTTGAAGGGGTGGCTGCTTTGTCTGGCAGCTGAGCTGGGGCAGAGTCACTGGGAACTGGGTGAGGGCTTAAATAGGAGCTGAAATTGTGAGATTCAGTAGGAAATTTGCAGCAATAAATAAAATCTTGTGAGAAATGACCTTGTCATTTGTGTGTCATCTTGTGAGTGATGACCTTCTCAGCAAGAGGAAATCCAATCTGCTCAGTGAATAAACTTTACAAGTTTACATTTCTCTTTGCTAGAAAGGTGAGGGCTACTTAGATTCCTCCTCCCTGGCAAAGTCCTTGGCTGTTCACTGGGGCTGTGCAGAAACCTTTTGGGCACTTGGAGTTTCCTCCAGGTGAGGGGAATCCCCAGAGCAGCACTGCCCATCCCAAGGGAGAAGGAAGAACAGCTCTGATGCCCTCTCTGCCCTGTATTGTGAATAAGGAGGAACAGCTCTGATGCCTTCTCTGCAGCTCTCACTGTGAATAAGAGACAAGAACTCTGAGACAAAGGCTGAGGCTGCAGTGAGCCAAATGGGCTGTAAGTCTTTCCAAGAGCTGCCAAAGGGAAAGGGAAGGAAGGTCCAGATTGTGTGATGATGCTGTCTGAGGCTCTTCCTGTACCTGCTGGTTCCTGGAGGAAGGAACTGGGTCTCTGCCAGGGTTTGAGTCATCTCCTTATCTCAGCTGTGGTGCTGCTCTCTCTGGGCTGCTCTCTGCATGTGGGTGACTTCCCAGTGCCATGGGGACCCTGGAATCCTGTCCCAGCAGGAGTCATTGGGTTCTTATCACCCATAACTGCCCTGTGGCCCTGCGGTGGAAGGCAGAGGGCAGGGAGGAGGAGAAGGCACTGCCTGCAGTGTGGAGGCAGTAATGGGGATAACTGGAAATGGGGTGTGTTTCCTTAGACACTCTTAAGGCTACAAATAAATCTGTCCTTCCCTCTGCACAGCAACCAGACCTTCCCCTGCACAAGGCCCAGGTCCTGTCTCCCTTTGGTTCCTGTGGCACTGAAAGAACACAGGGAGGGCTGGAGAGATGTCCCTGAAGAGCCACATCTGTCCCTGCTCCTTGTATGGCAGCTGTGGATTTTCTGTTTGTTTCTCCTGCTGGGTTATGATGAGCTGGGCTGTGGGGACAGGTCTTGCATCACTGGTGACTCAGCACCCCTCTGAGTCATGGCATTAATATTCCAGAATGAATTAGCACATGGGTAGGAGTGTATACACGGGCCAGGAGAAAGTTATTCAGCAGTGATATGCTAAAGGAGCTGCTCTCATTAGCAGAGTGCTGTAAACATCATTTCCACATTTGGGGAACTACTGAAGTATTTCTGTAGGCCTGAAGGAAAAGTCTGCTGGAGAACAAAAATACCAAATTAATTGCAAGGCATTTGGGTCTTCTACCATGAAGTACAGCAATCCTGATCTGTGATTGTAATGATTATGAGTGCAAGTTATTAAAATAGTTTCAATGTAAAAATAAATTGCATTTATCATGGAGGGAATGATACACTTGGCTGGAGAAGATAAAAATGTCCGTGTTCAATATACATCAACTGCAAATCTTAAAACATTTTTGAGGACCATTCAAGATTCAGGGTGCTCGAAATGCTGCTCCTCCATTACAAGTATTTCTACAAAGGCTTCAGCAGCTCTGAGTTGGTATGTGTGTAAAATCCTTTAGTGGTTTTGCACTTCTGTGACTCACTTTTGAGTCATCAACCTGAGCACCTGTTTAAGTTTTGAGTAGAGATCAGACTCATTTTTACCTTTTACAGAATCCCCCATGGCCTGATGAAGTGAGGTCATCAGTGAGAAAGTGCTGGATCCTGAGAGGATGTGCATCCTTATTATCCTTTTAGATGCATTACTCCATTTTCAGAGCAAGTCACCCATTTGTTTCCAGCTGAATGTCCTTCTTGTTTTAATCTCCTTAAAGTGTTTGTTTTATATTACTGCCCCTCACAGGGGTGTTGCATTGTGCCGTTTGTGCTTTTGCTGATTTGCTGTCCCGTCTTTAATCTCTGTTTTCCTCAGCCTCTGAATTTGGGATGAAACAAGTCTTTCCAATATTGTGTGTTTAGGAAAATGAGATTTGGTCTGCACAGATTCACCTGTTCTTGTAAAGCCACAGCTTTGCTCCTGAGGACACATTCTGCTGATAAACAACTGCCTCTGGCACCCCAGGCTGGGCTGAGCAGGTCTCAGTTGCTGTCACCTCTTCACTGGCTGTGATTTTGATTTGTGGGACTCTGGGACAGCTGCCACATGTATTTAGGACCCTCACTTTATTTGTGTCCCCGTTGGTGTATTGGTTGGTCCATAGCTCTTTCTGTGGGTACAGCCATGAAAGCCTAGAGACAGGTTTGAGCTTGACCATGAGCTGACCTTGGGAAGGGCCAAACAGGGGGAAGGATTTTTCCCTGTGATTGGACATGGTTGAACAAAAACCCACCAGAAAGTGGGAGCAGGTTCTGGGAAGCAAAGTTATTGCTCTGCCTGCATTGTTTATGTTATGACCTTTGTTCCTATTTACTTGCTAAGGACTGAAGTTGTGATTCTTCTATTACTATGTTTCTGAAAGTCATCTGATAAAGGTGTTTTTTTCTTTGGAGTAATGCTTACCTCATTGCTTGCAGATTAATGCTTACAAAGTCATAATGTGAGGAAGTGACTTTGATCTCTAGTGACTAATGTGTTGAATAACTTTTTTCTCCTCGTGCATGAGTCAGTACAGACGTGGTGATGCTGTGCTACAAAGAACTGCAAACACAGGTGGTTCCCCTGAATATCAGGGTTATGGTATGATTAATATTAGAAAGGCCTGGGTTGGAAGGGACATTAAAGCCCATCCAGTTCCACCTGCTGCCATGGGAAAGGGACACCTTCCACTACCCAGGGTGCTCCAAGCTCCATCCTGCCTGGCCTTGAACACTGCCAGGGATGGGGCAGCCGCATCTTCTGGGGCTCCCTTCCTCAGAGAAGCATTGCCCTGGTCATCCTGTGGTCCTTGGCAGTCCCTCCGGGTGGCACTCACCTTGTCCTGGCTTGGTATAGGAAAGAGCAAACTCTTCTTTCACTGCCCTTCTTGTGTGCTGTGCCCAGCAAAGCAGCTGTTTGCAGCCTGAGCTGCCTCCTCTCTTCAGGAATTCTCTGTGACTTGGAAGTGCTGTGTTTGGGAATCAGCAGCATGGATTTCTCCTCTCTTTCCTGGCTCAAAGCAGTTAAAGCATGAGAACTCTAAATCTGTTTCTGCCATGACCTTCTTTAGTGACCTAGGGCAAAAACATTATTTACACTCATCTGATGGCAGCCTCTGTGCAGCCAGCAGGAGTCTGGGCTTGAGCTGCCCATGGGGAGGGAGGACACCTCCTGAGGGAGAAGCCTCTCGAGGCTGGTGGTCTGTGCTGAGCTGACAAATGCTGATGGGATGTCTTTAGTGCACTGAGGTTGTATTGCTGCTCCAGGAGGCAAGCACTGTGCTGTGGTCTGCAGTGTGGTCTCCAGGGACTCACTGAAGGGTTTAATACACTCCTCATAATGAGGTCAGGTACTGCAGCTGTCAACAGCACATTATCCTGGACTGAGCTCGTGAGAGGGAGCACAGGCTGCAATAAATGCTGGGGGAGGCTGCTGAGGCCAAGAAACCTCTCTGAATTCCCCAGCCAGGATCCTCCCAGTTGAACCCAGCTCCTGCAAACTGGAGATGCTCCCCATGAGCTCTGGAAAGCTCTGCTGTCCCAGCTACCAGCAATGCTGCCACAGAAATGAGTGGCATCTTCCCTGGCTGAGCCAGACAGCTGCTCTATGGAGACAAGCACTCCTTTTATGTTACATCCCTGCTTGGAGTGTGGGTTTTCTACCTGTGACTGCCAAAATGTTGAGGGGAGCAGGGGAAGTGAGGGAAATGTCTCAAGCTTTCAAAGCCCAAAGCAGTACATTCTGAATCTCATTCAGCTTTGCTGGGAAGTGTTTACCTGGAAAGCCTTTAGAAAGCAGAAGAAGGCAGCAAAACAATTGCACAGACAGAAACTGTTTTCTTCCCAGCAATAATCTAATTATCAAAAAGGGAACTTTCAGTTCTGTTACTCCTCAGGCTTGGGAAGAGCAGATAAAGCCAAAGCTGGTTAGAAGAGCATGACCCATGTTTCCTCTAACAGCTGCTTCTAATTTCACCTCCTGTTTTCCCTGGAAAGCAAGGAGAATCTTGTTTCTTTTGGACACAATAGATTAAGGGGAAGCCAAAACATTTTAATTTTTCAGTTTTCTGTCATGTTTAAATGTGGAAGTAGCACTGTTGCATGGTGGGAGATGCTTCACCACCATAGTTGGTGACTGAAGCGTGTGGGGCTGAATGTGCTTTGGCAAAACTTTTGGCTGAGTTGTTGGGTCAGGAGAGAGCTGTGGAGCTGGAGGGGTGTTTGGTTTTGGTCCATATCACCCCAGTGCACAAACTGTCATGGGCTGTGCTTTCACAGCTGTGGATGTGCTCCTCCTGAACCAAAATCCTGCTGGTTTAAAGACAATCCCCCAAAACTCTCACAGAGGCAGGCTCCCTGTGTAATAGCACCATGGTGTCTGGAAGTGTTTCTGGCGTTTTCTCTCTGGTTGAAGTTGCAGCTTCTCTCACCCACCTGGCCTGTCCTGCTGGCACCTCTGCAGGTCACTGGAGGGGGATAGGGATTTAAAAAGCACAAGGTAAACTCTGAAGGAGCTGAAGGGCTTTGGCCTGTCCTCTACAGGATGTCTGAGGTGGGGGTGAGTCCCATGAGCCAGATGCCCCCACTGCCCTTGCTGGAGAGCAGAGCCCATGGGGATACAAAGGTGATGGTTCTGGTGGGCAGCAGAGGTGGCAGTTCCTCCCTGGAGATCACTGATTTGGGAGTGTGCTCCTATTTTAAAATTGCTATTTCCTGTTTCCTGTGGAAATATTTCCCCTGCCTCCCATGCTGCCAAAGGAGTGATTGTATTACATGAACCTCTGCTGTGGAGTGAGGAAATGTTTGCGTTCCTCCTTGATCTTCTCACACTCACTGCACAAAGTGGAAGAGCAGCTTTAGCTGGGTGAGTGCTCTGTGTTAGCCTCACAGCAGTGTTAGACATATCTGCTACAAAAGATGTTTATACAAACATCAGTGGTCCTGCAAGAAACCTGACACAGCCATGCCACTGAGGTTTAGCTCTATCAACATCAGGATAAAAAGGAAAGTTAAACAAACAACAAAAAAAGGATGTATCTGAAATTCCTTCATGGATGGGTTCCAGCACAGTTAGCTGGAGCTTCATGGAAAATGAGTTGTGCAGTTGTGTGGTTTTAGGATTATATTGCAGGAAGTCTTTAAGCAGATGAAGCTGCTTTGATGGTGCCTTTCCAGGGAAGAGGTGTTCTCCAGCCTCCATCAGAGCTTGCAATCTCTATCCCTTCTTCATGCTGAGCTACTGGCCTTTTTTTAAAAGTCCCCTTTTCTCCCCCCACTATCCTGGGCACACAGGGGTGAAAGCATGGCCTGATTTATTCAGCTGCTCTCAGTTGGTCCTGAGAAACATGAAGAAGATTCATGACACTATGAGGATCCTGGAGACCACAAACTATTTGATGAGTAGTTAAAAAACTGAAACTGTGAAGCGAAACTTTCCTTTTCCCCCCTTCATTTTAGTGAGACAGCCTATGCCTGTAAGAAGAACTTCTGTCCCTTCCAAAGCTCATGGCTTTCCAAAATCTGTATTTTCATGAGCAGTGGATATTTTTCAGAATGTGTATGAATATTTCACCTGGACTCCTCAACAGTTACTGGTGGCCACTTGCTCTGTATTCCTCTGCTTCACCCACCTGCAGACTCGTCCTCTCTGGGTGTTTCACACTCCAGGCAAGGGAGCAGCCATCCCTAGCACAGGAACTCTCAGGAGTTTCACATCTCTAATGTGCTACAGCACTCCACATGCTGCACAGGTTTTTAATTACATCATTGTGATTAGCAGTCCAGAAAATCACTTGAAACCAATTAAATAATGTTGCACCTAACTGAAGACTGCTGCAGGCTCTGGGGGCTGCTTCAGAGCAGTCACAGTTGATTGGGTTTTAAACAGGGCCTCTTCCCCTCCCTGTAAATTATTGACCTACTTCATTATTTTCTAACTCCAAAAGTAATTGTATTTATAGGTTTAGTAAAGCTGCTATCATTAGAGGTAGCAGTAAAATTTTCTCCTGTATGTATCCCCCCATGTCTGGGTCGAGACCCTAAAGTGAGCTGTGGCTTTTCTGACCCCTGACTCACTGCCTGTGATTTTAATGCTCTCATGCTGAGGTACCACAGGTTCTGCTGCCCAACCTCCCCATGAGTAAATCAGCCCTGCAGCCTAATCTGACCTTGCAATGGAGCAGCAGTTGATGATGGACTTGAGGTCATCACTATTAAATATCCAAACCTCTCCAGGAGCAGGCAGTGGGATTGAGAAGGGAGAGCAAAAGGTGCTTTTCTCCATTTTTTTTCAATATGTAAATACTTTTGCATGAAAATGGTCCCTTCAAGGGTAGATGTTGCTGTCCCTGACCAAGGGAGCTGAGAGCAGCTGGAATGCTTAAGTGGGGTCTGTTTCCTCCCACCCTCCAGCTGCCAAATGAACGGGCTTGGCTGCTCCTGCAGCCTTGGGGACTCCAGCTCAGAGCAGCCAGAAAACCCTCCTGGTCACCCTCCTGTGCAGGACTGCCTGGAACTGTGGCTTGTCCCAGGGCCTGTATTTATTCTTTACAGCTGTTCAGCCACACTTACAAGCTGGTGGAGAAAATCAACACCCCATGTTCTCTGTGGGGGGAATCTGCTCATCCCTTCTGGGTCCCCTGCACAAGGCTTTGGGGCTGCTCCCAGCATCAATGTCTAACTGTCCCTCCTCTGTCCTTGCAGCTTGGTGGAGAATGTGCTGGAGGGCAAAACCAAAAGCCTCCTCTCAGCATGTTTCTCCAGTGTCTTATTGCTTCCCTCAGAAAGGGAAATGCCTCACCAGAGCTGCCCTCTACACCAAGGTAAGTGCTGGCTGAGCTCCAGGAGCCTCCAGTTCCTCTGGGCTGCCCCATGACCAGAGGTCTGAGGCAGCTGAGATCTTGGTATTGTTTCACCCCTGGGTGGCTCTGTTGCCTTCCCATGGGCCTGTCAGGGGACAGCCTGCCCTTCCCTGCCTGGGTGGTGGTCACTGGGACCATTGCTGGGGACAGGTCCTGTGCCAACAAGCACTGGGACCCATTGCTAGGGGCAGGTGCTGTGTCACAGTGGGGCTCTTTGTGACACCCCACTGCAGCTTGGCCAGCCTGGCTGCTGCCCATGGGTATGGTGACAGGCAGGAGCCTGGAGCTGACAAGGAGCCCCCGAGTGCAGCCCATGTCTTGCCCCATCACCCTTGGCAGCCCTGTAGGGCTGAAGTGTTTTGCCAAAGGTTCCCACAACACCACCCCAACACCCACCTCAGGACCCTCCACATCATCTATCCCACAGGATGGAGGAGAAACCCCCTGCCTCCCCCACGGAGGAGTGCGAGGAGGACAGCTCTTCCCAGGAGAGCAACTCTTCAGAGCCCCAGCTCTTCTACGACAAAAGCACGATGCAGCCACTGCAGCTTGGTGAGCGAGGGGCTGGGCAGGGCTGGGGCCCACCAGCGCCCTGCATGATGCCAGGATCCTGTTTTCCTGGCACAATGACAACAGTGATCCTGGGGGACAGGCAGAAGATTACCTGAGTGCCAGGGCAGCTCAGGGCTGGATGCCAGCCCCAGCACAGCTTCTCCCAAGAAAAAAACAGAGTAGAGGGGCTCCAGAGCACGGGCAGTGAGAAGCAGTGGGACTTTGGACCTTTCCTGCCCATATCCCAGCATGTTCCCCAGCTCCAGCAGAGCAGCTCCTCTGCCCACCACATTCAGCCATGAGCTGCTCAGTAAAAAGGCTGTGCCAGGGGCATGGGCACAGGGCTGGGTGGAGGGTAGGTCTCCTTGGCTCTCTCCTGTGCCCACAGCCCCTGCAGCCCTCCCTGCTCTTCCTCTCTGGCAGATGCCAGCTGGTTGCCTGTATACAAAGAAGCAGAGGAAGCTGTGGATTTCATCGTAGCCTTTGTCAGCACGCTTGACAAGGTAACTCTGGCCAGCTGGACAGTGGCTGTGCTGGCATTTGATGCCAGGGGCCTTGCTGGGCTGTGGAGGGGTGCTGGCTGGGCAGAGCTGCCTTCTCACAGGGCACTGCATCCCCAGTGCTCTGGTCCTGCTGGCTGTGTCCATCGTCCCTCCCACACTCCCTGCTTGTGTCTCTGTTCCTTGGCTCCCAGGACTCCCTCAAGTTCACATTTCTGAAGAGCACTTACGTCCTGTGCAAGACTGCCTTGAAGCATGGCTTGACCCAGGGCCTGGATTTATTCTGCCAAACATGTGAAGTGGTAGAGAATATCAAGGTGAAGGGATGGGCACACCCCATCTAGTGCTAGGCACAAGCACCCGTGGCACTGGTACCCTGACACTTCTTGGGTGGGTCAGGGACTGGAGGTACTGGGTGCTGCCAGGTCCATCCTGGTTGTGTTCTGCAGGACCTCCTGGAAAAGGAACCAAGGGACCGTCTGTCCTCGCACATGCGGTATCTCGCCATGATTACCATCGACGAATTATGGTGGGTCCCCTTCCCCAGAGCTCTGAGACAACCTGCACAAGGCCTGGAGGGGCTGCTCCCAGCACCAGTGTCCAACTGTCCCTCCTCTGTCCTTGCAGCTTGGTGGAGAATGTGCTGGAGGGCAAAACCAAAAGCCTCCTCTCTGCATGTTTCTCCAGTGTCTTATTGCTTCCCTCAGAAAGAGAAATGCCTCACCAGAGTGCTGCCCTCTACACCAAGGTAAGTGCTGGCTGAGCTCCAGGAGCCTGCAGTCCCTCTGGGCTGCTTCCTGCTCACCCTGTGCTGCCCCATGACCAGAGGTCTGAGGCAGGCTGAGGCCTTGGTGTTGTCTTTCCATGGGCTTGGTTGCTCTGTCCCAGCAGTTTGTGTATCCCTGTGTCTCTCCAGCAGTCCTCAGGCACTGAGAGTTCAGATCAGACTCCAGGACACGGGAGAAAGAGCAGCAGAATGACAGGCACTTCTCTGTGTTGTTTTTGCAGACCCTGAAATCCATGGACACAATGCTGAAGACAGTGGTGCTCAGCTTTCCTGTCTCCAGTGTCAGCAAGGAGCTGCAGGACATCTTTGAGGTGTGGCACAGGCAGAGTGGGGGTCCCAGGGCTGTTCCTCACCCTGGAGGGAAAGAGTTGCCCAGTCCAGTGCTGAACATGGTGTGGGGAGGATGTTCACCTCCCCTGAGGAAGCAGGGGCTGGCACCAGGCTCCTCTGAAGCACAGTGGCCTCAGAGGGTGGCACCTGCCTGGCCAAAAGGTTGTCCTGGGATCTTTGTCCAGGCCTGTGAGGGACCCCAGGGACAGGCACCCCACTGCAGGCTTTTTATGAGGTCAGAGGAGGCCGTGAGGGATTGCATAAGTCTGGCCCAGGAGCAGAGCTGTGTTTGCTCTTGGTGCTCACTGGCTTCTCTTGTCCCAGATGCTGCTGGACTTCACTAAATCTGAGAGAGAAGTTGTGAGGGACAGGGCTGTGGGGAGGATTGATGTCCTGACCGATTTAATGTCCAGCTATTGCTCACTGAAGGTAAGGACCAGGCACCCTCCAGGCAGGCCATGTCCCCCTCCCTGCCACTCTCCATGCCAGGGCTTCTGCCCAGCTGATTCCTCCAAGAGATGGGGCCATAGAGCCCTGCCAAGCCCAGATTCACCAGGAATCCACCCCTGGCACACTCTTGGGTACAGGTGTTTGGCACCTGCTTCCTTCTCTTAGCCCTTCTCATGCCTCCCTCAACCAGGCCTCTGTCAACTTTGGAAGGGGCAGTTCTGGACCTGTCTGCCCTGAAGACATCACAGTCCCAGCCATAGGAAGGCTGGTGGGACGTCTCATTCTTTTCCGATATTCCAACGAACAAGCAAGCTATACAGCTTTCCATGCTCTTTTTTCCCTCGCTGAATTCCTCTGTAAGTAGAAAAGCAAGAGCAGCTGTGGCCTTCCTCCCTGTGTACACAGACCTCTCTTGACAGATCTGCTTCCTGACTTCCTTTGCCCTCCCCAGCTGCTCCCTGTAGCATCCCAGGTGCCACTTTGCTGCAGAAGCTGAGTGCTCACCTCAAGTCCAGGATCTGTTACTGCTCTCCTTCCCCCCTTCCTTTCAGGACATTGAACCCTGCTGCCTTGTGGCTCCCACAGCCAAAGCTCCAATTGACTCCCAGGTCCCAAAGCTGAGTTATCCCCATTAGAGAAGAGCAGATCCACCACCCTCACTGGTGCCTCTTGCCTGTAGCAAGAAGCTTTTCCTGATGCCCTCCAGAAATCTTGACTGATTCTGTCCTGCTGTCTTGCAAGCAGATCTCAGGGTGGTTTGATGACCTTGCTGGCAAAGCAGCTCTGTCTTACTGACTCTTGTGTATTTGCCCTGCTGTGTAGACAAGGCAAGGCCAAGGGATGGGTCAGACCAATTCACTTGGGAAGCTGTGACCACCTCCTCGCTGTGTTCCCTGAGCACTGGAGACTGTGTCCAGGTAATGATCACCCTCTTAGCTGGGACTCTTGTCCATGGCATCAGCAGGGCACTTGTGTGAGCAAAGTGACCCAGAATCAGTGGGGCTGGTGGGGCCTCACTGCCCTGGCAAAAAGGTTCCTGCCTTCCCTGAGCAAGGACGACACATGGGCTGCACTCTGGTGTCCTGGCAGCAGCTCCAGCCCCAGCAGAAGCTCCAGCTCTCCTGGCTCCCAGCAAGCCCCTAGTTCTCTGTAGGGCCAGCCATGAGGCCCCCACCCCAATGTGGAGGGCTCTCTCCTCAGCCTCTTCCACACAGGGACTGCTGCCAGCTTTCCTGTGGGGTCTGCTGCCAGCACTGCCAGGAGCCCCTGCCCAGCCAAGCAGCACCATCAGGGAACTCAGTGGCAAATGTCTTCCTCCCTTCCTGCCATAGGCCTTTGGGAAATACCTCCACTCTAGGGAGAGGACAGATGTCATCCTCGAGGCCATCGAGGCGATGAGAGATGCCAGCATCCTTGACAAGCAGGTGCCCAGCAGCATGCTGGATGTGGCCATGGAAGACCCGGACTTCTGGCTGACAGATGTAAGTGCCCTGGAGCTGGGTTGCCCTGATCTTCAGGCCTTGTTCCTCCCTCCATCCCCTCCTCACAAATCCAGTTGACTTGGGCATCTGAAGCTGTCCGAAGGCAGCAGAGAGGAATGGGAAGTGCAGCTGAGGACATGGCTGCACTTCAGTTGCAGTGCCATCCTCACCTGTATCCTCTCCAGGTGCCAAAGATAGTGAACTGCATTCTAAAAAAGCTGCCGTACACCACCACAGAGTCAGGCTGTAAGAAAGTGGAGTCACTGTTTCTCCTGATGATCAACAAGTACGGCTCGGCAGTGGTCATCAGCCTGTGTGAGATGGCTCTTCAGGAAGACAGGTACCGGCCTGACCATCTGCAGGGCTTGCTCCATGTGGGGAGAGGGACCCTGAGACTCTGTGGGTGCCAGATCCAAGGAATGCTGCAGGACATCCCATGGTGCCAGGCTCTCCATCCCACAAACCTTTCCAGCTGTCTGGCACGTTGGCCAGGCCTGCAGCAGCCAAAGGCAGCCAAGCCAGCCCAGAGCCAGCTCGGTGCTCCCAGCCCTGCAGAGAGCTCCCCTCAGCCTTGTCCTGCCTCCTGCAGGGCCCCTGGGGACCCCCAGCACGGGCTCTGCTCTGTAGGGCTGGTCCTGGCCACGGTGCCATGGCTGAGGCAGCCCCCTGGCTTCCAGCGGTATGCAGGAGCTGTACAACACCCTGTCCTCCACGCCTGAGATTTTGGACAAGGTCCTAACAGAGTTTGCTGCCTTGCTCCGGAACCAGTGGTGCAACCCTCCCAGAGAAGACAGCCTCCTCTCTCACAGAGCTGTGAGTTCCCAGAAAAGGCCCCAACCCCTTCCTGCGAGCCCTCTGCCAGCCCCTCACGGCTGTGGTTGTTCCTCCAGCCATCCTCGGGCCAGACTGACTTGGAGGAGTTGGATGACAAGCCTAGGGACAGGGACAAGCCTGATCAGGGACATCCCGACATGGCGATGAGTTTCCTGACCCTGGAAGTCCTCGTTGAGCTGTCTGAGAGAGCTGAGATGGTGAGCAGGGTGGTATTGGGGCAGTCATGTCGGCAGCCAGGGCCTGGGGCTGAGTGCAAGGCTTGGCCTGGGCTGGGAATCAGGATGTGGAGTGACTGCTCCAGAAACCCTCCCTGCCGAGGTGGGGCCTGGGGTGGCTGCCCTGGGAGGTCTCCAGACATACCTTTTCAGAAAATGGAAACTCTCTTCCTCATAAAGGCAAAAAAAATTGAAGCCTTTCTGCCAAGCATGATGAAGATACTGGAAGTTGGCAGTGAAGATGAGAAGCTGAAGATCGTTGTGGTCTTCCAAAATGTCCTGGGTCAGCTGAAAAAGTCAAAGGCCAGCTCCATGGCTTTGGCACTGGTGGGGAAAATCCTGCCCCTCTCTAACTCGGTGAGCTGAGCCCTGCCCTGACAGCAGCACTCAGAGCAGGCTCAGCCCTCCTGCAATGGATTCTGGCTTTGCAGCCCAACGCTGCTTGTGCCTGCTCTGGAATCTGACCCGGAGCATCGGCCTCACTGCAGCCAGGGGCATGGAGCTGCTGTTTGCAAACACCTCTGGAACCCTAACCCTGACCCTAACCCTGACCCTGACCCTGACCCTCACCTTCCCTCCTTGCTAGCAGGAGTGTGGCCAGCTGCGAGAGCTCTCCCTCTGGCTCATCAGAGACCTGCTGAGGTCTGTGGTGAGTCGGGATGAGAAGAAGATGAGGAGGCAGATGCAGAGTGCACTGATCCCGCTCCTCTTCCGTGTGAACGACCAGCTCCCCAGTGTGGCCAAGGTGTGGATCTGAAGGCTGAGAACTGGTATGGGGGGGCTGACACCTCCCAGGGATTCTGGGCATTGGGGCATGGGGTGCTCATACTGGGCAGGACTCCCCCAGTGCAGCCCCTGGGAAGGGTTCCTGTGGAACCAGCACAAGCCGGGGTGCACAAGGTGGCTCGGCCATTTTCAACACCTGTCCTGCTTGCTCAGCAGCAGCCCATGGACACTAAGGCAGCACCTGAGGCAGAAACATGTGGCTCCAGAAGCCCAGAGGCTTCTCAGCTTCCCCACAAGTGTTGGGGGCCAGGGCTTCAAGCCTCAGTCAGTCACCCAGGGCTGTCCCCAAGAGACTCCAAGCCATTTGGTCTAGGACAAGTCACAGCTTCCTAAGGGTGGGATCACTGCAGGAATAAAGCCAAGAGGTCTCTTTCCCCAGACCCTGGTGCCGCCTCTGAGCTAATTCTGTTCTGCAGGCTTCTGGGGAAGCCCTTTTTGCTGCTGCAGAGCTTCTCAGATGGAAGGAGCTCAAGAACCTGCTGCAGAAAGAGCGGATGTGGGAGCTTGGAGAATGCTTGGTAAGGACAAGCCACAGGGCCCAGGCTGGGTGAGAGCTGTCCTTGCCCTGTGTCTGTCCCCATGAGAGCCCGGGGGAGCAGAGGCTGCTCACAGGGCTGGGCAGGACCTCGAGGACCTTGTTCCTGTCCTCAAGAACAGAGCCCCAGCGGCTCCTCTCCAGGCCCCTGCTCCCTTGCTGTATCCAGCCAGAGTGAGGGCTCAGCAATGAGGGGTGCTGGCAGGAGGGACTGCTCCAGCCAGCTGGGGCACTCTGTGACAAGTCTGGAGACATCCCTGGCGCTCCCTGCAGTTGACAAAGAAGAGGAGCGGGACTGAAGAGTACATGGAACAGAGCCTGCCCTACCTGAGGGACCCTCAGTCCTCCGTGCGCCTGGCGGCCGTCAGGTTCCTTGGTGAGTCGCAGCCCCTGGCCCCTTTTGGGCCAGCCTGGCCACATCCCTGCCCTGCACTGGCAGCTGTGGATACCCCAACCACCCCACAAAGAACCTCAGCCTCCCTCTGTCCCCATGCCACAAGCTGGGCTTGGTGGTCACCTTGCCCAGTTCCACTCCCATGTGGCTGCTGGTGGCTCCTGGGCCAGCCCTGTGGAGGGGGAGGGTGGCAGGGCTGGGGTCACACTGCTGGGAGCACACTGGGAGTTGGGACTGATGGAGCTCTGTGCTCAGGGAGCGCCACGAGGCTCTTGAGGGACCAGGATCTGGAGACTCAGGCTCATATCCTCAGTGGTGAGTGGTCTGTGGGGAACCCGGGGGGGGGTTCTGCAGACATGTGGCTTCACCTTGGCTCTGCTTCTTTTGGTCACAGCCCTTCAGCCCTTGGAGACAGACAGGGATATCTCCATCAGTTCCCTGGCAGCCCAGACAGGCTCCATCCTGAGAGCTCCAAGGGTGCAGCGAAGATCTTCGGTCATTCTACAAATGCTGTGCTGCTGGTGCCGGTGAGCTCAGCAGAGCTGCAGCTTTCTATGGATCAATAAAGGGGGAAAACATGTCCAAGCCCATGGTATCCTTCAGATGTGTAGTGCCCTGAGTGTGCTGAGCAGACTGTGTCCTTCTAGGCCTGTCCCACAGACAGTGGGATGCTTCCTCCTCACACTCCGTCATTCCAAAATGCCCCACTTGGCCCCAAATTGCAGGCACAGGGCCCTGGGTTTTGTGCAGAGGGACAAATATTGCATCCCTGCTACCCCAAAATGTTCCCATGGACCTTGAATTTTATCTGCAGAGCCCCACAGTGTCCTTGACAGATTCCAAATTCCATTCCACGTATTCCAAAATGCCCCACTGAGTCCTGGAGTGCAGCTGTGGGACCCCAAGTGGTCCCTGGCAGCAGCACAAGGTATGGAATCATGAGGGAATCACTGGGTATAATCACTAGGGCAGCACTAGGTATGGAATCATGAGGGAATCACTTGGTATGATCACTGGGGCAGCACTAGGTATGGAATCATGAGGGAATCACTGGGTATGATCACTAGGGCAGCACTAGGTATGGAATCATGAGGGAATGCTCAGTCCTGAGTGGACCTCAGCAGGTCCCAGAGCTCCTGGGGAGTGCCAGGGGCTTGAAGCTGGAGATGAGTGAAGCACTCTGTTTTAAATGTGACATCTCTTTGTTTTCCACCAAAACAAGCCTCATCCACATACCCTGGGGAAAGCCTCCAGCTCCCCACCACACATCCCGAACAATGAGGAGGTGATGCCATCCCCAGGCACTGGGAAAAATAGCAGAGAAAGGTTTGTAGAGAGAGAAAGAACAGGCAGCTGGGGCAGGAACCAGCGTGTCCCTGCCCAGGTTTTGTTTAAGGAGCAGAACGTGTGCAGGTTGGGGGTTTGGGGTCTTTTCACCAGTGCTGCTGTTATCAAAACCCTCCAAAATCGTTGGATTAAAGACTCCCCCTAACACTATCTTTGAGTCTTAGAGAGGAAGGCGTTGTTTTATTTTTGGCCAACAGGGGTGACTGACAAATTCTGGCCTCCACACTGATGCCAATACAGAACTTTTCCACTTATTTATACATTTTTGGCAAACAAAGAAATTAATGTTCATTGGTTCTAAGTCACATAATTCACTTAATTAATTAGTATTCTATCCTCTCCTGGCAATTGATTTCTTACTCTTTATGCTACTCTGCAACACATTTTTTATCCTTTTATCCTCTTTTTCTTGGATGGGGGGTCTCCAGCTTTCCAGGCCTTCATCTCCATTGTATCTTCTTGTTGATTGTTTTCCCTTGATTGATTGCCTCAGCTGTCCTGTAAGTAGTAGAGTTGTCATGCTTTGTCGCTTAATATTAAATCTGACTTTAGCTCATACCCTTGCCAGTGATTTTTTAAGTGATCTCAAATCTCTCGTTCACAGCACCCAGGTGAGGGGCAGCACCGTGGGGTAGCTGCTCGGGGGTGTCAGGGGACCCCTCTGTTCCTGGCTGGTCAGCTCAGGGTCCCTGCAGGTCCCCAGCCCCGGCTCTGGCCCCGGTGTCCCTCTCCTGCAGAGCAGCATGGCCATCAAGTGGCTGGTGCTGGGACTGGCACAGGAGCTTTTCAACCCAGGCTGCTCCAGGAGAGCATGTAAAATCCCAGTCCTGTTGTGTAGGGAGTGGGAACCAGCAAAGGGCTGCCTCTATCCCAATCCCTGGGGCAAACTCAAATCAACAGCTGAGGGTTCTTCTGGTTTTTCTTCTCCTGTGCATGCTCCTGAGCTGCTGCAGGTGTAAAGCAAAGGGAGAGCAATCCCTGCCCTGAGAATATTGCCCACTCTGGAGATCAGCTGTGTTGGAGTTCAGCTACCAGGGACTTCCAGCAGCTCAAAAGGGACTTCCATCAGCTCAAACAATTGATTCATATCTCATATCAGCGCATATATATATATATAATTAGGAAAAAAACCCCAAATATTTGCTTGATATTGCTAGCTTCTTTCAGTGCCCTGTCCCATGTCTTTCTGTTGGCATCTGTGCCTTGGTGCCCTGTTTGGGCAGTGGTCTGATCAGTGAATCTTGGCATTCCCCTCTGTTTGCCTACAAAAGCATTTTTCATTTTAATGGCACTTGAAAGTTGAGCCCTTGTCCACCATTCTCTGCAATGAGAACAGAATGACTTATGTAAAGCTCTTATGCTGAACAGGTTTATTCTTCTGATTATTTTCCCCAGAAAAATTTACTATTTTTTGGTTTTTGTTTTTTTTAAGCATTACTGTTTTTTCAGACCAACCACAAGCAGAACAGGAAGGAAGCTTCAAGAAGACCTTAGGGCCCTTCCTAAGGCAGTTATGTCCCAAACAGCAGCCCACAAACACATCTATCAGTGGCTTTGGAGCAAGTTCTGGGCTGCTGCATGGAGCAGGCTGATGGCTGGCTGCCCCAGGGAAGGAATATGCTTTGAGTGTGCTGTTGGCACATGGTAGTTACATTACCTGCAAACCTTGTTTCCATCTTCAAACTAAGGATTTCCTCCAGGAGAAGACTCTTCTTGTGCCACAGGTTGAAGGGATGGAAGGTACAAAGCTGCTGGGCAAGTTGCTGGCTGGAGTTTGGATTGCATGGACACAGGGAAGCTGCAGCTCAGGCTCCTCAGAGCTGGAGTAACCCTCTGGATGTGAAATATCTCAGTGAGTGCAGCTGGGATGGGAAGGGAAAGGCTGGGGGGTGGGAAAGGCTGCAAACCAGCAGCTGGAGAAAGGAAATCCAGTTGTGGCACAATTTGGGGAACACAGCTTCCCTCTGTTCCCTCCTGGCTGGGGAGTGAGAGCCCAGGCTGAGGCTGTGCCTGCTCTGTGCTCAGTATTGGACACTGAGCATTGCAGGGACAAGGGTGAGGCTGGGAGCGGGGACAGGAGCTCAGGGGACAGCCTTCAGGTGGGTTTGCAGCAGAGACAGCTGCCACTGAAGAGACACTTGGTATTAGTCCAATTAATACCTCAGATTAGTGCATGCATTGACTGGAAATGCAGCACAGCATCCAAGCTGCACAAGTGCAAGGGCAGTACATGCTTGTGTTGGGCAGTGCATGATTCCAGAAAAAGCCTTAATGGACAACTTCTGTGATGTCTTTTGTATTGACACTTCTTATCTGCTGAGTATTTAGCCTCTCTCCTGTGGGAACCCAAGACATCCCTCTGGCTTCCCTGGATGGTTTGAGACCCTGGCAGGGGCTCAGGAGCCTGGGCACGGTGCCCAAAACCCCTCTGCTTTTGATTTCTCTCCCTGGGAAAAATTACCACCCTTACATGAAGAATTGCAAGTCACAAAAAATAAGCAGAGTGTAAGTTAGATTATTATAGGGTGAAAAGTAGGTTTTTAAGATTGTTTATAATAAGGGTCTGGGGTCAAGATGGAGGAACTTGGGTGTGTTCTGTCCTTCTTCCTCCTTCTTCCTGCATCCATCTTTTAGGTGATGTTGTCACTTTTGGATTGGTTTAGAGCAGAACCAGACTGTACAATATAAGTGATAGGTATTGGAAGATAACTGTAAATAATGTTTACATAGTTTATAGTATAAAAAGATAATCCCACCCCAGGGTGGGCAGTGTGCCTGGGGCTGAGCTGCTGAACGGACCTGGGCTGGGCAGGGAAAGAACTTTTAGATGAGATAAAATAAACAACTCTGGAAACAACAGAAGAGTCTCCTGACTCTTTCTCTGGTGCTTGGGCTGGAACACAGAGACTCTAAAACACACACAGGTGGTCGGCTCAGCTTCCAGAGACACCACCGGCCACAACTGGCGTCCCTGGGTGGGCCCCCAAAGGTGGTCAAGGACACCAGACTGAATTATCAGCTAAATTACAGCCTGAGAAAGGCACACCATCAGAGAAAAGTCTAGGGAAGAAGTTTGACCTCACTTGGTTCCTCACTTGAGGTTCAGAGGACATTGTCCCTTTCTGCTGCTTTTGGTTGTTTTTAATTAAGCTGTAATGATTTCAGGGCTGCTAAATGCAGAAATAAAAGACTGACTGAAGTCGCTTCTAATTTGCACAGTTCTGTATATAATGTGATCCTGTGTCAGGACTGGGACTGCTGCTGTGACACAGAGACCAGGTAGGAGCTTTCTCCCAAACCCTGTAAACACCATTTCACCAAAGTCCTTTCCACATTTTTGGACCCTTTTGAAAAAAGGATAAAAGGAATTGATCCCTTGCAAGCATATTTGTGAAAAATGAATAAAAAACCCATCTTGTGTTGAAGTGTTTTCACCTATAAATGGTCTTAAAGCTCAAAACATTCCTACAGCTGGAAATGCAGGAAAAATTTCAATACATGGATTTGTGTAAATTAAAGCATAAGCAGAATGACAGTGATCTTCTGCCCTTCTGGAGTGAGGTAGGAAGAGGTCATGGAGAGCTGAAAAAGAGGAAAGAACAGCTCTGCCTGGGAGTAAGCTTTTGAATAGCTGGCTTGGCTCTGAGGTTGAAGCAATGAGATTGTACAGTAATTTCACGATTATAAGCCGCACCATTTTGACTAAAATTTTGGTCCAAACCCAAAGTGCGGCTTATAGTCAGGTGCGGCTTATATATGGACAAAGAACGAAAAGTTGCTGTTTTAGTTTGCAGGACTGCTGAGAAAGGCAGGAGCTTCTCTTTGAAATGGAGAAGGTAAACCCCCTCCCTCCAAATTATTATAATTTGGAAATCAAGGGGCTTTCAGGCAAAAATATGGAAATTAGGAATAACAGTTCTTTTCTAGGGAAATCAAAATAGAAATACAGTACTACAAAGAAACAAGCTCCAAACCCTGACAAAGAGTACAACCTGACACCCATCAGGCAGGGTGTTGGTAGCAGTCCCATTAAATGGTGGCTGCATCCTCCTGCAGTGACAGATGTGGCTCAGTTGGAGCAGTGCTCCTGCACAAGGTGCAGTTTCCCTCCGGAGCTCCAGTGGTGATGTGGAGAAATCCGGTTTTCCTCTGGAGTCCAGTGGAGAAAGGGGCTCCCTTCGTGTCCCAAAACCTCTGTTTTTATCTTGGTAAGAAATGTTGGGCTCTTCCCCCTGGCTGGAGCAACTCCCCATGGGATGCAGTAATTTTATCAGTCCCACAGTGGGACTCAATGGGCCATTAGCAGAAAATGACTGGCTGGAGAAAGGATGGGTTGTGAAAAGATAAAGAACAATGCCCTGCCTGGTTTCAATGGATGGCCCATTAGCAGATTATCTGCCATTGAGATAAGGATCACTGCCCCCACCCTCAACAGATGGTGATAGAATAGATACCTTTTATCACACTCTGTATTGTAACGTGCGGCTTATAATCAGGTGCGGCTTATGTATGGACAAAAAACCAAAAAGTTCCTGGCACCCAGAAGTGCGGCTTGTACTCAGTGCGGCTTATAATCGTGAAATTACTGTAAATCATTAACTAGGTGAGAACCAGCCTGGCACAACCCCCGGGTGTTCCAGCAAGATGATCTGTGTTCTCTGACAGCAACACTGCTGCTGCTGGAATTAATGGTTTGTGGCTTGGGAGATGCTGTGTGACTTGGGGAAGGAGCTGGATGTGGTTGGGCTGCTGGAATTTGGGGGTGATGAAAAAAAGGAGTGGGAGGGTTTGAAAGTGAGTTTCTGATGATGGTTGAAGTCCAAAGCCACAGCTTTGCCCCTGCTCCGTCTGAATTAGGTGTTTGGACATGGGACACGAGCATGTTACAATTCTTAGGCTCTGGGCTGCCTCTGCAAAGAATAGAAATCGTCCCGTCTGGGGACCTGGTCAGCAGCTCTGGTGTCTCAGGGGTGGAGGTTTTATTTTAGTCCTTCAGCTAACTTGTTTCTCAGCTTTTATTGCTGCTTCTGTTTACATTAAAGAAATTTCCATTGTGACAAAAACATTGTGAAGGGCACTTACTCCCTGGGAAGGAAAACACAAGCTTTGCCTTTCCTGTATCTAAAACAATCAATTTACAGACTCTCTCTGGGAATGTCAGACATTGTACAGACACCCTAGGCTCTTGATGAAAGCTGATGCTTGGTTTTTTATGAATTATATTATCTTACTCTGCAGGAAACAGACATTTGTGTATTTGATTTTGTTCTAGAAAAAAAGTAATAAGTGATAAAATAGAAACAGCAGAATCTGGGTCCTTTTTTTCTCTGCCAGATGAAATTATCTGCTTTGCTTTTCCTTTTCCTGTTGTCACCTCATGTTATGAATCACCAGGAGTCTCACATTTGGTGAAAAAATTATTCCTGTGGGCTGGCTGGGGCTGAGGGTACCCGAAAGCAGCAGACAACCACAGGCATTCTGCTGGGCCTGAAGGAATATCTGCTCCACACTGGTGACAGTGACACCTTCTGGTGCTAATCTGGACTCAGAAAAGGCATTATTTCCTGCTAGGATGAGAAACACAGACCCACAGGCTGCAATGCTTGCGCTCTGAAGGCATTGTAAGGTTGCAGGAGGTTCTAATTGACACAGATTCTGCAATATGTGGATTTATTCTCCTGCCAGCCCCTGGAGATATACATGTCTTGACCTCTGATCAATGAATGAGCTCTGTGAGGTGGCAGAGCACCAGGCACACATTTGGCAGGCAGGGGGTGCCCAGCAGCTCTGCCATGGCTCCTCTGCCACGTGTGCCCTGTCTGTGCCAGCTGTGACACAGGGCCCAGCCCTGCCAGGTCCTGCAGGCTGCTGCAGCCTGTGCCTCGCTGGCCTGTGTTGTTCATAGAGGTCTTGTGGCTCAGCTGGAGCAGAGAGGAGATTCAAAACCTAAAATACTAAAGGGGACTGGAAATTCCTGTGACCTGCACAGCAGGACTGTGTGCAGCTCCCAGCAGCATCCTGCTGAGCACAGGGAGAAGGGTCCCAGTCACTGATCCATTTTCTCAGAGGGAAGCTGGTGACAGATGTGGCACAATCCTGAGATCTTCTGTACCCCACCAACGAGGCATTTAAAGATCCACAATGTTTTCCAAAGCACATACCATGTCTCTTGTCTGCCTTATGGGCTGGGATCTGTTGGTGGAGCCCTTTCCAGAGCTTTTTGGAGCAGCCCTATCTCCACTACCCTCCTTGATGTGAGTCACAGCCCAAGCTCAGCCTCTCTCTGTGTGACAGTGACATGTGGGGTCATATCAGATCAGGCCTCTCTGGGGCTCTGGCACATGCAGGGTGTTGAGCTTGTGAAATTTTCCTGCTCTAATTACTGCTGGAATTCTGGGGCAGAGATGGTCAGATTGGGGATTGGTTTTGGAAGGCAGACTTAAAAAGTGGAAGTGCACATGTTGTTAGGGTTGTTAATGAGTTTTTCTCTTAGAGCAGGAGCTTGTGCTTGGTCATAAACATAATTTTAAAATAATAAACAAAACAGTTGGAGCAGAAGTTTTTGAAGGGTGAATTGGCTCTACAGCAGGATGGTAATTATAGATTATTTTGGACTCTCTGAGAACAAACATTCACTGTGGAGATTTTGTCTGCCCAGGAGTCAGCACAATAGAAGGAAAGGGAAGTTTAAGAAGTGTGAGTTAAATGGCTGGAGATTGAGGAGACAAAGTGAATATCCTAAACACATAGGAGAGAAACCTGAAACTCAGCTCTGGAATGACAGCAGCGACTTCTCCCTCAGCTGTCCTGGACACGCCATCCTGCACAGGTAACCTCTTCCCTTCATTGATTTTCTTATCTATGGGCTCAGACTCTGGGCAGCCACTGGGAGCAGATCCAGCCCTGGAACTCCCACCCCAGTTTCCTCTTCCTGGAGCTCCAGTAGAGGAGGGTTCAAATGTCCAGGCATTTATGGGAAATCAGCCTAATTCCCAGATATAACTGAACTAAAGAAAAGTGTCCCTTGAAGATTCAGGAAGCTGTATTCTCACAAGCAATTTTAGAGGTCTTATCACATCTTGTCAAAAATGTTATCTCACTATTTCATGATATCAACATGATTGATTTCTCTCTGCTTTTATTATTTTAATATTAATGGCATCAACAAGCTGTGTTGATCCTGAGGTTATGTCATCTATCTATCTAGTCATCTATTCCATGGGTTTCCTATTTCATTGCTAGAACAACAATCAGCTTCCTCAGCAGGGACCAGAGCTCTCCCAGATGAAGCTACATGCCTGAAAACATTTGAACATTACTTAACATTTTGGAGTTTATGAGGTTTTTTTTGACTGCTTGATTTTTTTCTCCCCCAGTCCCACAATAAAAATAAAAATCTTTCAGCAAAACAAAACCAATGATATTTCTTTGTTGCAATGGCCAGTTTGAGCTGTTGCAAAACCATTCTGTGGCCATCTATGGTTTAACTTGCTCAAGAGCCAGGCTGGTGGCTGAGACCGAGTTCTTTTCATCCTGGGAGCTTTAATTCTTTGCAGCTGTGCTCAGTTTGTGCTCTGAATTGGTTCTTAGCAACTGAGATGAAAGGGATAATTTACCTTTTATTACAAAGATTAAAGGGATGATTTCCTGATCACCTGAAGGCAGTGCTTGGTGCCACTGCCCATCCCTCTGGGTCTTCATGAGCTTGGTTGCCTTTGCAAGGGCCAGTAGGTCACAGACTGCTGAGAAAAAGTGGTATTATTCCTGGGTGGAGTAAGGGAGAGTTTAGCATAGAAAAGGATGCGAATGTCTTGTTATGAAACGATTTCCTAGATCTTTCCTTCCTTGGAGCATCTGTGTAAAAGCAGATCTTATTTGGGAGTGTTCTGGGAACTCTGCAGCAAGTCAGAGTTGTGCAAATGGAAGGGATGGTGTAAGGAAACCCTGAGGAGAACCGAGCATGGTCTGAAATAAAAACTCATAACCTTCCTGGAAATGAATCTAAAGGAACTGTGGGGTGTGAAGTTCTGATGTAGACCCTGACTGAATGTTGTGCAAGTGTTTTGCTGCCGTTTTGTGTTACAAGTTTCAGTGACTTGGGTTTGAACCAGCATTGTGTTGAAATAAATGGACTCTGCATGTATTTGGATGTTTCATCAGTATTTTTTAATTATGTAATTATTTTAATGTGTGTTTTTTAATGGAAAACCCCAAATACTGCCTCTTGCTTAATCCCATTCTGTTCCATCCATAATCCTTTAAAAACTAGAGTTGTTTGGATTCAGAGCCTACTGCCTCATCTGTTTCATCCATTTTCCTTCATGCTCTTCTGGGCAGAAAAAGGAACCAAATTAAAACTCTAGGCTCACTTATACTTGTGTTTATTTCAGAGACAAAGAACATCTTGACTTGACACTTGTGGAGGGAAAACCAGCTCTGCTGGCCTGGGCTGGATCCCAACATCCCATTTCTAAGGATGACCAGTGACCTGCACATAGCTGGTATTCCCTGGGATGGTCCTGCTGAGCAGGAGGTGCTGGAGACTCCCTGAGATGGAGCTCACATCAGAACCAAAGTGTTGAAGAGCCCTGCTGCACCTTCCTGCCATGGATCTGTCCAATCCCAAATGTACTGAGAGTTTCTGGGCTGGCACCTGCTCCCACAGCAAAGGGCCCTTCTCTCGATGATGGCTTTTGTGAACCCCACCTTTTTGTCCTGCAGGGACAGGGGAAGTGACATTCCTTATTTCTCAAGGTCATTTACATCTTCATGTCCATGTGTTGCACATCTTTGTTGTCTCCTGTGCCCTTGCTCCTGCAGCCCATGTTCCCACATTGCCCTTTTCCTTCAAATGCGTGTTTTTCAGATCTAGTTTATATTATTGGAGTGTGAGTTAATGGGATATGCTGTGGGTTTAGTTCTGATCTGTGTTTCCTTCCTAGTACTTCCCAATGACAGGACAAAAGGAAATGGCCTCAAGCTGTACCAGGGGATGTTTAGTTTGGACATCTGGAAGATTTTCATCACTGAAAGGATTGTCAGGCTTTGGGAGGTGGTGGGGTCCCATCCCTGGAGATGTCCAAGGAATTCAGTGGTCTGAGCTGGTTAACAAGGCATTGGGCACAGGTTGGACTCAATGACCCAGGTCTTTTCCAACTGCAATGATTCCAGGATTCCATGATAGCTGCAAGTAGCACTGAGCTACAATACTGATGTCTCCGTCTTGAAGAGTTGACTGTGAATTCACTGCTGGTCAGACAGTGGTCAGATACTGGGTTGATTGACCACACTTCCTCAATTCAGTTCCCTTAAGGCAAAACTCCCTTCCTGCTTGTGCCTTCACATCTGGAGAATGAATTTACTGCCATGCTAATAGAAGAAAAAAACCCAGCAAAGAATGTTGTATTTCTATGCCGGTTTCTAAAGGGAATGAAAACATGAAAGGCTTCATTTGTCCCCAATTTAGTTTGTACAGTCCCTGCTGGATAAGCAGTCTTGGGGAGTAATGAAGCTGTGAGTTGCCAGGGTTGTACTGCCTGAAGCCATGTTTCTCTCTGAAACAGTTCTTTTCTGTGTTGCACAACTGACAGGGCTTCAATTGCAAAATGTTAGCAGTAATGAGGAATATCTGTGGTGCGATGATAAATGAATGTTCTGTGGGACTGGCCTGTAGCCTGCCTCATGGAAGAGAAAGACCTCTAGAGAAGACTGAAAGTCAGTGTTGGAGGAAATGGTGTGAGTCCTCAGAGAGCACTAGTTACATCAAATGGAGTTGGAAAATTTAATAAAGCTGTGCCCTAGGCAAGGGTTAGACTTTGGTATGAAAAAGTCAGTTGAGAACAACTAGAATTTGTTTGGATAAACAGTTTCAAGTCATCTTTCTGTTGGGTGGGAAAGAGAAGCTATGCTCAAATAAGGAAGCCTTTGGTTGCAAACCAAAAGAACCCACTGATGTTTCAGAAATGACGTTGCCATCTGCCAGATCCTTTTACACCAAGAGCTGAAGTTGCTCCATAGCTGGAATGGAGACCTCAACAGCAGCGTGGTCCAGGTGGGAGGGCTGGGGGTGAGCACAGCAGAGAGGGAAACACAGCTGGAAAGGGAATTTCTTCTTGGTTTTATTGCCTCGCCTCAAGCAGTGGAACCAATGAGCCTGGCTGCAGTGTCTGTAGGGGAACTGCACTGCAGAGGACGCAATGCCCTGCATGGTTGGGTGTTCCCCACCTGATTCCCCATCTGCAACAGCCACCTGGGGCTGCTGTGAGGGTAACACCTTGTATCTCCTCAGTATGCAGGAAATAGAATAAAGTCACAGACTTGTGATTAAATATCTCTTTTGGAAAAGGAAAAGGGGTTCAAAATCTCCAGATTCCTGGTCCAATGCAATCTATAGTGGTAAGGGAGCACAAGACAGGCCCAGTGGTGTCAAGGTGTCAGATGTTTATGGCATTAAACCCTATGTATATTTACCCTTTGGAACACATACATGCAAAGTGAAAAACACTGCTTCCTCCTTTCCAGCTGGAAGCAGTAGAATCATCTCAGGCCAGTGTGAAAGTCCCTGTGTCACAGGACATAAGACAAGAGATAAGGAAAATTTCCTGGTCTCTCGTGCCAGAGCTGAAATAATTTCCTCCAAGAACAATATCCACATCACAAATCTTCCTTGTTATAAATGGCCAAATTGAGAGCAGTAGAGTTAAATGCAAAGACTAAATCATACGAGGAAGAATACTGAAGGAGGTAACTTTGCATTGTTAACTTTTCCCTCTACCCTCACCTTTTGTGTATATTCTTCTCTGGTTTTGCACAGAACAGTAGGCTGCAGCATGCGAACAGTTTCAGCCTCACGAGATCTTGCAAACTTCTTTGCTGTCTGTGATGTTGTGATTGCCTTCTACTGCTCCTGTTTTATTTTGCAGACTTTAATTCCTTGTGGCAGGTTTGCTTGGTGTTGCTGAGCAGCATGCTTGACTTTTTGCTAGCCTGCAGTAGGACACCTGCAAGGGAATAGGGGTGTAAAAACTCCTGGGTTTTGTGCTGGGAGGAATAATTTAAAAACTTGTTTCACACTGAGCTCCTGGGGGAGTGGCTTTGGCTTCTCAGCTGTTGCTGGGAGGTCTGTAGTGCTGGGACTAGGGCTGAGTATCAGGGACAATAGGATTGAAACTCTGTATGGGTCTTGAGCTGGTTTTCCTGGTTTGCTATTTGGGCAGTGCTCCCTCCCCTCGATGAGCAATCTGCTCCCTAGATTTTACCAGATGTGTCTGGGAAAGATGCCTCCTACCATGTCTCCTGCCTTTTGGATTTTGCTATTCTCTGGGCAACACCTGGATTTAAATTCCTCAGAAGGGATATGAGCTGCCCTGAGATACCAAAAAACGTGTCAGGCCATTGTCTTTTGAGTTTTTAGTTGTGCTCTTTGCTTTAGGGCAGTAACACAACTGTTTGTGTCTACATAAGTAGACATGCTCTGCAATTCCCTTGGTTCCATTTTGAGACAGGAATGCCCAAATCCATAGAATCTGCATCCTACAGATGGAGCCATGAATGTGAACTAGTTTCTTGGCTTCTAGAAAGAAGGTGACTGAGGAGGCAGTGAAGTACCTGTCAGGCACACTGACGAGGAGCGAGCTGGAGCACTTAGTAACAATCCTGGTGGAAGCTTTTCCCTCTGAATCCCAAAGGTGTTTTTGCTGTAGCCAAGGATAAACTGGAATACACTGAGAGGCATCTGGGAGCTGGGATGTGCTGGTGGGTGATCTTGGCTTTTAGGCTTGCAGGCCTCTTGGGTGTTGCAGACTTAAAAAATAAACATACAACCATAAGCAAATATACAACTTTTCTAGGCTGCCAACCCTCCACTGTCCAATAAATGGCTCTAAAGGAAGTTGTAGCTGATTATTTCCAGGGTCTGGACTGGCAGAAGGGGAAAAGACTAAACTGTGTGGCCTGGGCTGGTGTTGCCAAGTCTGGAGCATAGAAGAGCTGTTGCTGCAGTTTCTCTTCTGAGTTATGTTCTTTGTCTGATGAAAGGCAGCTGGGAAAAGCTTGACAGATTAAAGCTGATTTTGCTCTACTTGAGCATTTTCCCTTACAAAGGAAACCCCATCCCACTGCTGCAGGCAGCACTGTGTTTGCTTGGCCTCTGGCAGGGCAGGGATGTGCAGAAAAGCAGTGATTTTTAGCTGGAAGAAGGTGAGTGAACCTCTTTGTGCTGGTGTTGAAACGACTGCAGCACTGTTTTCTCAGACCTGTGAATCTTTTGGTGAGATCCAGTCTCCTACAGAAACCAGGTGAACAAATAAATCTGGAACTGGGGTATCAGTCATTTGGAGCTGCCTCATCCTGTGCCCCATCCTGTCTCACATTGTAGAGGTATCTGCTTTGAAGTATTGAACTTATTTGCTCATTGCTCTTTCTCCCACACAGCTGCTTGTGACTCACTTCAATTAAGAAGCTTTCAAGAATGGTCCCAGATGGGCAACCTTAACTTTCCCAGAGATTGAAAAATTCCCTCTAGGTCATCTTTGTGTGACATCACTAAACTAGCAGTTTTTATGAGCTGGGGCAGGTTGTGGCAGCAATATGCTTGTATTTGGATGATTCCTGTATTAGTTGGCTGGGGTTCAGCATTGTTGTGGCTGCATGTATCACATCTAGTCAGTAAAGCAAAGACAACAATATGTGTTCTGCACTAAACCTTGTCCATGCAGCTCAGAATACAGCAAATACATGAAGGAGGATGAGGCTGGTTGCAAATATTGCTCAGTAGAGACTTTTCCAAGGAGTGCTAAGATTAGGCTATTGACAGTCATACGTTCTAAGAAAAAGTAGACAGATTAAATTTTCCTCTTGGTGGAAGTAGGAACAAGGCTGGGCTTGAAAATAAAAATCATAGAATTGAGTAGGCAGGGTGTGTTGGAAAGGGGTGAGTTGGAATGGCCAAGACACAGCTCCTGGTGCTGGGTACGAGGACAGAGCTGTGTCCTCATAATCAGATGATGTTGCAATGACCCAGGCTGAAAATCTGCCCTGCAGCCATAAACTCTAAGATTGCTTATGTTGCAACAGAAAGCAAACACTGAGAAGAAAAACAACTGGACTAATTGAAGAGGGAGAGAAAAAGAATTGTTTTTTTCTGGAGCTCCTTGGCCCCCAGGGAGTCAGAGGCACCCTGGGCTGTGCTGGGACTCCCCAGGGGTGCCTGGTACCCCATTACCAGCAGCTTGGTGCCCTCTGTGCTGGCATGGTGTCAGTTCTGGCCCTGGCCTTGGACTGTGATTTCCATCTCTAGGGCAAAGTGCACGGGCTGACGTGTGAGTGAGGCCGTGAGACCATGGCTGGGCTGCCTCTCTGTCTGTGTGTCTGTCCCTGGTCTGTCTGACTGCACTGCAGGATGGCTGCTTGGGGCTCCTGTGCATAAACCCGTGTGGATTGTTGGCTGCAGGGCAAACCTGCAAGTAGGAGTAGCTAATCCCAAAGGGCATTAGTTCCCCTCTACACATCCCTGTGTCTTAGGACAACGTGGCCAGGGAAATAACAAATTTATTTAAGATGATTTTGGAAGAAGCTGTCTCCATTTACAGGCGGCTCAGGGGACCCAATTTTTAAAGTGTTAAGATGATTTGTTAATGCATGACAAGGCATGTCATTGTGTGTTATAAAGAAGTCAGAGTGCTGGCAACTGAGAAATGGAATACAACACCAGTTTTTCAGCTGAGGAGGTGTTTTACAACCCACTGTATATCTCAATATGCCACTGGGGCTTATGAGATGTTAAACCATGGTGTCAGGAAAATGAATCCACAAGCACTAGAGGTTTATGTCCAAAAACGAGACAGAGGAGTCCTTTTACTTTATTCAAATAGAGAGAGAGGCCATGGGGCATTCCCCTGGCGTCTCTCAAATTTTTGGAGGACACAGCCTCCCTTTTAATCCTGATTTCTCTGCCACATTTCCCTCTCTCTTTCCCCATGGGCTGAGGTACTTGAGAGGCACAGACTTCCCAAGCACCTGATACCTGAGAGTCCCCTCCAATGTATAATGCTCCCTTTTAATTTTTAATTCTTATGGAATTCATAGTTTTTCCCCATTGCTTCTTTCATCTTTCAATATCCAATTTCATTTATCAGCAAACCTACAGTTTGTTTGTAAAGGCAAATATTTTTTCCTGTTCATCAATCAGTGGAATCTTTCCAACTGTTTCTTTTATCTGTCATTGCTGGTCTTATCTACCAGAAGACCCACAGCTTCTTTGTAAAGACAAATCTGTCATTCCTCTCAATGGCTTTTTTAGGGGTGAGGGGAAAGGGCAGGGAAATGATCCATTAAAACTTATAAATTGATGTCACCATTGAAGAGCATTTATAAGATCACCTACCAAGCTGTTACCTTAAAGGACACTTAGACGAGGGTTAGACATTTGTCTGTCAGGCAGAAACCCTGGGTACAACATCTGCCTCACAGTGGGGATCCCTGGCTGGGGGGGCTGGGGAAGGATGCAGTGTGCTCTGCCTATGCATGGGATGCTGCTGCCTGCCCTAAAAGGTTTATCTGATTTTATCTATCATCTATTTGCAGAAGGCAAATCCACCTGCCTTTGGGTCATGCTCGGCTGATTTTTGATCTGATGGAATAGTAAACAGAAAAGCTGAGCCAAGACGGGAAATTTGGAAAGGAGGAAACACCTGTAGTAACGCTCAACGAAGGTAGGGGGGAAGTACATGTAAGAATATACTGGGGAGTGGTAGTTAATAGTAGTTAATTCAACTATGAGTGTGATTGTTACCTGGGGTCTCAACCATTCTGTCTTTGACGCCCTGAGCCTGGTAAGTGAGTGGAATGGCAGCCAAATGTCCTGGTGATTTACCAATATGAGTATTGGTTTAATACCGATACTCAACTATGACGGACAAGAGACTCTCTAACAGTTTAAAGTTAGAAAGTGAATGTTTGTTCAGCGCTGGGCAGCAGCGTGGGGTAACCCCCTAATAGACACTGCAAAATTACAGGTGGTCACAGAGTCTATTTATTGACAAAAGGTTCAAACAAATACATATTCATAATACCAGCCCCTCCCATCCCTGCTTCCCATGGTAATTAGCTTGAATGGCTATTAAGCATTCATGGTTGGCTTCTTGAATTAAGTCTGGGGTCGTTTTTGTGGGGAGGGGTCTTAAAAGGAGGAAGTAAGGCGAGTCTTCCTCACCCCAAACTATCAATGTTTTCTATCAATGATAATACAAATGGCTTTTGGGGCAACTCCAATTTGGCAAAGAATGAGTTTCTGGTTGCAACTGATTGTGCTCTTTGGACCTACCTACTAGTTTCACCCTTTCCCATTGCAAACACAGCTAAGAAAACAGGCAATCAAATATTTAAGTTTCAGATAATTATCTCAAGCCCAATTTCTTCTAACTTTTAACTAAAATCCTAATTTCTTTAAGATTAGTGTTTCACTGGTGTTGGCTGGAGCATCTCTCTAGGAGGGAAGCTGCAGCCCTGAACTCTGCAGCCAAATTGCTGACCTGGTGGTACAGAAATCTCCGGGAACTGCATCTGCTGCATCTGGGAGAACTATGGCTGAGAGCAGCTCCATTGCTGTCTGCTGGTACACAGGCATTTGGCTGGTGAATTATTTGATCACTTGAATTATAAAAATCACTCTTGTGATGCTGCCTTCACTGCCATAAAAATTTATGGCCCTCATTATATTTCAGCCATAAATTATTCCATGCACTATTTTAATGACATACCAGATTAGCAAGGGAGTCCCTAGGAAACATGAAAGTGGAGGTTCTGCAGGTAAGTGGGATTTGGAAACCAAACACTACATAACTTCTATGCTTTGTCTCATGGGCTCAGACACCTGGTGTTTCAGGAAAAATAAAAATTTCCCTATGTCCTTTTTAGCTGTTGAGAAACAAATATTTGTTAAGGTCACCATGGTGTTTTTTTCAGGGAGTAATCAAAGAAAATGTGGGTCCCATCCTGAATTAATTTGCAGCTTTCTCTTTTAGGATCTTTCTTTTCTTTTATCAAAGGAACAGATCAACAGCTAGCTTTGTTATTACACAATAAGTAAACAACTTACTCTGATAAGTTCAGTTTCCTTTCACAGAAGGCTTCGTGTAGGAAGAGGGATTGGAAGGATAGTACAGAAGGCAATCTCTCCTGATGAATTACTGAGGCATGGAAACATCTGTGCCTGCCCAATGAATTTGGGTGTTATAAAGAGTGGGTTAGCTGGCCAACAATTGCATTTTGAGTTGGAGCTTGAGACTCAGAGTGTGCTGCAGTTTGGGATGGGGGCTGCTGGCTGTGCTGCGAGGAGGAGGGGACATGCAGTTATGCAAAGCACAGATGAGGTAAGAAGATGGTGTGTGTGTGGGACAGACAGGGTAAGGTGGCTGGGAAAGGGACAGGTTGGGGTTTAGGCAGTTATACAGAGAGGGGAGAAGGAGTCAGAGCTGTGTGGAGCTGCCTGTGAGAAAAGAAGTCAGTGTTGTCAGAGAGAAATACACTGAAAGAAGGCGTGGAAAGTTTCTAATGAAGGACTGGTGGTGATGCCAATCCAGTCTGTCTTGACATAATAACTGCAACAGCTTGGAATTTTGTATTAGGTTAGATTGACTTAGATAGAACTGCTTTATCCAAAATCTTGTTGGTTCACAGAATCCCAGAACAGTCTGAGTTGGAAGGGACCCAGGAAGATCATCAATGCCCATTTGGGATCAAACCCAAATCCTTGGCATTATTAGTGCCTACTCTGACAGCTCAGCTGATCTCAGGTTGTGTCTTTGCCAAACCAGAGGTGTTTCGCCTCTCTGCTTCTGTGTATTGTGATCTCTGGGATGCTGTTGGGTCCCAACTGTGCCATAGCAGTCAAAACCAGCTCCCTTGGACATGCACAGTGGGTGCACAAATGCTTGGAGAAGGGAGCTGTTTCTCCTAAAAAGACATCAAAGCATTTTGAGGTCAGATGGTCACGACAGCAGATATGAATCTGGTTTGGCACTCTTGGCAGAGAGTGTTCTAAGAAATGCTCTGCCTTTGAGAGGAAGCTCTTTTCCAGCTTTTGCAGAGGCTTTGGAGCATTGCCCAGCTGGAGCTGCCAACGTGTATTTCTTACAAGACAATGCTTGGTTGTACTCCACACAGTAATTTTCCAAACTGTGGTATTGGCAACAATGCAAAAACAAGACCCAGCTATAGAAGAGAGGTACTTTATTCATGCTTGTGGTATCCCCAAGCAAGAATTCTCTTTCAGAGTGATTCAGCCAATGTCTGTAGTGCTAAAAAGTCGACAGTGAAAAGGAGCACAAGCACAAGTAGTGCATGATCTTGTCTTGTAGGGAGAGCAGCTTCTTGACCGGCTTCAAGATAACTCTCCCACCACCTGAATTTAAAAAAAACCTCATAAGAGAGGCTGCCCTAATACTTGGTAAGGTGACTGGATCATGCTGGAGTGAATGAATGAGGGAGTTTTGGAGGTACAGCTGCTGGGGCTGCTCTGTGTGCCACAGCACAGGCCTGGTGGGCAGCCGCTGGGCTGGGCCTTGCTGCTTTGTGATGTTCAAGGTCACCTTAATTTCTTCCACCCATCCATTTAATTGTGCTGTCAGGTAGTTTTGCTGGAGGAAGTGTTTGTGGTATCAAGATGATGCTGACTCGTCCAGCACCCTGTGGATTTCTGGAGCAGGGGACAGCACATGGGGGACATCAGAGCATTTCCACATTCATCAGAAGGAAAGCTGGTGAAATGTTTGTGCCCTGGCAGCGGAGTTCTGCCCAGCACAGCTGCCCTGCAGCCCTGGGAACTAATGAGGGTGAGGATTCCAGACCTAAAGGGAGCCTGCAAGGGAGGTGCAGGGGACCTCTTACCAGCACATGCACAGGGCGAGGGGGAATGGCTTCAGACTCATGGAGCAGCTTAGATGAGTGATTAGGAGGAAGTTGTTTTGCACTGAGGATGGTGCGGCTCTGGCACAGGTTTCCCACAGAAGCTGTGGCTGCCCCTGGATCCTTGGGATTTTCCAAGGCCAGGCTAGATGGGATTGTGGACAAGCTGGTCTAGTGGAATGTGTTCCTAGGGAGTGGCACTAGTTCCTCTAAGTTCCATTCCAACTCAAACCATTCTGTGATTCTATGATTTACACTGTGCCCAGAGCACGAAGGGATCCCTGAGCTGTGCTACCCTGTGGATACTGCTGGAGGCCAGGGAAAAAGCAGCCTTGTATTTTCTCAGGCTGTTCAAGGAAAGCAGGAGACAAATAGTTATAACCATGAGTAAACACCTGCTGGACGTGTGAGATGTGATGTTTTTGTAAAAGCATGTTTACAAAGGGTGTTGCCTTCCTTGCACCAATGAAATATTATCTATCCTCAGTCCCATGATCTAGTCTAGAAAAGTGTAATTGTTTCTTTAATAGAAGGCTTTTTGCTTGTCTGCTGCAAGAAGGAAGATTGTTGCTATATCCTCTTCACTGCTCTCCTAGCCTGACAGCAACACCACCCCATGGGACACTGAAGAGCAGCTCCTATCTCACCACGGTCTTGAAGTCAAAGAAGTTTGGTCAAATGTTGGACTTCATCATTTTGGAGGGCTTTTCCAACCTTAATGATGCTGTGATTCTAAGCAAAAGTTCAAAATTGTCTGTAGTCTTTCTGTCCTTGGGGTTAAGAAATTAATCTCATTCTTGCCCTTGGTTGCCCTTCTGCCTCCAGGGCAGCTCCTGGAAGCAGAGACTTCCTCATGAGGTGTCCATGGGGCTTAGCACAAGCTCTTTCTGCCTGAAACATCTTGGCTAGCTGTTGATTCTCTCTGCAGTAATTCACTGGTGCCAAGATATAAGAGATGTGTTTTTCCCAGTAGTCTCTCTTCTCACTCTTCTGAGCAAAGCTGAATATGTATGCTCAGATTTGTAGGGTGACTTTTTAACCGAAGGCAGCTTTGGTTTTTCTTGTGGCGCCTGTCTGGTGAATTGCCTGGCAAAAAAAGAGCATTTAATTACTTTACAATGGCTCTAATTAACCATTATGGTTATCCTTTTTATGTTCCAGCCATAAATTTCCTCATTTTCTTAACGTACCAGATTAGCAGGGGAATTCCTCACAATGTGAAAGTGATGATTCTGTAGATAAATAAGATTTGGAAGCCAAGATCAGTGATGAAACACACTGAGACCAGCAGTGTCATGGGGCAAAGGCTGAGCCGGATCCCTGAGCTTCCTTATTGCTTTCCATTTCCCGGAACGTGAAATAGGATATATGAGATATTCCAGTTGCTTGAAAGAAAAAGGAAAATAAGCCCAAAACACTTCTTGTAGTCATGCATATAGCTAAGAAAAACTGAGGTTCTTCTATAGCCATAATATTTGACTTCATATCTTCTGGTTCATTTATCATCTTGAGTTTCTGGGTAAAATTCTGGTTAAAGTTAACATTGATAATTCTGGATTCAACTAGAAGGGATTTTGTGCTTTTAGGAAGGATCAAAGTATCAGATTCCTTGGCCGTGTTGGAGGTTCTGTCTTGGAAGTTGAAATGAAGCCTTGTTCAGGAGTGGAATGTCAGGGATTATTGCAATATAAATACAATTTAATGAGAAGGAGAAACTCCTTACTGAAGATATTAATAACTAATAATTTTTTATATTTATCACACAGTTTACAGTCAAAGGATGCAGTGCAAACTGTACAAACTAAAACTCCTCCAAGCAGTTTTTGGGTACAGAAGATCTTTGCCTGTTCCTGGTAATTCTAAATTAGGCAGCATATGCTACCCCTGATTTTCTGCCCTATGCTTGAAGAAAGATGTTTGAGAATTTGGTATAACTCAGAGGGAACACTGAAAATGAAAAAAAGAAAATCACGTTATGGCAGGGCCAGGGGAACTCAGTGTTGGGTCTCTGAGGAAGAGGCAAATCCGAAACAACTCATGTGGTTTGGTATTACCAAATCCTGTTCTTGGAGATTAACCCTTCCTGTGAAAAACAAATCAAGAAAAAAGAAAAACTAAAAGTTTCAGTCACATTCTCAGAATATGGATGTCTTTAGTGCTGCCAGCACTAGAACAGCTGCTATTTAGGTTGGCTGGGTTTGAGTGAAGGGTTCAGTCCTGTTACCAGTTCCTCCAACCAAGCAATCTTCTGGAAGCCCCCAAACCCCACAAAGTGCCTTTTTTCTGCTACATTCCATAACTGCAGCTCGTTTCCTTGTGCCGATTCACATCACACGTTACAACATGTTAAGGCAGTCCTGGCAGAGCAGCTCAGCTCTGTGGCACCCAGGGAGACTCTGCTGCCTGGTATTGTTTTAGGGTGTGAATTTGGTGGGAGGTGGCCCTGGGGGCTGGTTGGGATGGCCCAGGTTGTTTGTTTGGAGCAGAACTCCCTTGTGAAGTCACTGCCAGCCAGACTGTGCTGAGAGCCAGGGCAGGTGACTGCAGACCCTGGGGCTTACTGAAAGAGTGGTTACATCACCTTGTGCTTCCATTTCTGGAAATGATTACCCACCTCAGGACAATATTCAACTTCTCTAGAGATGTAGAAACCTTATTTTCATGCTGGAAGTGATCCTTTCAGGCCAGGACAAACGCTGCCTGAAGGAAGGGCACGAAATAAGGGAAACAAGAGGTATTGTTGTTGGCTTGTTTGGTTTTGGCTGTGTTTGCTGTTGTGGTGCTTTGGTTTCTTTTTAAGGAAATGTCTCAAATTTAATGTCCAGAGCCTGAAACACAAGAGTGAAATGGTAGACAAATGTCCCAGTTTTGGAGGATTTTTCTAACACAGAGGTGCTGCCCTGAGCTGGGACTGGGAGAGCAAAGCAAGCCACCCACATTCACTGGAGGGGCAGTGTGGGTGTGCAGCACAGTGATTAAATTGAAGCTGATCAGATCTGTATGATGTCTGCTAAATTAAGCCCTGAAATTGATTTTTCCTAAGGGACAGCATCCACATCTTCTCTACAGGTGCTGCTGTGCTCAGCATAAACCAAGCACGTGAATCTTTCCAGGAATACTCCTTTTCTCCTGGAGCAAAATTTGCAAGCAGAAACTCCTGGTTTGGACTTTCTGTGCTGTGAATCACATGATAAAAATAAAGTTGAAAACACAATAAAACAGCGGCTTGGTGAAAGGGTAAACTATGGACTGGGAGGAAACATTGCTATTCTTAGATTCAGCTACAGTTTATGGCAGCCCAGGGCTGGGACTGCTGCTTGGGGCAGGCTGGGTGACAGCTTGCACAGAGTGACATGAAAAAAAATTGTTCTGTATGTCAAAGGCAGGGGCCAAGTCAAGGCAAAGAAATCTTAGGACTCCGTGGAGAGATATGGAGTTGTAGGGCAGAGGGGAAAGGAGAGGGTCAGGCACTCTCCAGATCACTTCCTTGTTGTAACTTGTGCTGCATTTGGTGGGAGTTAAAATCTGTTTTGATAGTTTGATTTGTCTTATCCCACTCCAAGAAACCCCACCCAAAAAAGAGAGAAGAAAGCAGCAGATCTTGCCCTTGTCTGCACCCTGTGCTTACAGACCCTGAACTTCCAGCACACCCTGGGAGCCCTTGCATGGGCAGGCAGTGCCAGACTGGGGAGCAGATCCCAATCCCAGTGACTTCACATCTGTACTGCAGTGCCTGGGGGCACAGGGTGACTGCCAGGGGCTTCCAAGCAGGCTCCTGGCAAGTTTTGGGGTGTGTGATTGTTTTTTTCCATGCTTTACAACTGCAATTGTGCAGTTACAGCACTTACCTTGTTTGCACTGCTCTGTGGCACTGCTGACTCGTGCTCCAGAGTGAAAGTGAAAATTACAATTCCTTATGACATTGGATTATATCAAAGGTGGGAGGAGGAGCCAGTGAAGGGCTTTACCCTCAGAGATCCGATTGACTTCTGCACTCCCTCTGGAACGGGAGCTGAATAAACTGGGATTTGGAAAGGCTGCACAGGCACTGGGAGAAGGAAAGGGAAGAGACATGAAGACACGAACAGCTTCTGAGGTACTGTCTTCTTTTTTATAGAGTCTGTTCTTCTACCCTGTTCTCTTACAAGTTCTTGCTTTCTTGTTTTGAAGTAGACACTCAGAAACAGGCACTGAAATGTCTGTGGCAGGAGTGAAATTATCAGTGTGCTGTACATTTTCTGCAGAGGGAAGAACATGTGTTACTGGTGATCTTTGTGTGTAAATAACACCACAGCTGTAGTGCTGGCACCTTCCAGTGAGCTCAGTGTGAACTCACATGATTGTGTGAATGCAGGAAACCCAAGAGCTTCCTGATGGTGTGTTTATATAAATGTGTGAGGGACCTTGGAAATAATAAAATAGATGCATTAACAGCATTTTCCTGTTCATGTAATTACTCAATTATTTTATGCCATATCCGCTCGCCTTCTTTTTCTTCCTCATAGTTCCTTAGCTTGTTTTGCTAATATCTTCTTTTCCAAAATGCCATCCAGTCATGTTTGCAAATAAGGGAGAATTTGTCAGGAGGGTTGCAGGAGAAATCCTTGCAGCTCTCCTCCTTTCCAAGGAGAAGCTGCCCCCCAAGCTGGAGCTGACCATGCATTTCTCCAGATCCAAGCTGACCATGCATCTTCCAGGTCCAACTTGACTAATGAATAATCCAGCCTCGCAGCTCTGGGTTAGAATGAAGCAAAGCAGAAACAAAACAACCAAAACACGAAGCATTAGTAACTAAGAACAGTGGTTTTAAAGTAGAAGAAGTTAAACCAGTGAAACATTTCGTCCCACTTAATGTACTTCAGGCAGTAAAAAAATGTTGCCATTGTTTTATAATGGTTGCTGTGTAAAATTTTTTTCAGAGCTGGTGGAGGAAAGCCAAAGTGTGCTTTACACTTAGGATGTTTTGCACAGATTTCTCAGCTCAACCACAATGTCCTGCTGGTTGCTGTCTCTGCAATGGCTTGATAGAGCTGTGGATATAAACTGTGGTCATACACTCACTCAGGAAAGAGCTGCTTTGTCCCCTCACATGATTTTGTTTTCTTTTGTTTATTTGTTTTTGTTGCAAAGGCTTGTTGAGAGTGGTATACAGCAGACCAGTGAGTGAAAAGTGACAAAGAAAGTGATACCAAAAATTATCTTGTGTAAATACTTCTCCTTTTCTGGGAAAGAACTTAGAGTAGAAAATACAATCTGTGGGATCTTTAGAAGTTCCCTGAGCTTTATTCTGCTGCAGCCTTTCTTCCTTCAGTTTTATAATTTTCTCCAAATTGACTGTAACTTAAGCCTTCTCCATGGAACCCTCAGGGTGCCAGATAAATCTGTTAGAGATTGTGGGGTCTTGTTTCACCAGGCTGGTTCTGACCATAAACCCACAGACTAAACTTTTTCTATAGATATAGAGCCCAGGGTATGTGGCTGGAAGAGGGAAAAGGGGTGGGAAAATGCAATGTTTTTACAGCTGGAGAGCACCATTGGATTTTGTGTGTCCATGACTGCATTATGGTTTGCTGGAGAGGGGAGAACGTGTGAACCCTGGGGCAGCAGCTCTGCTCTCTGGCTCCTGGGGGGCGTTGGGGGGACTCTGCTTTGGTCACTTTGGGGGTCCCCACTGAACCTGTGCCCGAGGCAGAAAGCCTGAGGAGACACTCTGGAGAGGCAGTTTAGATCAGGTATAACTTGTGCTGGAGTAGGAGAAACATGGGTCAAAGTACTCCAGGTCATAAGATTTTTATCTTTGAGAGAGAACCTTGGCTCTGCTGCAAGTGATGCCATTACATTGGAGACTGAATTTCCTTCTTCTCTTGGCAAACACCGCAGTTATTTATTATTTTGTTTGTTATGATGCTGTGGGGAAAAGGAAAAACCCAAGAGTTTCAGGTAGCAATATTTTCTCAAATAGATCCTTTCAAAAATAAACCAAAGGACCTGGTTATGGCTCTGCAGATTTCCTGTCAAATCCAGTTTTCTGCTGCTGGTGGTTTCAGCTGGGCCGGTTTGTGGGTCAGGTCTGACCTGGGGGAAGCCGACTGTGAGTGGCTGGTGTTTGCTGAAGGAACTCCAGCTCTTCCTGTCTCTTCCTTTACTCACCTGCTTCTTGTTCCTGATATGCTTTTAGGGTCTGGCTTCACTCTGTTACAGCTCTGCAGAAAACTTCAGGAGCTCTGACATGTGATAGTTTGCTTTACTTTGAGAAAGAAAGGGAAGCAGACAAAAAAAAGGATGAAAAATATTTTCTGTCCAAAAAATGTGTTTCACTTTAGATTTGAGGGTTTTATTGAAGTAAGTTGTAAACTGATGGCATGAGCTGGCCAAGACAGCTGGAGAGTCTCAGGATTTTAAGACAGATCAGTGAGGGAGAGCAGAGATTTGGTGGACAGTGTTCTGGCTGTTGAAAAAGAAGAGAGGAGGGGCAGGAGGGAATGTCAGCAGAGAAAAAAGGAAGGGAGATGTCCTTTCACCAGAGGAGAGTGGCAAGAAGACCACATGACAGAAGACCAAATCAATGAGGATACAACGTACAGACCTCAGGCTAAAAAATACTGGGGAAAACCCAAATGTTAATCTCTGGACAAATAACTCTGCCAGATGTGCTGCAGCTGTTCTGTGCAGCAGACATGCCCTGGGGTATAAATCCTCTGGAGGCATTTAAATGACAACAAGAGGTGGCACTTAGGGACATGATCTGAGTGGTGGATTTGGCAGTGCTGTGTTAACAGCTGGACTGGATGGTCTGGAGGGTCTTTTCCAAACTTATGACTCTATGAGTCTGAGACTGATGTCAATCCCTTGGAACTCTGCTCATCTGCAGGGTAGGAGGGACAGGCATTGTTAACTGTGCTCTGCAAATCAGGAAATGGGATAAAGTGATGTGTGAAATATGAATGATCAGGAAAAAACATAATTAAAAAGACAGGATAGATTTTATTTATTTTTTTTTCTAAATGTGTGGGAAGAGGATGAGAAGAGATTGTTAATACTTGGTGGGGCCAGAGGAAATCCTTGCAGGAGTGTCCAGGTGAGCAGGAGGTGGAAGAGCTCGAATCCCTCCTTGGAGGGTGTGCATGGAGCAGTGCTGGCTCTGCCCTGCATTCACAGAATCACCAGGTTGGAAGAGACCTTCAAGCCCAACCCATGCCCTAACACCTCAACTAACCCATGGCACCGAGTGCCACAGCCAGTCTTTTTATAAACACATCAGGGATGGTGACTCCACCACCTCCCCAGGCAGACCATTCCAGAAAGAGTAACAGCTCTTTCCACGGAGCACTCTTCGCTAATCTCCAACCTAATGTTTCCCTTGGCACAGCTTAAAACACTGTAATCTCATTCTGTCAGCGTTGCCTGGAGAAAGCGACCAACCCCAGCTGACCATAAACACCTTTCAGGGAGCTGTAGAGAGTGACAAGGTCACCCCTGAGTCTCCTTTTCTCCAGGATAAACAACCCCAGCTCCCTCAGCCATTCCTCACAAGGGTTTGTGTTCCAGATCCCTCACAGGGTTTGTGTTCCCTCACAGGGTTTGTGTTCCCAGTCCCTCACAGGGTTTGTGTTCCCAGTCCCTCACGGGGTTTGTGTTCCAGTCCCTCACAGGGTTTGTGTTCCAGCTCCTCACAGGGTTTGTGTTCCAGATCCCTCACAGGGTTTGTGTTCCAGATCCCTCACAGGGTTTGTGTTCCCAGCCCCTCCCCAGCCTCGTTGCCTCCTCTGGACACGCTCTACCATCTCAAGGCCCTTCCTAAACTGAGGGGCCGGAACTGGACACAGCACTCGAGGTGTGCCCTCACCAGTGCTGGGTACAGGGTCAGAATGACCTCCCTGCTCCTGCTCACCACACCATTCCTGATCCAGGCCAGGGGCCATTGGCCTTCTTGGCCACCAGGGCACACTGCTGGCTCATGTCCAGCTGCTGTTCATCAGTGTCCCCAGGTCCCTTTCTGCCTGGGTACTGTACAGCCACTCTGTCCCCAGCCTGTAATGGTGCAGGGATTTATTGTGGCCAAAATTCCCTGGATTTGCATCCTGCATAGGGGTGTCGAGAGCCTGAGGTGTGCCAGGTTTTATTGTGTAGGAAATTCTGCTGCTGATCTCAAGAACTGTACCTGCTGGCAGCCTGAATGGGCGTGTCCTGTGTGTTGTGATCTCCTGGGTCACCTGTTTCTGGGAAATGGGTGGAATTCTGAGCTGATCTAGATCAGCACAGGCCTTGAAAGATAATTAACTTATTTCTGTTCAATGTATAGTGTATGACTAATTAGGAAATTTCTTCAAGGTTCTTTTTAGGTATTGATAGAAAAAAAGTTGTTCTAATGAAAGTTGCTAGTGAAAAACTCCCAGGAACAAAGCAATTTCTGTTTTCCAGAGCTAGTCTGGTGAGGAAAGTTAGGTGAATTTTCGATAATTTTTTACTTATTTGGCAAATATTTTACAAAAACATATATCACAGAGTTGTGACACTGTTATTTAAATGGTTGAAAAGTAACTTCTGGGTAAATCCAGGGATGTCCTGAAAAGAAATACCAAGTTATTGTTTGTTCATTTGACTTCAACAGATATTTCCAATCAGAACTCCTAAATTTAAACTAGAATTTGATGTGGCAATAAAAATTTCATCTTAGGCCAAGTGAAACATTCATCCACCATAATCCATCTTCCTGAGTTAATTTTCTGGAAGTGACAGCAAATCAAGTTCTTATTTGCTGCTCCCACTGAGGGGATGATGAGGGCACGGAGCCTGCAGCCCAGCAGGCTCAGCTGGGATTTCCCTCTCCCTGCACAAGGTCCTGGTGTCTCCTCCTGCTGTGTGGAGCCCGAGGTGGACAGGGCTGTGAGTTTGGCCCTGGCAGGGGCAGTAGCAGCTGAGCAGTGTGAGGCTCCTGTGCCTCACTCCCATGGCTGTGCCTGGGCTGGAGCAGCTCTCTGGGGTTTGCTCTGTGAGCTGTAATCTTTCAGTGTGCACAAAGAGAACAGGGAGCACTGAGCACTGCCTTTGATTGCCCACAGGGAGAAGACTGAGGGAGGACCCTGCTGAGCCTGGCCTGGCACTGTGGATGATCTGGGAGAGCTCCAGCCCTGCTGGAGCTGAGCCCCCCGGGCAGCCCCATGGACTCTCCCCAGCTCCTGCACTTGGCTTTGCTGCTCCTGGCTCTTGCTGCTCCCCGTCCCAGTGAGTCTCTGTGTGTGTGAGCTCGGTGCTTTTCCCTGCCCTTCCATAGCTCAGCACCCCTGAACTGTTAGGAGAAAGCTCAGCTGGGGTCAGTTAAAACCAAGACCAGAAAAGTCTAAGGTGGGAAGAGAAATGAAGGAGGTGAAGGTCGATGTGTTTGAGCTGTCACAGTCACCTCTTCTGGGAGGGGTGACTGTGTGGGTCTGTCTGGTGTCACAGGAGGTGAGTCCTGTCCCAGAGGACTGACTCTTTCCCAGGAGAGTCTGAGGGGGGACACCTGGGACACTGCACCCAGAGTGGGCAATGGGCAGCTGAGCTCTGAACTTCAGTGCTCTTGGGATGTGGCAGTGTGCTGGAGGGACACCTGGTGGGATTGGGGCAGGGAGTTTGGGAAGGAAGGAGGGCAAGAACAGATGAGCTCAGCAAGAGAAACATCCTGCAACTCATTTCCCAAGCTGCCAGCTTCCCAGTTAAAAAGACAGTGGAAGCAGTGTGGGAATTCTACTATGTTATTACTCGAAAAATTACCCTGGGAACTGGCCCCATTTCTGTATAAAATTCGCCCCCTTTGCCGTCAATGTCTGCAAAGCCATGACTGAGCTTTTCCACCAAACCGCATCCTGTTATCTGACGCTAAACCGTTGGGTAGAAAATTGGTAGAAAATGTTTTTGTCTTTGTTTTCTGGTTTAGATATTGCCACGTCCATTGCTAGCCCTGCTGAAGGGACAGAAGACTTTTCTACAGTAGTGAATTTCTTCCGCTGTAAGCAATGTAACAGCTGCATATGCACGCCTGACGCAATTGATTTTGAAAAGTACAGAATGATCGCTGACGGACAAAACAAGGCATCTTCAGATGTATCGATAAAACTGATGACCAGTAAAACACACACAACTGTTTGCTTTGAGGAAGAAAATTCCTGTCTTAATGAAACTTACGGAATCTACTGGGAGAGAGATGGGAGACCAGGACTTGCATGTGGCAGCCTGAGTTCTGGAGGTATGTTGTGCTGGGAGCCTGGATATTAACTGATAAAAACATATTTCTGGGTAAGAAACTGAACTGTTCCCTATTTGGGGTGATAGCAAGGCTTATGAGTGAACAAACTAGAATGAATGGATTACTTCTGTGAACAAAAGTCATAAAATAATTCACAAAAGTAAATTCAGTTATTTCAGGTCAAACACTGCTTAAAACTACAGTAGGAGAGATTCAGACAAACACAAGTTACTCTTTTTTATAAAGACACTTTTTTGGGGTTTTTTTTTGGCAACAGCAATTCCCATGGTGAAATTCTGTGCCACGTTGCAATGTGTGAGTCCCACCTGCTTCAGCCAGAACATACCCAGACCCAGGTCCAGCCTCAAGAGCTGCTCTGTGCTGCTCTTCTGTCCAATTCAATAAACACCCAGGAGCATCTTTCCAGCGTCCTCACCAAGCTGCCAAAATCAGGGATTCAAACACCTGGCAGTGCATGGAGCAAGTGGCTCCACCAGGGCAGAGCTTCACCATGGTGGCTCAGGATTCAGGGTGTGACTTGGTTGAGCTCCATCCAAGTCAGTGACTTTTCTGTCTGTAGTTGGTTCTCTGAGGGAAGCTTTTATCACCTCTCCAGTTGGAGTTAGAGCATCCTTTATAATTTTCATGCTGACAGGAAAAACCAAAAAGAGTTCTCCTGTTCATATGCCTTTATTTAGCGTAACAACTTCACCTGTATTTAATTTCTGTCTACCATAAAACATTTCTCTCCTGTATTTATGCTCACCACTGCAAAATATCTACATGCTGTCACTGCTGTGTACAACTTTGGTGGCACTAAAACATTCAAAATGTTAAATCTGGGAATTGCTGTAGACAGGAATGCCTGTATCCCTGAGAGGGGAAGGGTGGATGTACAGGTGAAGGTAGGAGGAGTTTTCCAGATTCTCTTAGAAGAAGAATAAGCTCTGAAATGGCACAGTGGGGTGCAGGGTTGGTAGGAGATGCACTCCAGAGTCTTAGAGATTTACTCAGCTCCTCGACTTGCTTGTTCCTCTTCTTTGGCTCCTGTGGGTAAATGGTAGTGCAAAATCTCTGATTAGTTTTTTATTGCATAAAGGTAATGATAAGCTTTTTACAGATGTTTTGTTATTCTTCATTGCATGTGAAGACTTTCTTACCTTCTTCAAATATTTCTATTCTTGATTCCCAGAACAACTCATCAGGTTTGCTTAGAAGGAAATTTAATGACAATGCTTGATTTGGACTGTTAGGGAACGAAACAGCTCCAACTCATAGCAATCTCCAACACTTTGTGCAACATGATCCACTTTTTAAATTTGCTGACCTCTTTAGCAGCTTCAGCCCTTCACATGAACCATATTTATAATTAAAACTTTTTTACCTTTCACCTTTCTCAGAAAATGGAAGAGGTGACATCAGTACTGAGAAGAGGGCTGTTTGCTGTGAAGCAGAGACAGGTACCAACAAACGCAACCCTGAACTGAAGTGTTTCTACACTGAAATGTCACATCCAAAACTCAACGCACCTCTTGATGCAATTCGTGGTGAAGGAATTCCAGGTTAATCTCTTCTTGTGTTTGTTTGCCTTTTGCTTTGAGAGGGCTTTGTCCAGACAGCTTGATGTGAACAGAGTTTTACATGGGTGGGAAATGTCCTGTACATTCATAACTTGAATCCACACAGGCTGCAGCCATCCAGTCTCAGAGACTTTGCCTTGGCAAATGGGCATGCCCAGCCCTGGAAAGAAATCATCACAGGCTCAGGTTCCTGTAATTTTACGGTGACAGACTCAGGCATGCTGAGGGAAGGGGGCACATCATGGGTGTGCAACAAGTTCCCTAGAATTGACCTTATCTGTAAGTACTGAATAAGTCTTTGCCTCCAGACTAAGTGGACATGTGTCAACGAAAGGTGACACTTACATATTCAAATTTCTTTCATGGTAAAAACCCCTGTCATCTTCCTTAGGTCATGGACAAAAATGTTTTTAAAAGCCAGTCAAAGTGGATTTCCTTGTTTGAACACTTTCTTAAGGATGGGTCTCACACCACTTGTTGGTTATTTCAGATAAGATTGAAGTTCAAAGGTATTTGTTGTGGTAGAGTTACAAGAGTTTGATTTGAATGATGATAAAGTGAGCGTTACACCAGGTACCTTCTGTACGATTAATCAGTTCCTTCTCTCTTTATCAGATGGGGCCAGTTCCCTCGTGTGGTGCTTACGAGGCAGGTCATGGCTTTGTACTCCTGCTTGCTTCACTTGGATGCTCTGTTTTCTTCTGCTCTGCAGGTAACCCTGAATTTCTCACCAGCAAAAAGAACAACATTGGCATCTTGTTTGCATTCCTGTTTGTTGGGGTTGGCGCAGGATGGGGCTCCATGTATTACTGCTTGCGGCTGCGGCGGCGTGGCCAAGGTACAGTCTGACAAATTGAGTGTCGCCTGTGAGTGAAAGTGGAAGTTTTGCCTGGAAGTGGAAAAAACATAAAGGGTTTTCCTCCTGGATCTCATCTTCATTGTCCATACAGTTCTTTAGGTTTTTCACTGGGCTGACAGCTGGAATGAACTCTCCTCCCGTGGCTGCCTTGACAGTGTCCTTGCTGTGGCTTTGTTATGAAAAATAAGCACAAGAGGAATTTCCTCACTGCTTCCTCCTGAAACAAGGGGGAAGCACTGGCAGGGTCAGGAAATCACAGGGCTCAGCCTTCCCTCCATGGGATACTGTTCCTTGGAGCAGTCCCAGAGTGCAGCATTGCTGTGCAGCTGCCCTGGCACACAGAGATGTGTCCCAGCCAGGACACTGATGGACATCCAGCCATGGGCTGCCAGGGCCTTCAGGAGCGTGGTTCCCTCTCTCAGCCCTGCCCACTGCAGTCAGCTTTAATTTAGGAGCGAGTGCTTCCCTACATGCATCCAAGAGGGAAGTTTGTTTTGCAAACCAGTGTGCATGGAGAGAGGTGGATGGGCTCTGTGGACACTTGTACAGACATTTCTTGAGCCTGCCACGAGGCTTTCCCCTCCATCCTGTGTCCATGGGCTCCAGTGTTCTTGGCACCTTGTGTGTGCCCGAGGCTGAGACTCCTCTCAGTTACTGAACTGGTCCATCCCCTAGAATCTGGTGCTGGTTGTTTCTTTCTGATACTCAAAGCATTAAATTTCCAACTCTGCATTTGCTTCAAGAGGAGTTGCACAGGTGCTTGCACAGGCACACCAAGCCAGTGTCACTGTTGTTGTTCCATCAATAGATGAATGGATGTGTTGGTGTGAGGGGTAAGGAATTTACCAGTAATGCCTGCCCTGGGGTGCAAGGTGCAGTGATGTCTCAGGTCTGTTGCAGAGCCCCTCAAAGGCAGAGGCTGGTGGGTCACAGCAGCAGGGCAGGGTCACAGCAGAGCCTTGAACCCACGTTCATGGCCGTGAAGCTGCTCCCCTTGTGGAGCAAGGGCTGGGCCAATATCAGATGGGAGAGGGGAGGTGTCTGGGGGACTTCACAAATACAGGCATTTTGCTTATAGTTCTAACTGCAATGTACCAGTTTCTTTGCTGGCCTCACAGTTTTGTTTTTATTGGTGTTTTTTTTTTCATTTCTACAGCTTTCAGGCAATGCAGACAGGATTCTGAAGGAGACGGCGTCCCACTACATAGAAAAGCATCTACAAGGGAGGAAACCCCTCTGTCAGCACCATCCTCCTCTCTCTCAGAATGCACAGCAACCAGCTGAACACAGACTGATTCTCCATGAGAACTTCTGCTCTTGTATTCACAAACAGTTGTGTTTTCACAAATGTACCTTCACCACATCCACACTTTCCCCAAGCACTGTGACTCTTGTCCAGTTCCAGACCTTTGGAATCAGCACCAGGAGCTCCCATCCTCTGCTGGTGCTTGGCTGCCGACAGCAGGAACCCAGCATGTGTGGCTGGCTCAGCAGCACAGGCTGAAACCAGCTGGATTCTCTCTGGGACTGAAAGTGTGAACTGCTCTGAAACACTTCCCAAGCCCTCTGGCTTTCACTTGGTAATGCCACAGCAGCACCCAGGTGTCTGCATCTTTTAAATTCTCAGGTCCTCTCTGGATTCACCAAAGCCTTTTGCACAGCTGGCTGTTGGTTGAACTGGGAGAGTTTTTTTGAAGAGATATTTGGTTCTGCCCCCACCTGCAGGCTGAGGCCATGTCTGTGTGTTTGTTCCTGGGCAGGGATGGGTGGGAGGCTGTGTCCAGCTCCCTCAGGAAAGGCTTTGGGTCACAGAGGCCTTGGCCTCCCCCAGGCTGAACAGAACTCTGGTATCAATCTTCCTGATGAATTAGGCAAGGTTAGACAGTGTGCAATGAATCCAGCCTCTCAGGAATCCCACTGGGTATTTGGTATCTTGAAATCATTCCCCATTCTCACTTGATTTGAATAAACTCTCAGTTTTTGCATTGGATTGAATTTAGTATCAGACTACTGAGTGAAAGTCAGCGGTAGCACAAGAGGAAAAGCAAATCCCTGAATCAATGTCAATGTTTGCTGAATCATTTTGCTGTGGTTTAGTTCCCCATGATCCTGTAGCTGAAACTTCTGGGAATTAATCCCAAATGATGTAGGATGTTGTTTCCCTCTTCAACTTTGCTGCTGTCAAATCAAATAGGAAAGATTCTTAATGTAAAAGATCCAAATAATTTCAGTAATTAATTTTTAGAAAGAACAAAGGGCCTCTGTGCCTCAATTTACCTTTTGTTTGACAAAGGACTCAATGCTTTTATGGGTTGGAGAAGATTTTTTTCCTCAGTCAGGGGTTTACACTCACTCTTTTAACTCGGTTCTCAGCTGATTTGATGCAAATTTTCTATTTTAATGTGGTGGAATGTAGTCAAATGTTCCTGAAGGGTTAACAATCCAGGTATTTCCAGGCTAGGTATTTACTGAGTTTGTGGCATTGATGATCCAGTTTTCAGCTGTGTTTTATCATGAAGAATGTAATTATCACTCAATAAATCAAAACTAAGGTTGCCTGTAAAAAGACCAGACTCAGAATGAATTGAGAAAGAGAAGGAAAAAGAAATGGAAGGAAAAAGACTTTTCCTCTTGATGTAGCATCTTAACACTAATTGCAATTTGGTTTTTTTCCCCTCAACAAAACTGCTGGAAGGTTTTGACAGAGTAGAGCTGTGTAAGAGGAGTGAGTGACACGTTGGCTGGAGCTGCTCTCACTTTGGCACTACAGCCCCACACTGAGAGTGGGTCACACTCTGGGCACGGATGACCTGAGGTGTGGCTAGAGCAATTGCTCTATGGCCTTTTGGGCAGTCAGTCTGTGCTCTGAGGAGGCAAGGAGGAGGGGGATGCCTATTGAACAGGATAAAAGAGGATTTTTTATTTTGGGGCATTTGGGGGCAAAAGGAATAACACAAGCGTGCAACAGTTGAAATATGGGGGAGGTTCAGAGGGAGAGTACGAATCTTCAGGAAATTGGAGAAATTCTGAGGAGAGGTAAAAGGCAGGGTTCACAAAAGCAATGTCCAAGGAGGGAGGTGGGGTGAGAAACTGGGTCACATGGGCTAATGAAACATCCAGTTTTAGGGAGTTTCCAAAGGGGAATTCCAAGCAGGGGGTTGGCACAAAGTGGGATTGACAGAGCATTCAGGGTAGATTGACAAGGTGAGTGGGAGGGCCCTTAGCATGGGCAGAACATACCCTTAACCAGAAACACCCTGCACCATTGCCCCATTTTCACTTTAAGAAGGAGAATTGTGGCGTTGAGGAATAGATTCCGATTGGGGAACCACACACTCTTTCTTGGCTGATGGATGATCGATGCTTCTGAGGACTGGCTCAGAAGAGTCAGGATCCAAATAGCATTTAAAAACATCTTCTCTGACCTAGAGAATATTCTAGGATGAGTGCACTGAACAAAGAAACAGGACGATGTTCCTCTGGGTAGAAGAATTTAAAGATGGGCTGAGCATTAATTACAGTAATTTCACGAATACAAGCCGCAGCAATTTGACAAAAATTTTGGTGGAAACCCGGAAGTGCGGCTAATACTCGGGGGCGGCTAATATGTGAATAATTTTCTGACATTTACAACCCCAGACGTGCCAGCCAGGGCGCCGAGCCAAGCGCCGGCCAGTAAAAGCTGGCATTCCGCGATTGTTACAAAGTGTTACTCTGTTGCCCTGGCTCCCTGCAGGCAGCACGGGGGGTGGGGAGAGAGGTGAGAGAGCTCTCTTCTTCCCTCCTCTGCCACAGCCCAGGTGAGAGACGGGGGCACCCCGCGCCGCCATTGGCGCGGCTCAAGGAGGAGGAGGGGGCGAGCCTGCGCCGCCATTGCTGTGGCTCGGGGAGGAGGGAGGGGGGTTATGCCCCCGCCCTCCGCCGCCGTGGCGAGAGCAGGGGGTGCTCCGTGCCCAGCCGGTGCCGCGGCAGGAGCGGGGCGTGCTCTCCATGCCCGGCCGGCACCGCGGTGGGAGCGGGGCCGGGGTGAGCGAACCCAGAGGTGGCGGCCAGCCCCGAGCAGCACCACTGAGCAGGGCCACCTGGCCCCGTCAGCAGCCCCTAGCGGGCCGAGCCTGCAAGCCTTAGTTGAGCCAGTAACCCCCCCGCCATGCCGCGGTTCTGTTAGTATTTGGCAACTTTGTTGCACGCGGATCCTCGCTGCGAACGACAGAGCGGCTTATATTCAGGTGCGGCTTATTTATGGACAAAGAACGAAATATTTGCCAACACCCAGAGATGCGGCTTATACTCAGTGCGGCTTGTATTCGTGAATTTACTGTACACTAATTTCACGAATACAAGCCGCACCATTTTGACTAAGATTTGGCTCCCAAACCGGAAATGCAGCTTATACTCAGGAGCAGCTAATATGTGAATAATTTTCTGACATTTACAACCTCAGAAGTGTCAGCCAGGGTGCCGAGCCGAGCAGCTGCCAGTAAAAGCCGGCATTTCGCGATTGTTACAAATTGTTACTCTGTTGCGCCGTGGGTGGAGCCTGGCTCCTTGCAGGCAGCACGAGGGGTGAGGAGAGAGGAGGGAGAGCTCTCTCCTTCCCTCCTCTGCTGCAGCCCGGGGGAGAGACGGGGGGGGGCCCGTGCCGCCATTGCCGCAGCTTGGGGAGGCGGGGGGGCCCCGTGCTGCCATGGACGCGGCCTGGGGAGGCGGGGGGGCCCCGTGCCGCCATCACCGCGGCTTGAGGAGGTGGCGGGAGCCCCGCGTCGCCATGGCCGCGGCTCGGGGAGGAGGCGGGGTGCTCCGTCCCTGCCCGCCTCCGCCGCCACGAGAGCGAGGGGGGCTCCGTCCCTGCCTGCCACCACGGGGCAGCGCCGGGCCGGGCCAAGCGAGCCCTGAGGCGGCGGCTGGCCCCGAGTGGCCCCGCCGAGTGGCAGCGCTGGGCTGGGCCACCAGGCCCTGTCGGCAGCCCCGAGTGGGCCGAGCCTGCACAGCCCAAGCTGAGCCAGTAAACCCCACCATGCCGTGGTTCTGTTACTCATTGGCAACTTTGTTGCACGCGGGTCCTCGCTGCGAACGACAGAGTGGCTTATACTCAGGTGCGGCTTATTTATGGACAAAGAACGAAATATTTGCCAACACACAGAGATGCGGCTCATACTCAGTGCGGCTTGTATTCGTGAAATTACTGTAAAAAACATCTGACATACCATTGGGAAAAGGAACAGTTGGGGACAATTTGACACAGTCAAGTAGGGGATTGGGTTTTCCAGTTCCTTGGCACCAGTGCCTGCAGAGGGAAGCCACAGCTACATCTTTGTTGGACTGCCTAAAGGTGGTACGGACTTGGGGATGTGCGGCTTGACCCTGGACCCATCTCAACCCGGAGGGGATGGACACACAACCATACCCATAACCCCAGGTGATTAACTCAAATGGGCCCTCTACTTTTGCTGTCTCAGGATTTTAAAACTGGGGGGTGTTCTTTCAATTTCAGATGTGTGTTATTTCAGCATTCTCAGCTCTAGATACTACCCCTGCTCCATGTGCTGAATTGGTGACTGGATTAAAAGGTTCAGAAAACCTCTTGAAGGCTCTGATGACTGTGTCTAACTCAGCAATTTGAGGGGAGCCCCCAATTTATCTAACATCTGTCTCCATGCTGAGTTTGAGGATCTTCCAGGTCATCACTGACTTGTGGGATGGTCCGGATGCATCTGTGCAAACTGTCAGAGCATTGAGTGGCTTCCGACTTTGTTTTTCCTTGGGGACTAATTTGAATGCCGAATTAAATAATTTAAGTCCAGAATTGTGAATTGAAATTTGTCCTGGGTAGCTATCTAGAGCAAATTGGAGTGTCTCATTTCCCAAAGCAAGTGCCCCAGAACTTCTTTGGTCAACTCACCTGATGTTAGAGTAAGTGGTAGATGGATGCATGTGAAGTCACACCCCGCCAATTCTTGGATTCTTGTCCTGGCCCTCCGGATCAATTGAGCCATCAAGTCTTGTTAATGTTGTGGCCTGGTGATGCTTTTGGACCACTGCTGACTGAGGAATACCCACTCTATAATCAAGAGTGGATGCTTCTGATCCTGGTCCCACAGGGATATCAGGTAATGGAGATGTGGCAGTCTTCCCAAAACAATAAACTTAGAGGGCAAGCCTGGCAGGCAGCGATGAGCTTGTTTTGCTGCCATCACCTCTTGAGCTTTCTCCAGAGCTAGTTTGGCCTCTTGGGTTAGGACCCTAGAAGAACTGAGCTCCTCTCTCCCTTTCAATAAATTGAAAAGGAGTGCTATATCTTGTGTTGTTAAGCCCAGCCAGGGTCTGACCCACTTTAAGGACCCACACAGCTGGTGGATATAAGCTAAGGTCTTTGGGTTGTTTACAATGGTCAATTTTTGAGGAGTAATGGTCCTCTTGTTGATTTAGAGCACCAGATACCTCTAAGGGGACATACGTTGAACTTTGTCTGTTTGGAGTTCGAATCCTGCAGCAATTAAAACATTGACAATTAGATCAAGCACGTGCTGTAGTTTATCATCGTCAGGAGCACACACGAGCACATCATCCATACAGTGCAGGATGAAGGCTTCCCTCGCTTTGGTGCACACTGGGGACAGCAATGAAGCAATGTACCACTGGCAGATACTGGGACTGTTCTTCATGCCTTTGTGCAAAACTTTCCAATGGTGGTGCTTCATTGGAGCTTCTTGATTGATGGAGGGAACTGAGAAGGCAGACTGTGGGGCATTGGCAGGGTCAAGGGGAATCTGGAAAAAACAGTCTATAACATCAATAACTACCAAATTCCAATTTTGGGGGAGCATAGACGGGGAGGGCATTCCTGGTTGAAGTAACTCCATGTCTTCAATGACTTTGTTAATTTCTCTGAGGTCGTGGTGGAGCCGCCACTTGTCCTTTCCCAGTTTCCTGACAACAAAGACTGGGCAAGTGCTTGACTTTTGATAACTGTTCCTCCATGAGTTCAATTAAGCGGCTTCAATTTTTTTTATTCATTGGCTACTGGCTTACCCAGACTGGGTGGTCAGTTTTCCAGTTCAGCTTCTGGGCAGGGCGCTCATCAGCGGCCGCTATGAAAAATCCCGAGGGGTTTTTAGGATTTCAATTTTCACTCCCCATTGGGACATGGCATCTCTCGCCCACAGGGGACCCTTATAGTCTAAAACGAATGGGTGTAAACTGGCCAATTGCCCATCGAGCCCTTCTCATTGGATGATGCTCTTAGATCGTTTGGTCACTTGGGTACCCCCAATGCCCTGTACATTACCGATCACGGGTTGCAATTCGCGATGTGACTGCCATCTGCTGGTGGGGATGGGCGTCACAGCTGCCCGTGTCCAGCACTGCACCCAGGTGAAGGGAATCTTCACCTTGTCAGAGTCCACACTCTATCCAAGGTTTGGTTTCTCCAATGACTTCTGCCCAGTAGATATCTGATGAAGAATTGTCCACTGGCAGTTCATTTGGCATCGGAATCGTCTGGGTGATGATTTGGCCCTGTGGCATAAAGAAAGGTGGGTGGACACACACGACATGAGAATGAGTGCCTCTGGCTCTGATGGTGTGATTGCCAGAGAGATTTCAATCTCCCATGGTGTGTGCTTAATGTCCCCAGTAACGACATACTTACAGTCCAGGCAAATAAGTCCATGTCAAGTGGGTCAACCGGCACGATTCTCCAGTGGTTTGTTTTGAAGAGTGTGTTTTGTGTCACGACTAGCTTAAAAGGAGCTTGAGGCTTCCAAACTCTCTCTGGGTCCCAGTTTTGACCTGCTTCATTTCTTTCTACATGCAAAGCAGGCCTGTGCTCCCTGTCTAGTTTTTTGGAAGTGGTTGTCCCCCTCCCACCTGTGAATTTATTAGTTTATTTTGCAGAAGTTTTCTTTTTGAGCAAACTTTTGCTATGTGTCCCCCCTGCCCACAGTTAAAACACCAAAAAGGCTGTTGGTGTATTTTTGGAGCTGTTCCGTCTACTGTCTCCTTTTTCTCAAGGCTCTGGGATGGTGACCCTTTGTGCAGGCTTCGATGACCAAGTCGAGTGTCAGAGGCGGTTCAAATGGCAGGCCCAGGATGATCTTCTTGCCAATATCATTAGCATTTGCTGGGGCCACTTCCAATATTATCTGTTCCTGTAGGGGCCGACCCTCAACCTGCCTTTCCACCTCATCTCGGAGCCTTTTGACAAAATCTGTAAGAGGGAGACTGTTTAATATTCACACAACAAATACTCTGTTTGGGTTAGGAGACATGCAAACAAATCCCTGCGATCGTGAGGAATTGGTGTGTTTGAGGAAAAGGTGGCCTTTAGAAGGCCTTTAAAATACATGCTTCTTCTCCCAAACTCCTTCTGAGCAGTGCAAAGCTCTTTTTCATGTTGATAATCAAAAGGTTGCCACTTGGGAGTTCCTCTTGTTCGTGTATAGGTAACAGGTGCAGTGAAGGCAATGGTCTCCTGTGCCAGGTTCTGTATTTTGGGCTCATCCCTTCTGGTTCCCATGACACCATAGGAACCTGAAGCTAAAGAGCAGGAGAGCTGCCAGAGAAGCAGGAGGGAACAGGGGTGGGACAACAACTGGATGGGGAGGTGCTGATTACAGGAGACATTGTGGGAACAGATGGTGTCATGGGAATGGGAGGTGGAGCTGGTGGACAGGAAGGGGAGGTACCTGTGGGGTGGAGTTTGGGGAGAGGAGAAGGAGGGGAGGGGGTGTGGGCAAGGGCTGGTCAGGGGATAAGAAGGAGTTGGAGGGAACAGGGTGAATAGAATTCTTGGAAGAAGAAACACAAGGGAGGGGCTGAGCCACGTGGCTTCCACCATCCTGAGTCTTTCGGGGGTCATTGTGAGTGGCAAGGGAGGACTCGGGAAACTTGGGAATCTCCTTCAGGGGCATCACCTTCAACTGGAGGATTAACAGCTGGAAAAGAGGGGTTTAGGGAAAGGTTCTTGACAGCCAGGCCATCACTATCAAGGCAAGGGTACCAAGCAGGCTGTGGGAGGCCAGGGAGTTGGTGGTTCTCCTGCACTGCATTGCTTTTTGCTTTGCACAGACCTCCCGCTGCAGGGGACAAGGGTTTGGGATCAGGGGACAGTGGAGCTGGGGAGGTTAGTTTGAGCTTTTCCTCCACTTTCCTTTCTTCAACTAACATAGACTGAATTAACACAAATAAGGAAAATAATTTAGCAATCGGTACATCCCCTTTATTTATTAACTCTGTTAATTTGCTTCCAACTTTTTCCCACTAGAGAAGGGTTGGTATTTCATGGGGAAGTCCCTTGGAAAGCAGAGGAAAAGACATTGAACAAACTATTTTAACAACCACTTTGAAAACTTTCTTTTCCCACCCTCCAAGTGCCCACAATTAGCAAATAAATCCCCCTCTGCTGTGCTGACAGTTTGTCACCCATTGGCACTACAAAATCCTCCCTCCACTGCAGCCAAAAGTTAACATACTAAAGATAAGCGTCCAGGGCCAGCTTAAGGGACAGGAGTGTTCTCCAGCCAGCTGTCCTGGCCTGTATGTCTGTGGCTCCCTCTCCATTCCCGGGGATCAGTGCACCCTTCCCTTTACTTGGAGCACGCTCAGCCTAACTTGGGGGTTGTCACTCTTGTTTCTGGCCCACAGGACCGGGGCTGCAGTGAAAATCCTCCTTCAGGGAAGTGTCCCTTGGGTGCCAGAGATTATCAGTTCCTCTGCACAAAAGAGCTGCCAGAAAAAGCTTTCTGGTGGGCTGCACTCAGAGGCAGCTGATGGCGAGAACGTCTTTGGATTATAATGCACAGTTCATCCGTGGGGTTAATTTCTACTCTGTGCCATTAGTTTGGGCTACAGAGCTGGACATGTTTTGAGAGGAAAAGTTATGTGGGCACCTCAGTGAGATCAGTCAGGAAACACAAGTCACAGACTGATTTTGATGTCTCTGTCAAACACTCTTTCCTTTGCATTTCTGTGTGTCATTATGCAGATTGCTATTTTTGGGGACATCCCTACCAACTGTTCCACTTTGCCCCTTTGGAGATGTGTTGTGCTGGTGCACACCAAAGGTGGCACATCTCAGGAAAAGCAGAGAGAACTTGCTTTAAAAATCTACAGTGTCTGTCTTCAGCAACTGCATTTTTCTGTGAATATACACACAGAGCTGGATATTTTACAGCATGCTTACAGGATCATGGAATGGTTTGTGTTGGAAGTGATCTAAAAGATCATTTAATTTTGTCTTATGGATAAAAAAAATGGCAAAGAATACTAAGAGGCCTGACTCACCAAAAGCCATTGTGGGTTCTTTCTTTCCTCTGGTCCCTCTGGCTATCTCTGGACCAGGGGAGAATGTGGAAGCCACATGGACAGAGGTAAAAGACAAAAGAGGCTCCCTTTCCCAGGACAGACTCCAGAAGCTTATTCCCGAACAGATTGCAAGGTAAGAGGGTGTGAGAAAAGATGGCGGGGGAATTTTAACCCCAGGGTGAGGGGCGGGGAATCGAACCGCAGCCAATGGGATCCTGCCAAGGGGGAGGGGCCAGGGAGGGCTGAACCAACGCCACAAACTTGGGGGGGTACAGAACAAACCATTCAGTGCAAACACACAAACCATAGCTTAGTGCAATATAACCGGCCGTAATTTGATAGCTGTTGTTTCATTTGAGGTGTCATAAAAACCACAATAAAGGCTGCTCCTCAAGAAACCAGGAGCTGATAGGGCAGCAGCAGTGCTTGGGAACTGACAGGATTTCTGATGAACTTCAGAGCAGCTGAGCCAGGGGCTGCTCATCAAGGCCGAGGCCAAACGAGCATTTCTCAGATCAAAGCACAGCCTGGAAAAGGGAGGAAGCCCCACCGCACAATGAATAGCCAGTGTTTAAGATAAAGCTTTATTGTGGTTTTTATGACACCTCAAATGAAATAACAGCTGTCAAATTACGGCCTGTTGTATTGCACTAAGTTATGGTTTGTGTATCTGCACTGAATGGTTTGTTCTGTACCCCCCCAAGTTTGTGGCGTTGGTTCAGCCCTCCCTGGCCCCTCCCCCTTGGCAGGATCCCATTGGCTGCGGTTCGATTCCCCGCCCCTAACCCAGGGGTTAAAATTCCCCCGCCATTCCAAAGAACATGGGCCTGTCTGAAATGGAGTCAAGATGAAACTGTTGTGACTAAAGCCCCTCTCTTGTGACCGTATGAACAGGGGTGAAAAACGAGACCCTTGGAGCTCTCCTGGACCAGTGACCTCTCTCTGAATGGGTCCTCTCTGAGCTGGGACCTCTCCTGTTTGCTGCTCTTGGTGGATCCCCAAACAAGGATGGATCCTGGGCTGATCCCCCCATTGCTCCCTTGGGGAGACACAAAAGTATTCAGAGTGAGCATTTCCCCAGCTCTGAGGGGAATTTCTCACAGGTACCTTACACTGACCCTTTATGTCTGTGTGCAGCTGCTTTGGCATGGGAGAAATGCTGCTCTCTTTGATGTCTGAGTACCTGAGATATCTGAGCAAGTTAGGCCTGTAAGTAAGTTTAATACAAGTGTGGTTAAGAGTTTTTCCTCTGCTGAATTGGGATTTGGAAACCAAACCCTACATAACTGTGAGGCTCACCCTCTGGTGCTTTGGACACTAACTTTGCTGGGTTATCTTCCTAAATGAGCAAGCAGCTAATAGTTGCTATAAAGCTGTTTATTGTCAAGACACATCAGTCTCAAAAGCCAAGTCACAGACATTGAAGCCCATGCTTAACCTATTAGAATTCTAGTTTCTCACCCTGCCAGGTTATGAACAAACTACGCATACAGTCTATCGTGTTCTTTCTGAAAAATGTGAGCAATATTCTTACTATAGCTCCATTATGTCTAAAACTACATTCCTGGAGCCTCCACTAAAAACACTAGCATGTTTTTCAACCTTCACTAGAATTCGCACTTCTCCTCTGGCATCTGAACCTTTCATTACGAAAAGCACTAGAGCTCATACTAAAACTTACTGACTCAGTTAATTATCCTAAAACTTAAAGCTATACCTCTACTTCATGTGTGAGTGGCTCAACATACTTCAATGCATGTAAAGGCTTTAATTCAATCCCTGCACTCTGATTTCTCTCTGAAGGACTCAGAGAGACCCCTGACTCACTGATTCCAACACATAACTTCTATTCTTTGTCTCATGGGTTCAGACACCTGGTGTTTCAGGAAAAATGAAATATTCCTATGTCTTCTTTAGCAAGGGCAAACGAATATTTGTTAAGGTCACCATGGTGTTTTTTTCTTATTTAAGGCAGTAATCAAAGAAAATGTGGGTCCCACCCTGAATTAATTTGCAGGTTTCTCTTTTATGATCCTTCATTTAGCAAAGGAACAGATGCAACAGCTTTGATATTGTGCGGTAAGTAAACAACTTACTCTGATAAGTTCAGTTTCCTTTCAAAGAAGGCTTTGTGTAGGAAGACAGGTGTAAAGGACAGTACAGAATTACTGATGAATTACACCTGTACTGGTTACTGAGGTGTGAAAACATCTGTGCCTGACCAACGAATTTGATGTTACAAAAGAGTGGGCTAGCTGGCTAACGATTGTGGTTTGAGTTGGTGCTTGAGGCTCAGAGTGTGCTGCAGCTTGGGACAGACTCTGCTGGCTGTGCTGCGAGGAGGAGGGAATGTAGGGTCGTGCAACGGTCAGATAAGGTAAGAAGATGCTGTGTGTGTGTGGGACAGACAGGGTTAGGTGGCTGGGAAAGGGACAGGTTGGGGTTTAGGCAGTTATACAGAGAGGGGAGAAGGAGTCAGAGCTGTGTGGACTTGCCTGTGAGAAAAGAAGTCAGTGTTGTCAGAGAGAAATACACTGAAAGACAGCTTGACAAGTTTCTAATAAAGGACTGGTGGTGATGCCAGTCCAGTCTGTCTTGACATAATAACTGCAACAGCTTGGAATCTTGTATTAGATTAGATTGACTTAGATAGAACTGCTTTATCCAGAATCTTGTTGGTTCACAGAATCCCAGAACAGTCTGATTGGAAGGGACCCAGAAGGATCATCAAGTCCAGCTCTTAAGTGAATGCCCATTTGGGATCAAACCCAAATCCTTGCTATTATTAGTGCCTGCTCTGACAGCTCAGCTGATCTCAAGTTGTGTCTTTGCCAAACCAGAGGTGTTTTGCCTCTCTGCTTCTGTGTCTTGTGATCTCTGGGATGCTGTTGGGTCCCAACTATGCCACAGCAGTCAAAATCAGCTCCCTTGAACATGCATAGTGGGTGCACAAATGCTTGGAAAAGGGAGCTGTTTCTCCTAAAATAACATTGAAGTGTTTTAAGGTGAGAGGATCATAACAGCAGATATGGATCTGGTTTGGCACTCTTGGAAGAGAGTGTTCTAAGAAATGCTCTGCTTTTTAGAGGAAGCTTTTTCCAGCTATTGCAGATGCTTTGGAGCATTGCCCTGTTGCTGCCAATGTGTTTTTCTTATGAGACCACGGTTTGTTGCACTCCAGTCTGTGACATTTGCAACAATACAAAACCAATACCGAGCTATGGAAGAGAGGTGCTTTATTCACACTTGTGGTGTCCCCAGACAGCATTCTGTTTCAGGGTGATTCAACCAACATCTGCAGCTCTAAACAGAAAATTCTGTATTAATATGTATTAGCATATAATATATAAGTGAGATTTTCAGATTAATTATTTTACTACGTGTGAAAGAGTGAGCCCCTCCCAGTACCACTGTTTGGTTTTACTTATGCTCTATACGAGCCTCAGTTTTACTTGATTACTCATTACCTAATTTTGTATGTATCCAAATATATGTATTTAATACCCTTTGATTGCATTCATTTATATACAATTGCTGCCATAAAGAAAATTGCTGCCAAATTTAATCTTTTTGCTTGATCAATTGGACAAATAGAACATCATTCATAACTGTAGACAAATGTCCCAATTTTGGAACATTTTTCTAGCACATAGCTGCTGCCCTGAGCTGGGACTGCGAGAGCAAAGCAAGTTACCCACATTCACTGGAGGAGCAGTGTGGGTGTGCAGCACAGTGATTAAATTGAAGCTGATCAGATCTGTATGATGTCTGATAAATAAAGCCCTGAAATTGAGTTTCCCTGAGGGTCAGCATGCACATCTTCACTACAGGTGCTGCTGTGCTCAGCATAAACCAAGCACGTGAATCCTTCCAGGAATGCTCCTTTTCCCCTGGAGCAAAATTTGCAAGCAGAAACTCCTGGTTTGGACTTTCTGTGCTGTGAAACACGTGACAAAAATAGAGACAAAAACACAATAAAATAGCAGTATGTTTAAAGGGTACCCTATGGGCTGGGAGGAAACATTGCTTCTGCACTTTATGGCAGCCCAGGGCTGGGACTGCTGCTTGTGACAGGCTGGGTGACAGCTTGTACAGAGTGACACGAATAAAAGAGTAATTTCTCTGTGTCAAAGGCAGGAACCAAGTCAAGGCGAAGAAATCTTGGGACTCTATGAAGAGATATGGAGTTGTAGGGCAGAGGGGAAAGGAGAGGGTCAGGCACTCTCCAGATCAATTCCCTGTTGTAACTTGTGCTGCATTTGCTGAGAGTTAAAATCTGCTTTGATGGTTTGATTTGTCTTATGGCACCCCAAGAAGCCCCACCCAAAAAAGAGAGAAGAAATCAGCAGATCTTGCCCTTGTCTGCACCCTGTGCTTACAGACCCTGAACTTCCAGCACACCCTGGGAGCCCTTGCATGGGCAGGCAGTGCCAGACTGGGGAGCAGATCCCAAACCCAGTGACTTCACATCTGTGCTGCAGTGCCGGGGGCACAGGGTGACGGCCAGGGGCTTCTAAGCAGGCTCCTGGGAAGTTTTGGGGCGTGTGATTGGTTATTTTCCATGCTTTACAACTGCAATTGTGCAGTTACAGCAATTACCTTGTTTGCACTGCTCTGTGGCCCTCCTGACTCATACTCCAGACTGACAGTGAAAATTACAATTCCTTATGACATTGGATTATATCAAAGGTGGGAGGAGGAGTCAGTGAAGGGCTTTACCCTCTGGGATGCAATTGACTTCTGCATTGCCTCTGGAAGAGGAGTGGAATAAACTGGGATTTGAAAAGGCTGCACAGGCACTGGGAGAAGGGAAGGGAAGAGACGTGAAAACACAAACAGCTTCTGAGGTACTGTCTTCTTTTTTATGGAGTCTGTTCTTCTACCCTGTTCTCTTAAAAGTTCTTGCTTTCTTGTTTTGAAGTAGACACTCAGAAACAGGCACTGAAATTTCTGTGGCAGGAGTGAAATTATCAGTGTGTGTACATTTTCTGCATAGGGAAGAACATGTGTTACTGGTGATGTTTGTGTGTAAATAACACCACAGCTGTAGCACTGGCACCTGCCAGTGAGCTCTGTGTGAACTCACATGATTGTGTGAATGCAGGAAACCCAACAGCTTCCTGTTGGTGTGTTTATCTAAAAGTGTGAGGGACCTCAGAAGTAATAGAATAAATGTATTAACAGCCTTTTCCTGTTCATGTAATTACTCAATTATTTTATCCCATATCCACTTGCCTTCTTTTTCTTCCTCATAGTTCCTTAGCATGTTTTGCTAATATCTTCTTTTCCAAAAGTACCATCCTGTCATATTTGCAAATAAGGGAGAATTTGTCAGGGGGGTTGCAGGAGTAATCCCTGCAGCTCTCCTCGTCTCCAAGGAGAAGCTGCCCCCCAAGCTGGAGCTGACCATGCATTTCTCCAGATCCAAGCTGACCATGCATCTCCCGGGTCCAACCTGACTAATGAACAATCCAGCCTTGCAGCTCCGGGTTAGAATGAAGCAAAGCAGAACCCAAACACGAAGCATTAGTAACTAACAACAGTGGTTTTAAAATAGAAGATAAACCAGTGAAACATTTCATTCCACTTAATGTACTGCAGGCACTTAAAAAAAATTTTGCCAAAGTTTTGTAATGGTTGCTGTGTAAAATTTTTTTCAGAGCAGGGGGAAGAAGACCGCAATGTGCTTCATACTTAGGATGTTTTGCAGAGATTTCTCAGCTGAACCACAATGTCCTGCTGGTTGCTGTCTCTGCAATTGCTTGATGGTGCTGTGGATATAAACTGCAGTCATACACTCACTTGGGAAAGAGCTGCTTTAGCCCCTCACATGATTTTGTTTTCTTTTGTTTATTTGTGCTTATTACAAAGTTTTTTGAGAACTGTATACAGCAAGCCAGTGAGTGAAAAGTGATAAAGAATGTGATTCCCAAATTATTTAATGTAAATACTCCTTTTCTGGGAAAGAACTTAGTGTAGGAAATAAAATCTGTGGGATGTTTAGAAGTTCCCTGAGCTTTATTCTGCTGCAGCCTTTCTTCCTTCAGTTTCATAATTTTCTCCAAATTGACTGTAACTTAAGCCTTCTCCATGGGACCCTCAGGGTGCCAGATAAATCTGTTGGAGATTGTGGGGTCTTGTTCCACCAGGCTGGTTGTGACCATAAACCCACAGACTAAACTTTTTCTATAGATATAGAGCCCAGGGTATGTGGCTGGAAGAGGGAAAAGGGGTGGGAAAATGCAGTGTTTTTACAGCTGGAGAGCACCATTGGATTTTGTGTGTCCATGACTGTGGTTATGGTTGGTGGAGAGGGGAGGACGTGTGAACCCTGGGGCAGCAGCTCTGCTCTCTGGCTCCTGGGGGGCGTTGGGGGGACTCTGCTTTGGTCACTTTGGGGGTCCCCACTGAACCTGTGCCCGAGGCAGAAAGCCTGAGGAGACACTCTGGAAAGGCAATTTAGATCAGGTTTAACTTGTGCTGGAGTAGGAGAAACATGGGTCAAAGTAGTCCAGGTCATAAGATTTTTATCTTTGAGAGAGAAGTTTGGCTCTACTGCAAGTGATACCATTGCATTGGGGACTGAATTTCCTTCTTCTCTTGGCAAACACTGCAGTTACTTATTCACTGGAGTTACTTATTGTCTTGTTTGTATGATGACATGGAGAGAAGGAAAAAACTGAGAGTTTCAGGTAGTAATGTTTTCTCAAATAGATCCTTTCAAAAACAAACCAAAGGACCTGGTTAAGGTTCTGCAGATTTCCTGTCAAATCCCACTTTTCTCTTGATGTTGGTGTCAGCTGGGCTGGTTTGTGGGTCAGGTGTGACCTGGGGGAAGCTGGGTTGTGAGTGGCTGGTGTTTGCTGAAGGAACTCCTATTGATGTCAGTCCCTTGGAAGTCTCCTCATCTGCATGGTAGGAGGGACAGGCATTGTTAATTGTGCTTTGTGTATCAGGAAATGGGATAAAGTGATTTGTGAAATAGGAATGATCAGAAAAAAAACATAATTAAAAAGTCAGGATACATTTTTTTGTTTTGTGGGAAAAGGATAAAAAGAGATTGTTGTTAATACTTGGTGGGGCCAGAGGAAATCCTTGCAGGACTGTCCAGGTGAGCAGGAGGTGGAAGAGCTCGGATCCCTCCTTAGAGGGTGTGCATGGAGCAGTGCTGGCTCTACCCTGCATTCACAGAATCACCAGGTTGGAAGAGACCTTCAAGTCCAACCCATGCCCTAACACCTCAAGTAACCCATGGCACCGAGTGCCACAGCCAGTCTTTTTATAAACACATCAGGGATGGTGACTCCACCACCTCCCCAGGCAGACCATTCCAGCAGGAGTAACAGCTCTTTCCACGGAGCACTCTTCCATAATCTCCAACTTAATGTTTCCCTTGGCACAGCTTAAAACATTGTAATCTCATTCTGTCAGCGTTGCCTGGAGAAAGAGACCAACCCCAGCTGACCATAAACACCTTTCATGGAGCTGTAGAGAGTGACAAGGTCACCTCTGAGTCTCCTTTGCTCCAGGATAAACAACCCCGGCTCCCTCAGCCGTTCCTCACAGGGTTTGTGTTCCAGACCCCTCACAGGGTTTGTGTTCCCAGCCCCTCCCCAGCCTCGTTGCCTCCTCTGGATGTGCTCGAGCATCTCAAGGTCCTTCCTAAACTGAGGGGCCAGAACTGGACACAGCACTCGAGGTGTGCCCTCAGCAGTGCTGAGTCCAGGGCAAGAATGACCTCCCTGCTCCTGCTGGCCACACCATTCCTGATCCAGGCCAGGGGCCATTGGCCTTCTTGGCCACCAGGGCACACTGCTGGCTCATGTCCAGCTGCTGTCCATCAGTGTCCCCAGGTCCCTTTCTGCCTGGGCACTGTCCACCCTCTCTGTCCCCAGCCTGTAACAGTGCAGGGAGTTATTGTGGCCAAAATTCCCTGGATTTGCATCCTGCACAGGGGTGTCGAGAGCCTGAGGTGTGCCAGGTTTTATTGTGTAGGAAATTCTGCTCCTGATCTCAAGAACTGTACCTGCTGGCAGCCTGAATGGGTGTGTCCTGTGGGTTGTGATCTCCTGGGTCACCTCTTTCTGGAAAATGGGTGGCATTCTCAGCTGATGTAGACCAGCATATGAGAGATAATTATTAACTTTCTGTTCAATGTATAGTGTATGACTAATTAGGAAATTTCTTCAAGGTTCTTTTTAGGTATTGATAGCAAAAAAGTTGTTCTAATAAAAGCTGCTGGTGAAAAACTTCCAGGAACAAAGCAGTTTGTGTTTTCCAGAGCTAGTCTGGTGAGGAAAGTTAGGTGGATTTTCTATAATTTTTTGCTTATTTGGCAAATATTTTACAAAAACATATATCACAAAGTTGTGACAGTGTTATTTAAATGGTTGAAAAGTAATTTCTGGGTAAATCCAGGGATGTCCTGAAAAGAAATACCAACTTATTGTTTGTTCATTTGACTTCAACAGATATTTCCCTTCAGAACTCCTAAATTTAAAATAGAATTTAATGTGGCAATAAAAATTTCATCTTAGACCAAGTGAAACATTCATCCATCATAATCCATCTTCCTGAGTTAATTTTCTGGAAGTGACAGCAAATTCTGGAAGTGACAGCAAATCAAGCTGTAATTTGCTGCTCCCACTGAGTGGATGATGAGGGCACGGAGCCTGCAGCCCAGCAGGCTCAGCTGGGATTTCCCTCTCCCTGCACCAGGTCCTGGTGTCTCCTCCTGCTATGTGCAGCCCGAGGTGGACAGGGCTGTGAGTTTGGCCCTGGCAGGGGCAGTAGCAGCTGAGCAGTGTGAGGCTCCTGTGCCTCACTCCCATGGCTGTGCCTGGGCTGGAGCAGCTCTCTGGGGTTTGCTCTGTGAGCTGTAATCTTTTAGTGTGCACAAAGAGAACAGGGAGCACTGAGCACTGCCTTTGATTGCCCACAGGGAGAAGACTGAGGGAGGACCCTGCTGAGCCTGGCCTGGCACTGTGGATGATCTGGGAGAGCTCCAGCCCTGCTGGAGCTGAGCCCCCCGGGCAGCCCCATGGACTCTCCCCAGCTCCTGCACTTGGCTTTGCTGCTCCTGGCTCTTGCTGCTCCCCGTCCCAGTGAGTCTCTGTGTGTGTGAGCTCGGTGCTTTTCCCTGCCCTTCCATAGCTCAGCACCCCTGAACTGTTAGGAGAAAGCTCAGCTGGGGTCAGTTAAAACCAAGACCAGAAAAGTCTAAGGTGGGAAGAGAAATGAAGGAGGTGAAGGTCGATGTGTTTGAGCTGTCACAGTCACCTCTTCTGGGAGGGGTGACTGTGTGGGTCTGTCTGGTGTCACAGGAGGTGAGTCCTGTCCCAGAGGACTGACTCTTTCCCAGGAGAGTCTGAGGGGGGACACCTGGGACACTGCACCCAGAGTGGGCAATGGGCAGCTGAGCTCTGAACTTCAGTGCTCTTGGGATGTGGCAGTGTGCTGGAGGGACACCTGGTGGGATTGGGGCAAGGAGTTTGGGAAGGAAGGAGGACAAGAGAAACATCTTTCAACTTACTTCCCAAGCTGCCAGCTTCCCAGTTAAAAAGACAGTGGAGGCAGTGGGGCAATTCTACCATGTTACTACCCCAAAAATCTACCCTGGAAACTGGCCCCATTTCTGTATAAAATCTGCCCCTTGGCATACAATTTCTGCAAAGCCATGACTGAGCTTGTCCACCAAACCCCATTCTGTTGTCTGATACTAAACCTCTGGGCAGAAAATTGGTATAAAATGTTTTTGTTTCCCTTTTCCAATTTAGATATTGCCATGTTTATTGTTGTCCCTGCTGAATGGACAGAAGACTACTCTACAGAAGTGTTAGTCTACCGCTGTACGGACTGCAACAGCTGCACATGCAAGACTTTGGATAATGGTTTTGAAAAGTTTAAAGTAATAGCTGACACACAAAACGAGATATTTTCAGATCAAATTATAGAGCTGGTGATCAATAAAACACAGATCAGTGTTTGCTTTGAGGAACCAAATTTGTGTCCCGAAAGAATTTATGGCATCTACTGGGAGAAACCTGGGGCATTAGGAGTCTCGTGTGGCAACCTGAATTCTGGAGGTATGTTGTGCTGGGAGCCTAGTTACTAACTGATGAAAACATATTTCTGGGTAGGAAACTGAACTGTTTTCTATTTGGGTAAATTGCAAGGCTTATGAGTGAATATACTGGAATGAATAGGTTTCTTCTGAAGAAAAAAAAAGTCATAAAGTTATTCACAAAAGCAAATTCAGGTTTTCAGGTCAAACACTGCTTAAACTGCAGTAGGAGAGATTCAGATAAACATGTGTTACTCTGATTTATAAAGATATGTTTTTATTTTTGGGTTTTTTTGGCAATAGCAATTCCCATGGTGAAATTCTGTGCCATGTTGCAATGTGTGAGTCCCACCTGCTTCAGCCAGAACACACCCAGACCCAGGTCCAGCCTCAAGAGCTGCTCTGTGCTGCTCTTCTGTCCAGTTCAATTAACACCCAGGAGCATTTTCCCAGCGTCCTCACAAAACTGCCAAAATCAGGGATTCAAACACCTGGCAGTGCATGGAGCAAATGGCTCCACCAGGGCAGAGCTTCACCATGATGGCTCAGGATTCAGGGTGTGACTTGGTTGAACTGCATCCACGTCAGTGACTTTTCTGTCTGTAGTTGGTTCTCTGAGAACAGCTTTTATCACCTCTCCTGTTGGAGTTAGAGCATCCTTTCTAATTTTCTTGCTGACAGAAGTAAACAAAGAAAAAGAGTTCTCCCCTTTGTATGCCTTTTATTTAGCCTAACATCTTCATCTATATTTAATTTCTGGCTACCATAAAACATTTCTCTGCTGTATTTATGCTCACCACTGCAAAATATCTACATGCTGTCACTGCTGTGAACAACTCTGGGGATGCTAAAACCTTCACAGTGAAATCTGGAAATTGCTGTAGACAGGGATGCCTGTATCCCTGAGAGGGGAAGGGTGGATGTACAGGTGAAGGTAGGAGGAGTTTCCCAGATTCTCTTAGAAGAAGAATAAGCTCTGTAATGGCACAGTGGGGTGCAGGGTTGGTAGGAGATGCAGTCCAGGGTCTTATAGATTTACTCAGCTCCTGGACTTGCTTGTTCCTCTTCTTTGGTTCCTGTGGTTAAAGGCAGCTGCAAAATCCCTGAATAGTTTTTTATTGCATAAAGCTAACGATAAGCTTTTAACAGATGTTTTGTTATTTTTAATTGCATGTGAAGACATTTTACTTTCTTCAAATATTTCCATTCTTGATTCCCAGAACGACTCATCAGCTTTGGTGAGGAGGGAATCTAATGACAGTGCTTGACTTGGACTCCTAGGGAATGAACCATCTGCAACTTGTGGCAATCACAGCAATCTCCAACTTTATGCAACGTGATCCACTTTTTAAATTTACTGACCTCTTCAGCACCTTTAGGCCTTCAGTGAAGATCTTCTACATGAACCGTATTTGTAATCAAAACGTTTTACCTTCCACCTTTTTCAGAAAATGGAAGAGGTGGCATCAGTACTGAGCAGAAGACGATTTGCTGTGAAGCAGAGATAGATACCAAGAAATACAACCCTGAACTGAAGTGCTTCTACACTGAGATGTCACGTACAAAACTCACCTCACCACCTGATGCAATTTGTGGTGAAGGAATTCCAGGTTAATCTCTTCTTGTGTTTGTTTGTCTTTTGCTTTGAGAGGGCTTTTTTCAGACAGTTTGATGTGAACAGAGTTTTACATAGACAAGGAGATGTCCTGTACATTCATAACTTGAATCCACACAGGCTGCAGCCATCCAGTCTCAGAGGCTTTGCCTTGGGAAATGGACATGCTCAGTCCTGGGCAGAGATGTCCACAGGCTCAAGGTTCCTGTAATTATCCATAGATAGACAGAGGGATGCTGAGAGAAGGGGGCACATCATGGGTATGCAACAAGTTCCCTAGAATTTACCTTGTCTATAAGTGTGAAATAAGTCTTTGCTTCCAGACTAAGAGGACATATGTCCAGTAAAGGTGACATTTATATTCAATTTTCTTTCATGGTAAAAACCCCTGACATCTTCCTTAGGTCATGGAATAAGAAGTATTTAAAAACCAGTCAAAGTGGATTTCGTATGTGTGCACTTCATCAAGGCTGGGTCTCACACCATTTCTTGTTGGTTATTTCAGTTAAGATTGATGTTCAAAGGTATCTGTTGTGATGGGGTGGCAACAATTTGCTTAGAATATTGATAAAGTGAGCACATTATGCCAGGTACCTTTTGTAAGATATGATGAGCCAGAGGCTCTTTGTTCTCTCATTCATCAGTTCCTTCTCTCTTTATCAGATGGGGCCAGTTCCTTTGTGTGGTGCTTACAAGGCAGCTCATGGCTTTGCATTCCTGCTTGCTTCACTTGGATGCTCTGTTTTCTTCTACTCTGCAGGTAATCCAGATGTTCCCACCTGCGAAATCAACAGCACTGGCATGTGGATTGGCATCTTGTTTGCAGTCCTGTTTGTTGTGGTTTGCACAGGATTGGCCACCATGTATTACGGCTTGTGGCTGCAGCGGCGTGGCCAAGGTACAGTCTGACAAATTGTGTGTTGCCTTTGGTTTAAATGGAAGTTTTACCTGGAAGTAGAAAAAGCATAAAGGGTTTGCCTTCTGGATCTCATCTCCATTGTCCATGCAGTTCTTGATGATCTTCACTGGGCTGACAGCTGGAATGAACTCTCCTCCTGTGGCTGCCTTGACAGTGCCCTTGCTGTGGCTTTGTTAAGAAAAATAAGCACAAGAGGAATTTCCTCACTGCTTCCTCCAGAAACAAGGGGCAAGCACTGGCAGGGCCAGGAAATCACAGGGCTCAGCCTTCCCTCCATGGGATGCTGTTCCTTGGAGCAGTCCCAGAGTGCAGCATTGCTGTGCAGCTGCCCTGGCACACAGAGATGTGTCCCAGCCAGGACACTGATGGACATCCAGGCATGGGCTGCCAGGGCCTTCAGGAGAGTGGTTCCCTCTCTCAGCCCTGCCCACTGCAGTCAGATTTAATTTAGGAACGAGTGTTTCCCTACATGCATCCAAGAGGGAAGTTTGTTCTGCAAACCAGTGTGCATGGAGAGAGGTGGATGGGCTCTGTGGACACTTGTACAGACATTTCTTGAGCCTGCCATGAGGCTTTCCCCTCCATCCTGTGTCCATGGGCTCCAGTGTTCTTGGCACCTTGTGTATGCCTGAGGCTGAGACTCCTCTCAGTTACTGAACTGGTCCATCCCCTAGAATCTAGTGCTGGTTGTTGCTTTCTGAGAGTCAAAGGATTAAATTTCCAAGTCTGAATTTGCATCTAGAGGAGTTGCACAGGTGCTTGCACAGGCACACCAAGCCAGTGTCACTGTTGTTGTTCCATCAATAGATGAATGGATGTATTGGTGTGAGGGGTAAGGAATTTACCAGCAATGCCTGCCCTGAGGTCCTGCCCTGGGGTGCAAGGTGCAGAGATGTCTCAGGTCTGTTCCAGAGCCCCTCAAAGGCAGAGGCTGGTGGGTCACAGCAGCAGGGCAGGGTCACAGCAGAGCCTTGAACCCACGTTCATGGCCGTGAAGCTGCTCCCTTTGTGGAGCAAGGGCTGGCCCAGTAGCAGATGGGAGAGGGGAGGTGTCTGGGGGACTTCACAAATACAGGCATTTTTTTATAATTCTAACTGGAATCTACCAGTTTCTTTGCTGGCCTCACAGGTTGTATTTATTGGTGGGTGGTTTTTTTTTTTTTATTTTTACAGCTTTCAGGCCATGCAGACAAGATCCTGAAAAAGATGTCGTCCCACTAGGTAGAGAACCATCTACAAGGGAGGAAACCTCTCTGTCAGCAGCATCCTCCTCTCTCTCAGAATTCACAGCAACCAGCTGAACACAGACTGATTCTCCATGAGAACTTCTGCTCTTGTATGCACAAACAGTTGTATTTTCACACATGTGCCTTCACCACATCCACACTTTCTCCAAGCACTGTGACTCTTGTCCAGCTCCAGGCCTTTGTGAGCAGCACCAGGAGCTCCCATCCTCTGCTGGTGCTTGGCTGCAGAGAGCAGGAACCCAGGGTGTGTGGCTGGCTCAGCAGCACAGGCTGAAACCAGCTGAATTCTCTCTGGGACTGAAAGTGTGGACTGCTCTGAAACACTTCCCAAGCTCTCTGCTTGGCTTTCACTTGGTAATGCCACAGCAGCACCCAGGTGTCTGCATCTTTTAAGTTCTCAGGTCGTCTCTGGATTGACCAAAGCCTTTTGCACAGCTGGCTGGTTGGTTGAACTGGGAGAGTTTGTTTTTTTGAAGAGATATTTGGTTCTGCCCCCACCTGCAGGCTGAGGCCATGTCTGTGTGTTTGTTCCTGGGCAGGGATGGGTGGGAGGCTGTGTCCAGCTCCCTCAGGAATGGCTTTGGGTCACAGAGGCCTTGGCCTCCCCCAGGCTGAACAGGACTCTGGTATCAATCTTCCTGACAAATTAGGCAAGGTTAGACAGTGTGTGATGAATCCAGCCTCTCAGGAATCCCACTGGGTTTTTGGTACGTTTACATCATTCCCCATTCTCACTTGATTTGAATAAACTCTCAGTTTTTGCATTGGTTCAAATTTAGTATCAGTGTGGCCTCTCTGAGCTGGGATCTCTCCTGTTTGCTGCTCGTAGTGGATCTCCAAACAAGAATGGATCCTGGGCTGATCCCCCCACTGCTTTCTTGGGGAGACACAAAAGTATTCAGAGTGAGCATTTCCCCAGCTCTGAGGGGAATTTCTCACAGGTACCTTGAACTGACCCTTTATGTCTGTGTGCAGCTGCTTTGGCATGGGAGAAATGCTGCTCTCTTTGATGTTTGAGTACCTAAGATATCTGAGCAAGTTAGGCCTGTAAGTAAGTTTAATACAAGTGTGGTTAAGTGTTATTCCTCTGCTGAATTGGGATTTGGAAACCAAACGCTACATAACTGTGAGGCTCACCCTCTGGTGCTTTGGGCACTAACTTCGCTGGGTTATGTCCCTAAATGAGCAAGCAGCTAATAGTTGCTATAAAGCTGTTTATTGTCAAGGCACATCAGTTTCAAAGCCAAGTCACAGTCATTGGAGTCCATGCTTAGTTTTGGCAGAGAGTCCCAAATAAAAGTAGAAGCTGCTCTTGCCAATGCCCCGGGAAGCTGATGTTTCTGCGGAAGCTCCTGTCTTCTTCTTGGGTGTTGATGAAGGCAGTGAGAGCAAAACAAAGCAAAAAGCGATGGCAAAAAGCAAATGGCAAAAAGTGCCAGCTCTTCCTAATGCATGCTCCTAGCTCGTTGGGAAGATACTATATAAGGCACAAACTTGCACCCCTACTCCTTAACCTATTAGAATTCTAGTTTCTTAGCATGCCAGGTTATGTATAAACTACGCACAGAGTCTATAATCTTCTTTCTGAAAAATGTAAGCAATATTCTTACTATAGCTCCATTATGTCTAAAACTACATTCCTGGAGCCTCCACTAAAAACACTAGCATGTTTTTCAACCTTCACTAGAATTTGCACTTCTACTCTGGCATCTGAACCTTTCATTATGAAAAGCACTAGAGCTCATACTAAAACTTACTTACTGACTCACTTACTTATCCTGAAACTTAAAGCTGTACCTCTACTTTATGTGTGAGTAGCTTAACATACTTCAATCCATCTAAAGGCTTTAATTCAATCCCTGCACTCTGATTTCTCTCTGAAGGACTCAGAGAGCCCCCTGACTCACTGCCTCCAACACATAACTTGTATCCTTGTCTCATGGGCTTAGACATCTGGTGTTCAGTAAAAATGAAATTTCCCTATGTCCTCTTTAGCTGTTGAGAAACTAGTATTTGTTAAGGTCACCATGGTGGTTTTCTTAGGGAGTAATCAAAGAAAATGTGGGTCCCACCCGGATTTAATATGCAGCTTTCTCTTTTATTATCCTTCATTTAGCAAAGGAACAGATGCAACAGCTTTGATATTGTGCGGTAAGTAAACAACTTACTATGATAAGTTCAGTTTCCTTTCAAAGAAGGCTTTGTGTAGGAAGACAGGTGTAAAGGACAGTACAGAATTACTGATGAATTACACCTGTACTGGTTACTGAGGCATGCCTGCCCAATGAATTTGGGTGTTATAAAGAGTGGGTTAGCTGGCCAACAATTGCATTTTGAGTTGGAGCTTGAGACTCAGAGTGTGCTGCAGCTTGAGATGGGGGCTGCGGGCTGTGCTGCGAGGAGGAGGGGACATGCAGTTGTGCAAAGGACAGATGAGGTAAGAAGGTGCTGTGTGTGTGGGACAGACAGGGTTAGGTGGCTGGGAATGGGACAGGTTGGGGTTTAGGCAGTTATACAGATAGAGGAGAAGGAGTCAGAGCTGTGTGGAGCTGCCTGTGAGAAAAGAAGTCAGTGTTGTCAGAGAGAAATGCACTGAAAGAAGGCTTGAAAAGTTTCTAATAAAGGACTGGTGGTGATGCCAATCAAGTCTGTCTTGATATAATAACTGCAACAGCTTGGAATCTTGTATTAGGTTAGATTGACTTAGATGGAACTGCTTTGTCCAGAATCTTGTTGGTTCACAGAATCCCAGAACAGTCTGAGTTGGAAGAGACCCAGAAGGATCATCAAGTCCAGCTCTTAAGTGAATGCCCATTTGGGATCAAACCCAAATCCTTGGCATTATTAGTGCCTACTCTGACAGCTCAGCTGATCTCAAGTTGTGTCTCTGCCAAACCAGAGGTGTTTTGCCTCTCTGCTTCTGTGTCTTGTGGTCTCTGGGATGCTGTTGGGTCCCAACTGTGCCATAGCAGTCAAAACCAGCTCCCTTGGACACGCACAGTGGGTGCACAAATGCTTGGAAAAGGGAGCTGTTTCTCCTAAAAAGACATCAAAGCATTTTGAGGTCAGTGTGTCACGACAGCAGATATGAATCTGGTTTGGCACTCTTGGCAGAGAGTGTTCTAAGAAATGCTCTGCCTTTGAGAGGAAGCTCTTTTCCAGCTTTTGCAGAGGCATTTGAAGCATTGCCCAGCTGGAGCTGCCAACGTGTATTTCTTACAAGACAATGCTTGGTTGTATTCCACAAAGTAATAATCCAAACTTTGGTATCAGCAATGATGTAAAACCAAGACCCAGATATGGAAGAGAGGTGCTTTATTCACACTTGTGGTGTCCCCAGACAAGAATTCTGTTTCTGGCTGATTCAGCCAATGTCTGTAGTGCTAAAAATGTCGACAGTGAAAAGGGGCACAAGCACAAGTAGTGCATGATCTTGTCTTGTAGGTAGAGCAGCTTCTTGACAGGCTTCAAAATAATTCTACCACCACTTGAATTTTAAAAAAAAAAGTCATAAGAGAAGCTGCCTAATACTTGGGAAGGTGACTGGATCATGCTGGAGTGAATGCATGAGGGAGTTTTGGAGGTACAGCTGCTGGGGCTGCTCTGTGTGCCACAGCACAGGCCTGGTGGGCAGCTGCTGGGCTGGGCCTTGCTGCCTTGTGATGTTCAAGATCACATTGATTTCTTCCCCCCATCCATTTAATTGTGCTGTCAGGTAGTTTTGCTGGAGGAAGTGTTTGTGGTATCAAGATGATGCTGACTCGTCCAGCACCCTGTGGATTTCTGGAGTAGGGGACAGCACATGGAGGACATCAGAGCATTTCCACATTAATCAGAAGGAAAGCTGATGAAATGTTTGTGCCCTGGCAGTGGAGTTCTGCCCAGCACAGCTGCCCTGCAGCCCTGGGAACTAATGAGGCTGAGGATTCCAGACCTAAAGGGAGCCTGCAATGGAGGTGCAGAGGGACCTTTTGCCAGCACATGCACAGGGCAAGGGGGAATGGCTTCAGACTCATGGAGCAGCTTAGATGAGAGACTAGGGCGAAGTTGTTTTGCACTGAGGATGGTGAGGCTCTGGCAGAAGTTTCCCAGAGAAGCTGTGGCTGCCCCTGGGTCCTTGGGATTTTCCAAGGTTTGGCTAGATGAGATTCTGGAAAACCTGGGTTAGTGAAGTGTGATCCTAGGGGGTGGGACCAGATCTTTATCTACACTGAAACACTAATCTTCAAGAAATTAGGATTTTAGTTAAGAGTTTAGAAGAAACTAGGCTTGAGATAGTTACCTGAAACTTAAATAATTGATTGCCTATCAATTGATGTTTGCTTATCTGTGCTTGCAATGAGAAAGGATGAAACTCGTAGGTAGGTCCAAAGAGCACAATCAATTGCAATCAGAAACTCATTCTTTGCAGAATTGGAGTTGCCCCAAAAGCCATTTGTATTGTCATTGATAGAAAATGTTTAGAGTCCAGGGTGAGGAAGACTCGCCTTACTTCTTCCTTTTAAGACCCCTCCCCACAAAAACGACCTCAGACTTAATTCAAGAAGCCAACCACGCATTAGTAGCTATTCAGGCTAATTTCCATAGGAAGCAGGGATGGGAGGAGCTGGTATTATGAATATGTTTGTTTGAACCTTTTGTCAATAAATAGACTCTGTGACCACCTGTAATTTTGCAGTGTGTATTAGGGGGCTACCCCAAGTTGCTGCCCAGCGCTGAATAAACATTCACTTTCTACCTTTAAATTGTTAGAGAGTCTTTTGTCCCTCACAGTTTTAGTATCAGTATTAGAGCAATACTCGTATTTTGGTCAATCACCAGCTCTCTTTTCCCTTCCAACCCAAACCTTTACATGATTCTATGATTTACACTGTGCCCAGGGCAGAAGGAGATCCCTGAGCTGTGCTACCGCATGGGACACTGAAAAGCAGCTCCTGTAGCAGAGGAGGCTCAGCCCTGTGGTCGCATCTCTGGTACTGACCACGGTCTTGAAGTCAAAGAAGTTTGGTCAAATGTAGGACTTTATCATTTTGGAGGGCTTTTCCAACCTTAATGATGCTATGATTCTAAGCAAAAGATCAAAATTGTCTGTAGTCCCTCTGTCCTTGGAGTTAAGAAATTAATCTAATTCCTCCCCTTGGTTGCTCTTCTGCCTCCAGGGCAGCTCCTGGAAGCAGAGACTTCCTCATGAGGTGTCCATGGCGCTTAGCACAAGCTCTTTCTGCCTGCAACATCTTGGGTAGCTGTTGATTCCCTCTGCAGTAATTCACTGGTGCCAAGATATAAGAGATGTGTTTTTCCCAGTAGCCTCTCTTCTCACTCTTCTGAGCAAAGCTGAATATGTATGCTCAGATTTGTGGGGTGACTTTTTAACCAAAATCGGAAAACAGCTTTGATTTTTCTTGTGCTGCCTGGCTGGTGAATGGCTTGGCAAAAAAGGGAGTATTTTATTACTTTACAATGGTTCTCATAAACCATTGTGGTTATCCTTTTATGTTCCAGCCATAAATTTCCTCATTTCTTAACGTACCAGATTAGCAGGGGAATTCCTCACAACATGAAAGTGATGGTTCTGTAGATAAGTAAGATTTGGAAGTCAAAATACAGAATTTTCTGGAAAGCGCCTCCTAGTTTCTGTTCCTAAAGTCGATAACACTGTGTCGTGTTGCGCATGCTCCACTCGTAGTTAGGGGTCTCTCATCCTTTCGGGGGTCTTATTTCCAATGAATCCATGATAAGGCTAAAGAGGGTATTTGGTGCTCAAAGACTACAGTCTATATAAAATTGGCATGAAATGTACCTTGGCACCAAAGGGGGGCGTAATTTTTATATGTACAGTGGAAAATTATGTTTTATAGCATTTCTGTTTGAAATACCAATTTAAAATTGCTTCGAGAGGTGAATTTTTGAAATTTAAACATTTTGGTTTGGCTACTGACTGCAACCTTGTTGAGCCTGGAGGCAGAACAGTGCTGATGAAAATCAATTGGACGGCTTCTTGATCAATGGTAACAGCCCTGATGGACTGAAAAGTTCCTCAGGAGCCTCTGGTAGTCAACATTAACTCATTTATTTGAGGAGCTGCAACTCTAGAAAAGGAGACTGGTAACACCTATTATTGAGAAGGTTCAAAACCAATTAACTCACTGGGAATGTACGAACCATAACTTCAAGTCACCCATGAATTTGTGTTGTTTGCACCGGTTGTTTTAATTCATGGTGAAAAGTAACTAGGGTGCAAAAGAAAGACAATTGATTTGTTTGTTTAGGTTTTGTACATGAACAGCTAGCTTTAGAAAAACTTTTTAATCTTTTTTTTTTTGGAACACCATTAAGACAAGAAAATGGGACCTTTTATGCAGCAATTCGACTAATAGAAAACCAGAAATAGGAAAGATCAATGAATCGTTGCCATGTTAGCTTTTGTACAGGCTAGAGAACAAACAATCCATAATATTATAGAACAGTGTATCAAAATTAACAATTTTTGTGGGGAACAAATCTATGTGCCGCGCTATAGACTCGTTTCTGATGTGGATTGGCATCGCGAGTGTGTCTGTTGGTGGCGATGAAGATTTAATAACCAACCCTGACTTCACAGTAAAAAAAAAAAGACCTAGCAGAAAAAGAACCCGTAAAGCAGACTGTTAACTAAAGTCGTGTGAAAACAAATCTTGTTGTAGCTGGCTTATCTCTGGGGTTTTAGTGGATTAGGAAAAATAACTTATCAGCCTACGGAGAGAGATAGGCCAGTGCTGCAGAACTACAAACAATTTGTGCCATCTTTGGAACAAAAACCTAGAATAGCTGATACGAACTTTATAAGGCCAAGGGTACCAAAGAGAAACAAAACCCAGGATAAAAGCTTTGCTACCAAAAAAATTGATATCTCGACCCGTGGTTGCAACACAAGGGGCCTTAAGAAAGGTAGAAAGTTAAAATTCCTGAGAATTAATTTCACTGTGCTATTGTGATACCCTTGGTAGCTGGCCAAAGCCATAAGACTGCATCAAAAAATGTATTGAGTAAGGAGGAATTTAGATTTTAATGGACGTGCTCCATATCCTAACTGTGATCAATCAGGTTTTTTGGTTTAAAAAAAAATTTTTTAAAAGTTCAACAAAACTTCCTTTTGTTGGAAAACAAAAGGAAATAAAAGGGGATAAGAAAAAGATCAGAGGGAAAGAGCTAAGGGAACTAAATAAGTTGTATAAACAAAAAAAACGGCAATATAGCTACTAGGGTTTGCCAATTTTAAATAAAAACCTTTTTGTAGATTTGATGCAAGAAATTGCCATAGAATTGGGAGTATCCAAATGTTGGATGTTCTGTCTTAGGATTGTTGTTCTTGCCCTGTATGATACACTGTTTTATTAGACTGATACACGCAGTAATTCAAGGAATGCAACTTACAGCAATGCCCATAAATCCAGAATAGACAGCAAAAGGAAAACTAAATTCCTTGATAATATTAAAAGCAGGATCCACTTGCTCTCAAAGGAAAGGCACCGAAAAAATGTTGACTGGGTGAAAAGAAAATACACTAATAGAACAAAAAGTCTTAACAAAATTTGAGAAACAGTGTGAAAAGCTGGATGCAGCATGAGAAATATTAAAAAAATTAGAGTCTGATATGAGAGAAAATGAAAACCAGAATTATTGGGGATATAGAGAACACCAAGATGCAGCTTTTTAAAGCATGAATCAATACGATCAAAGAGAGAAATGGGGGAAATAGTGTTAAATATGATTCGTGCTGACTAAATTGTAACTATGTTATCAAAATCGTACTTAATTGTTACAAAGAAAAAAGGCAATGGGACAAAGCAGATGGAATCCTCCAGATGTTCAGTGGGAGTAATAATAGGACGTAGGTTTGATAAGCAGCCTTTAGAAATAAATAGTTTTGACCTTGGAATGGGCCAATTTGGGATGCTTCAAGGCATTGGACACTGGAATAGGATTTTATTGTGGGCACATAGGCTTAGTTACAGAGCCCCAAGCTTAGTGCCCTTGCGCTGTGTGCGAGGTCTCTGAGCGGACACGATGAAGACAAAGAACCTTCATTGGAAATAAACACCCCTGAAAGGATGAGAGACTGCAACTACTGGTGGAGCATGCACAACATAACATAGTGAGGTAAATTTTAGGAATATAAACTAGGAGGAGCTTTTCAGAAAATTCTGGATTAAAACGTATTAGCATATAGTATGTAAGTGAGATTTTTAGATTGATTGTTTTGGTATGTGAGGAAGGGCAGGCCCCTCCCTGTACCACCAATTGGTTTTACTCATGCTTTATTTGAACCTCAATTATACTAAATTGCTGCCAAGTTTTGTTTATACTCAAATATATGTATTTCATATACTTTGTATTCATTTATATACTATTTCTGATATTAAAAAGAATTGCTGCTAAATTTAATCTTTTTGTTTGATTAATTGGATAAATAAAAGGGCTTTTTCCTCTGAGATCCCATTGAATTCTGCATTCTCTTGGAACAGGAGCTGGATAAACTGGGATTTGGAAAGGCTGCACAGACATAGGGAGAAGGGAAGAGGCATGAAGACTTCCTTGGATGCAAACAGCTTCTGAGGAACTCTCTCCTTCTTTAGAGGGTCCTGTCTTCTACCCTGCTCTCTTACAAATTCTTGCTTTCTTGTTTTGAAGTAGACACTCAGAAATGGGCACTGGAAAGTCTGTGGCAGGAGTGAAATTATCAGTGTGCTGTACATTTTGTGCATAAGGAAGAACATGTGTTACTGGTGCTGATGATCTTTGTGCATAAATAACACCACAGCTGTAGCACTGCACCTTCCAGTGAGCTCTGTGTGAACTCACATGATTGTGTGAATGCAGAAACCCAACAGCTTCCTGATGGTATGTTTATATAAATGTGTGAGGGACCTTGGAAATAAGAGAAAAAATGTATTAACAGAATTTTCCTGTTCATGTAATTACTCAATTATTTTATGCCATATCCATTAACCTTCTCTTTTTTCTTTGTTAAAGCTCCTTACCATGTCTTCCTAATACATTCTTTTCCAAAATGCCATCCTGTTATGTTTGCAGATAAGGGAGAATTTGTCAGGAGGGTTGCAGGAGAAATCCCTGCAGCTCTCCTCCTCTCCAAGGAGAAGCTGCCCCCCAAGCTGGAGCTGACCATGCATTTCTCCAGATCCAAGCTGACCATGCATCTTCCAGGTCCAACTTGACTAATGAACAATCCAGCCTCGCAGCTCTGGGTTAAAATGAAGCAAAGCAGAAACAAAACACGAAGCATTAGTGGAACAAACAGTGGTTTTAAAACAGAAGATAAAGCAGTGAAACATTTCATTCTACTTAATGTACTGCAGGCAGTAAAAAAAATGTTGCCAAGGTTTTGTAATCGTTGCTGTGTAAAATTTTTTTCAGAGCAGGTGGATGAAAGCCAAAATGTGCTTTACACTTAGGATGTTTTGCAGAGATTTCTCAGCTGAACCACAATGACCTGATGGTTGGTCTCTCTGCAATGCCTTGTTGGAGATGAGGATTCAAACTGAAATCAGACACTCAATCAGGAAAGAGCTGCTAAAACAAGCAAAGAAGTTGTTTAATGAAAGCTACTGGTGAAAAGCTCCCAGAAACAAAGAAGTTTTTGTTTTCCAGAGCTAGTCTGGTGAGGAAAGTTAGGTCAATATTCTAGAATTTTTTTTCTTATTTGGCAAATATTTTACAAAATCATACATCACAAAGTTGTGACAGTGTTATTTAAATGGTTGAAAAACAACTTTTGGCTAAATCCAAGGATGTCTCTAAAAGAAATACCAACTTATTGTTTGTTCATTTGACTTTGACACATCAGATCCTTTAAATTAAAAATAGAATTCAATGTATCAATAAATATTTCACCTTAGGCGAAGTGAAACTTCATCCACCATGAACCATCTTCCTTACTTAATTTTCTGGAAATGTCAGCAAATTCTGGAAGTGACAGCAAATCAAGTTCTTATTTGCTGCTCCCACTGAGGGGATGATGAGGGCACGGAGCCTGCAGCCCAGCAGGCTCAGCTGGGATTTCCCTCTCCCTGCACAAGGTCCTGGTGTCTCCTCCTGCTGTGTGCAGCCCGAGGTGGACAGGGCTGTGAGTTTGGCCCTGGCAGGGGCAGTAGCAGCTGAGCAGTGTGAGGCTCCTGTGCCTCACTCCCATGGCTGTGCCTGGGCTGGAGCAGCTCTCTGGGGTTTGCTCTGTGAGCTGTAATCTTTCAGTGTGCACAAAGAGAACAGGGAGCACTGAGCACTGCCTTTGATTGCCCACAGGGAGAAGACTGAGGGAGGACCCTGCTGAGCCTGGCCTGGCACTGTGGATGATCTGGGAGAGCTCCAGCCCTGCTGGAGCTGAGCCCCCCGGGCAGCCCCATGGACTCTCCCCAGCTCCTGCACTTGGCTTTGCTGCTCCTGGCTCTTGCTGCTCCCCGTCCCAGTGAGTCTGTGTGTGTGAGCTCGGTGCTTTTCCCTGCCCTTCCATAGCTCAGCACCTCTGAACTGTTAGGAGAAAGCTCAGCTGGGGCCAGTTAAAACCAAAACCACAAAACTCTAAGGGGAGAAGAGAAATGAAGGAGGGGAAGGTCGATGTGTTTGAGCTGTCACAGTCACCTCTTCTGGGAGGGGTGACTGTGTGGGTCTGTCTGGTGTCACAGGAGGTGAGTCCTGTCCCAGAGGACTGACTCTTTCCCAGGAGAGTCTGAGGGGGGACACCTGGGACACTGCACCCAGAGTGGGCCATGGGCAGCTGAGCTCTGAACTTCAGTGCTCTTGGGATGTGGCAGTGTGCTGGAGGGACACCTGGTGGGATTGGGGCAAGGAGTTTGGGGAGGAAGGAGGGCAAGAACAGATGAGCTCAGCAAGAGAAACATCTTTCAACTTATTTCCCAAGCTGCCAGCTTCCCAGTTAAAAAGACAGTGGAAGCAGTGGGGGAATTCTCTCCTGTTTCTACTCCTAAATTCTACCCTGGGAACAGGCTCCAGTACTGCATAAAATTTTCCCATTGGCAGACAACGTCTGCAAAGCCATGACTGAGCTTTTCCACCAAAACAAATTCTGTTCTCTGATGCTAAACCTGTGGGTAGAAAATTGTTGTAAAATGGTTTTGTTTCTCTTTTCTGATTTAGATATTGCTGTGTCCACTGTTGGCCCTGCTTATGGGACAGTAGACTATTCTACAGCGGTGACAGTCTATCGCTGTAAGGACTGCGACAGCTGCGCTTGCAAGACTTCACAAAATGATTTTGGAAAGTTTGAAAAAATTGCTGACACACAAAATGAGATATTTTCAGATGAAATAATAGAGTTGGTGACAAATAAAACACACATCAGTGTTTGCTTTGAGGAACCAGATTTCTGTCCTGGAAGAATTTATAGGATCTTCTGGCAGAAACCTGGGGGATCAGGACTCTCGTGTGGCAGCCTGAGTTCTGGAGGTATGTTGTGCTGGGAGCCTGGATATTAACTGGTGAAAACATATTTCTGGGTAGGAAACGGAACATTTCTCTATTTGGCTATAATGCAAGGCTTATGCGTGAATACACTGGAATGAATGGGTTTCTTCTGGGAAAAAAAGTCATAAAGGAATTCACAAAAGTGAATTCAGTTATTTCAGGTCAAACACTGCTTAAAACTACAGTAGGAGAGATTCAGAAAAACATGTGTTACTCTGATTTATAAAGATATGTTTGGGTTTTTTTTATTATTTTTTTTTTTTTGGCAACAGCAATTCAGCCAGAGCACACCCAGACCCAGGTCCAGCCTCAAGAGCTGCTCTGTGCTCCTCTTCTGTCCAATTCAATAAACACCCAGCAGCATCTTTCCAGTGTCCTCACCAAGCTGCCAAAATCAGGGATTCAAACACCTGGCAGTGCATGGAGCAAATGGCTCCACCAGGGCAGAGCTTCACCATGGTGGCTCAGGATTCAGGGTGTGACTTGGTTGAGCTGCATCCAAGTCAGTGACTTTTCTGTCTGTAGTTGGTTCTCTGAGAACAGCTTTTATCACCTATCCAGTTGGGGTTAGAGCATCCTTTATAATTTTCTTGCTGCAGAAGAAACCAAAGAAAAAGAGTTCTCCTGTTTGTATGCCTTTATTTAGCCTAACAGCTTCACCTGTATTTAATTTCTGACTTCCATAAACCATTTCTCTTCTGTATTTATGCTCACCACTGCAAAATATCTACATGCTGTCACTACTGTGTACAACTTTGGGGACACTAAAACATTCACAGTGAAATTCTGAAATTGCTGTAGACAGGGATGCCTGTGTGCCCTGAGAGGGGAAGGGTGGATGTACAGGTGAAGGTAGGAGGAGTTTTCCAGATTCTCTTAGAAGAAGAATAAACTCTGTAATGGCACAGTGTGGTGCAGGGTTGGTAGGAGATGCAGTCCAGGGTCTTACAGATTTACTCAGCTCCTGGACTTGCTTGTTCCTCTTCTTTGGCTCCTGTGGGTAAACGGTAGTGCAAAATCTCTGAATAGTTTTTTTATTGCATAAAGGTAATGATAAGCTTTTTACAGATGTTTTGTTATTCTTCATTGCATGTAAAGACTTTCTTACTTTGTTCAGATATTTCCATTCTTAATTCACAGAACAACTCATCAGGTTTTCTTAGAAGGAAATCGAATGACAGTGCTTGATTTGGACTGTTAGGGAATGAACAGCTCCAATTCGTAGAAATCACAGCAATCTCCAACACTTTGTGCAACATGATCCACTTTTTAAATTTACTGACCTCTTCAGCACCTTTAGCCCTTCACTGAAGATCTTCTGCATGAACCATATTTGTAATTAAAACTTTTTTACCTTCCACCTTTCTGAGAAAATGGAAGAGGTGACATCAGTACTGAGTAGAAGACGATTTGCTGTGAAGCAGTGACAGGTATCAAGAAATACCCTGACCTGAAGTGCTTCTACACTCAAAAGCCAAAACTCAACACACCTATTGCAATTCGTGATGAAGGAGTTCCAGGTTAATCTCTTCTTTTGTTTGTTTGTCTTTTGCTTTGAGAGGGCTTTGTCCAGACAGCTTGATGTGAACAGAGTTTTACATGGGTGGGAGATGTCCTGTACATTCATAACTTGAATCCACACAGGCTGCAGCCATCCTGTCTCAGAGACTTTGCCTTGGCAAATGGACATGTCTGGTCCTGGACAGAAAACATCACAGGCTCAGGTTCCTGTAATTTTGTAGTGATGGATACAGGGATGCTAAGGGAAGGGGGCACATGATGGGTGTGCAACAAGTTCCCATGAATTGACCTTATCTGTTAGTGCTGAGACTTTGCCTACAGACTAAGTGGACATGTGTCAACTAAAGGTGACACTTATATATTCAAGTTTCTTTCATGGTAGATACCCCTGTCATCTTCCTTAGGTCATGGACAAAAAGGTTTTTAAAAGCCAGTCAAAGTGCATTTCCTTGTTTGAACACTTTATCAAGGACGGGTCTCACAACACTTGGTGTTGGTTATTTCAGATAAGATTGAAGTTCAAAGGTATCTGTTGTCTCCCCTGGAGACAAGAATTTGCTTTGAATGTTGATGAAGTGAGCCTTATGCCAGGTACCTTCTGTAAGATTCATCAGTTCCTTCTCTCTTTATCAAATGGGGCCAGTTCCTTTGTGTGGTGCTTACAAGGCAGGTCATGGCTTGGCACTCCTGCTTGCTTCACTTGGATGCTCTGTTTTCTTCTGCTCTGCAGGTAACCCTGAATTTCCAGCTGGCAAGGCTGACCTCAAGGGCACATCAATTGGCATCCCAATTGCAGTCGTGGTCTTAGTGGTTTGCATGGCATTTTGTTTATAATTCTAACTGGAATCTACCAGTTTCTTTGCTGGCCTCACAGATATATATTTTTTTAAATTCTGCAGCTCCTAGTCAAGACACACAGGCTCCTGAAGGAGAAAATATCCCACTGCCAGAAAGAGAACCATCCTCCTCTCTCTCAGAATGAACAGCAACCAGCTGAACACAGACTGATTCTCCATGAGAACTTCTGCTCTTGTATTCACAAACAGTTGTGTTTTCACAAATGTACCTTCACCACATCCACACTTTCCCCAAGCACTGTGACTCTTGTCCAGCTCCAGGCCTTTGTGAGCAGCACCAGGAGCTCCCATCCTCTGCTGGTGCTTGGCTGCAGAGAGCAGGAACCCAGGGTGTGTGGCTGGCTCAGCAGCACAGGCTGAAACCAGCTGAATTCTCTCTGGGACTGAAAGTGTGAACTGCTCTGAAACACTTCCCAAGCTCTCTGGATTTCACTTGGTAATGCCACAGCAGCACTCAGGTGTCTGCATCTTTTAAATTCTCAGGTCCTCTCTGCATTTACCAAAGCCTTTTGCACAGCTGGCTGGTTGGTTGAACTGGGAGAGTTTGGTTTTTTTGAAGAGATATTTGGTTCTGCCCCACCTGCAGGCTGAGGCCATGTCTGTGTGTTTGTTCCTGGGCAGGGGTGGGTGGGAGGCTGTGTCCAGCTCCCTCAGGAATGGCTTTGGGTCACAGTGGACTTGGCCTCTCCCCAGGCTGAACAGAACTCTGGTATCAATCTTCCTGATGAATTAGGCAAGGTTAGACAGTGTGTGATGAATCCAGCCTCTCTGGAATCACATTGGGTTCTTGGTACCTTGAAATCCTTCTGCATTCCCACTTGATTTGAATAAATCTCAGTTTTTGCATTGGATTGAATTTAGTATCAGACTGCTGAGCAAAAATCAGTGGCAGCAGAACTGGAAAAGCAAATCCCTGAAGCAATGTCAATGTTTGCTGAATCATTTTTCTGTGGTTTAGTTCCTCGTGATCCTGTAGCTGAAACTTCCAGCAGGAAATCCCAAAGGATGTAGGATGTTGTTTTCCTGTTGAACTTTGCTATAGTCAAATTGAAAAGGAAATGTTCTTAATGTAAAGATCCAAATAATTTTAATAATTAATTTTTAGAAAGATTGATGGTCCTCTGTGCTTAAATTTACCTTTTGTTTGGCAAAGGACTCAATGCTTTAATGGGTTGGAGAAGATTTTTTTCCTCAGTTAGGGGTTTACAGTCACTCTTTTAACTCGCTTCTCAGCTGATTTGATGCAAATTTTCAATTTTAATGTAGTGGAATGCAATCAAATGTTCCTGAATCATTGCCAATCCAGATATTCCAAGGCTAGGTATTTACTGAGTTAGTGGTATTGATGATCTGGTTGTCAGGTTTGTTTTATCATGAGGAATGTAATTGTATTTCATTAAATCAAAACCAAGGTTGCCTGTAGCAAGGCCAGTCTGTGAATAAACTAAGAAATAGAAAGATAAAGACTTTTCCTCTTTATGTAGCATCTTATTATAATTGCTCTTTGGTTTTTATTTTTTCCCCTCAACAAAACTGCTGGAAGGTTTTGACAGAGTAGAGCAGTGTAAGAGGAGTGAGTGACACGTTGGCTGGAGCTGCTCTCACTTTGCCACTCCGGCCCCACACCGAGGGTGGGTCACACTCTGGGCACAGATGACCTGAGGTGTGGCTAGAGCAATTGCTCTGCAGCCTTTTTGGCAGTCAGTCTGTGCTCTGAGGAGGCAAGGAGGCGGGGGATGCCTATTGAATAGGATAAAAGAGGATTTATTACTGTGGGGAATTTGGGGGCAAAAGACAAAAGTGAAAGGGTGCAAAAGTTGAAATATGGGGGAGGTTCAGAGGGAGGGTATGAATCTTCAGGAAATTGGAGAAATTCTGAGGAGAGGTAAAAGGCAGGGCTCACAAAAGCAATGTCCAATGAGTGAGGTGGGGTGAGAAACTGAGTCACATGGGCTAACGAAACATCCAGTTTTAGGGAGTTTTCAAAGGGGAATTTCAAGCAGGGGGTTGGCACAAAGTGGGATTGACAGGGCATTCAGGGTAGATTGACAAGGTGGGTGGGAGGGTGTAGTTTGGGCCCTTACCTTGGGCAGAACATACCATTAATCAGAAACACCCTGCACCATTGCCCCATTTTCACTTTAAGAAGGAGAGCTGTGGCATTGAGGAATAGATACCGATTTGGGGTTCACATTTTTCCACCAGGATTGCTGTGTAGATACTGCTACATGATTGACTTCTTTGGTAGGAGAGTCTTTAAGACAACTTTCTTTAAAATGGAAAAGGCAATTAGAATAAGAAATACAACTAAGAAAATCAACAAAATGGTCCTGACAATAGAAGCTATCCATCCTGTCAGTCTCCATCCTTTGAAGATGGAACTCAGCCAGTCCTCGGTTTCTTGTTTGGTGTCTCTGATGAGTTCTTGCATTTTATTGATGGAAGTGCGGATTCTTTTGGATGTTAAGTTAAAGCAACAGAGCCCTTCAAAGTCTTCCCACCCATGGCCATGAGCAAGAAGCAAGAAGTTAATGTCATCATGATTTTGTAAGGTAATATTCCTGGTTATTTCCTCGTTATCTACTAAGCCACTGAGAGTGGCTGATGTTAAATTTGCTGGTTTTGCAACCCAACACTCTAAGTGTCCCAATTCACTTAGAGCTTTTGCTGAGGCTACCTGAGGCAAAAAGAGGGAGACAGCAGATCTTTTGAGGTGTGACCAATGAACAATTTTGGAATCGCAATCTTTGTCCAAATCATTAATACTTTGCTTTTGGATGACTGAAAAATTATTTTTCTTTTGCCTATTCATAATTTGGGTTTTGTTGGGAGAAAACAGCAACAGCCGCCCCAAACTACATGGGCCTCTGAGAAGTGGAGAGGGAATTCCTGCCCACACCCAATTACTGCAAGTTAAGAACATGCCTTTGTCTGACTTTAGGGGATGGTAAGTTTTGGTGGGAGCCATTTTTATATGGATGATTACTTGGCACCAATTGGAAGCAATGTATTCTTTTTTATACTGAATAACTGAAATGAATTGTTCTTTTTTTTTGTGGTGTGGCTGATGCACAAACTGAATGCAATAAGGGGAAAAGGAGGATCCCAAAATTTCAAGCTCTTGGGGTTCTTTTTTATCTACTTGATCCAATTTCTTGATCCAATCTCTCCATAAAATAAGAGGGTTTTTTCATGGGCATTTTTATGGAGTAAAGTTACTATCAGAATGAGAAAGTTCAACAGGAGTTTGGTGGGAGTTTTACAGGAATTGATCTCTGTGTGTAGGGTTTTAAAACATTCTAGGTATTTGTTAGGTTTAAATGGAATCCCCACCAGGAGGTTGGCAATGGGTCATCGCGGCTGCCATCGACAGGCACATGTGATCTTGCTTTAGGGCCTGGGCTAGGGTGACCCACGCACTCTTTCTTGGCTGAGGGATGATCCACCCTTCTGAGGTCTGGCACAGGAGAGTCAGGATCCAAATAGCATTTAAAAATATATTCTCTGACCCAGAGAACATTCTAGGATGCATGCACTGAACAAAGAAACAGGATGATGTTCTTCTGGGTAGAAGAATTTAAAGACGGGGTAAGCATTAATTAAAAAACATCTGACATATCATTGGGAAAAGGAACAGTTGGGGACAATTTGACACATTCAAGTAGGGGATTGGGTTTTCCAGTTTCTTAGCAGTGGTGCCTGCCGAGGGAAGCCACAGCTACATCTTTGGTGGACTGACCTAAATATGGCACGGACCTGGGAATGTGCGGCTTGAGTCACTTTTGAGGGACCCTGCTCAACCCGGAGGGCGTGGACACACAACTGTACCCACAACCCCAGGTGATTAACTCAAATGGGCCCTCTACTTTTTCTGTCTCAGGATTTTAAAATTGGAGTGTCTTCTTTCAATTTCAGCTGTGTGTTATTGTTGAAATGCCAGACAACACGTGGGTTCAGGTGTTCAAATGAGGAGTTAAAATAATTAATGGCAAACAACACCTTACAGAGCTTAATTTGTGGTGGATTACTGGTGGTATTGCTCTGCTGCTGCTCTAGAAGTCTCTTCAGCAACTGATATGTTCATTCAATAATGGCTTGGCCTGTGGGGGAGTGGGGGATGCCTGTTTTATATTTCACTCCCCATATCTGCAGGAACTCCTGGAAGGCCTTGGAGGTATATGTGGGACCATTATCCATTTTAATTTTGTGAAGGATTCCCAACAGAGAGAAGGTTTCCACAAAGGCGTTTTCGTGCATCTCTGGTCTTCTCCCCTGTGTGGGCAGAAGCAGAGATCACTCTGGAGAAAGTGCCTACAGAAACATGGACATAATTCAGCCTGCTGAACTGTGGAACATGGGTCACATCCATCTGCCACAGCTCACGGCTTGGATTTACACGAGCACTTGAGGTCAGTACTGTGTACCTTTGGACACTGGGACATGGAGCTACGATGGCTTTGGCCTGGTCCCTCGTTAGATGGAATTGGTGTAGCAGGCCTGGTACTTTTTGATGGAATTGTTAATGGCTCAGCTTTAACTGCTGAAAGATGTCTGGCAGGTTGGCCATCTCGTCTGGGGTGGCCAGGGCACCTGCTCTTCTGTTCCCCTCTGTGATGAAACCTGGCAGGTCGGTGTGTGACCTCACATGCATCACATAGGAAGGTGGGAAACAAGATAAACAAATCTTGATAGCAACTGAAAGAGGTTGGGATTGGAGACTTCCTTTAAAACAGCATTCTTGGCTCTAGATACCACCCCTGCTACATATGCCAAATTGGTGACTAGATTAAAAGATTCAGAAAACCTCTCGAAGGCTCTGATGACTGCGTCTAACTCAGCAATTTGAGGGGGGTCCCCAATTTATTTAATACCTGTTTCCCATTGATGAGTTTGAGGATACTTCCAGGTCATCACTGACTTGTGGGATGTTCCAGATGCATCTGTGAAAACTGTCAGAGCATTGAGTGGCTCCCAACTTTGTTTTTTCTTGGGGATGTATTTGAATGCTGAATTACAGTAAATTCATGAATACAAGCCGCACGGAGTATAAGCCGCACTGCTGATGTGTTGGCAAGATTATTGCCTTTGTTAATAGATAAGCCACACCCGGAATATTAGCCGCACTTTAGTTCGCAGCGAACTTTCACAAAGTCGTCATTTAGTAACACAATCGCGGATTGCCGGGGTTTACTGGCTTACTGCCGACCTCGGAAACATTGTTTCCAAGTGAAAAAAGACACAGACCATAGCTGCGGCACCATTCCCTGCAAGTTTTATTTACAAGCCGAAAAAGACACGAACAATAGTGTGGTCATTTTGCGAGCATTCCCAACGGATCCGCGTTGCCTTTAAACAGCCGCTGAGCCACGCGGGCGGGCAGCCAAGCACCGAGCGGAGCCACATCTCCGTGCCGGCACGGCCACCCGCTCAGCCCCGTGGGCGAGCGGCCGAGGTCCCCGAACTCAGCCCTTTCCCCCCACACGCATCGGCGCGAACCCGCCTGTCCTGTGAGCTCAGCGAGCGCCGCCCTGCCACCCGCCCCCTCAGCCCGTCGGGCGAGCGGCTGAGTTCCCCAAACTCAGCTCTTTCCCCCCCACACGCATCGGCGCGAACCCGCCTGTCCTGTGAGCTCAGCGAGCGCCGCCCCCCCCGCCCGCTCAACCGCCCCGCCCCTGCCCGCTCAACTGTCCCGCCCCCGCCCGCTCAGCCGCCCCCCCCGTCCTCCGCGTGAGCCCAGCTACCCGCGCAGCCGCACAAGGGCGGCCAACCGCGCAGCCGCAGAAAACTGAAAACACATAAAAAACCACAGAAAAATATCACACTTTTATTAAACTTTTAAACAGTTTCATTTTTCATTCATCAGCCGCTTCATCAGCGGCTTCATCTTCCGTGAAACCGTCGAAGTTTTCGTCCTCCGTATCGGAAACCAGCAGTTGGGCAATTGTGGGATCCAGCGAACGTGAGGCGGTTTCGCCCGCACCTTCACCATCAGAGTTATCACTTTCGGTACTCCCGATGGCTTTGCTGGTCAGTCCAGGAATGATGTCGGCTTTGGCGAACCCTCGGCTGATAGTTCGGGTAGTTACTTTACCCCAGGCATCCAGTATCCACTGGCACACTGTAGCGTAACTTGCCCTGCGCAGCCTCCCAGTGTTGGTATAGGAGTGTTCGCCTTCCAACATCCACTCTTCCCACAGAGATCGCACTTTAGCCTTGAAGGAACGAATAATACCTATGTCCAGCGGCTGCAGTTCTTTGGTCAAGCCACCCGGTATTACAGCAAGCTTCGTCTTCTTTATTCTCACGATTTCTTTCACGGTTTCCGTCGTATGGGCACGCATGGAATCCAAAATTAGCAGTCCTGGTAACTGATTAAAGAACCTATGCAATGTGCCACCGTAAACTTCCGTTAGCCAAATCTGCATTGCGTCCTCATCCATCCAGCCTTTTGAATTAACATGAACCTTTATTCCATTTGGAAATCTGTCTTTAGGGAGGGTTTTTCTTTTAAAAATGACCATGGGGCGTAATTTCTGCCCAGCTAGCGAAACGCCGAGGACGACCGTAAACTATGTCTTTTCATTCCCTGTGGTTCTTACCGGCACCGTCGGTGTTCCGGTGTGCTCCACGGTCCTCGTCAGCGGCATATCGAACGTGAGGGGTACTTCGTCCATGTTAACAATACAATGCGGCTGTATATTATTTTCAGAGATCTTGTTCTTGCAGTAACTCCGGAACCTGGCTACCTTTTCTTTGTAGTCCGCCGGCAACCGCTGACACACCGTGGTCCGTGTACGGACAGAGAGCTTCTGTCGCCTCATAAAGCGGAAGCACCAAGACACTCCTGCTTGAAATGCTTCTATATGCAATTGCTTTGCAATTGCTTTGACTTGTATCCGAATGGCAACAGTAGATACACTTCGGCCAGCTGCCCTTCGCTCAGAAATCCACTGATAAAGTCTTTCTTCCAGCTCTGGCCATTGTGCTCTGCAGCCACGGAAACTTTTCTTTGTCTTCCTTGCGAGACGAAGTTCGTCCTCTTGCTGTCTCCATCTGCGTACCATGCATTCATTAATGTGGAATGCTCTAGCTGCAGGTCTATTCCCATGTTCTTTTGCATAGCTAATCGCTTTCACTTTAAACTCCGCGTCGTACGCTACTCTCTTCTCCGCAGCCATGCCGAGGGAAGAAGTCGCCGAGGGGAGAACGAGCCGAGAAGAGAACACACTGAGGGCAGAGCACGCCGAAAAAGAACGAGGCGTGGGAACTCATCCTGCTAAATACCCCCCCGTCCCCCAGTAATGCCGTCATCCACAGGCAGACAATAAGCTGTTCTCTGATTGGTTCATCGTCGGAACACCGGGAAACCATGGATTTCAGACTGTTTTGGCTCGGGACTGGACCAGCATGATACTAGGTAAGGGCAGATATCACATTTTTGTCCATAGATTAGCTGCACCGGAATATTGGCCGCATTTCCAGGTTTCCACCAAAATTTTAGTCTTCTCGCTGTGGCTTGTATTCGTGAAATTACTGTAAATAATTCAGGTCCAGGATTGTGACTTGAAATTTGTCCTGGGTAGCTATGTAGAGCAAATTGGAGTGTCTCATTTCCCAAAGCAAGTGCTGCAGAACTTCTTTTGTCAACTTACCTGATGTTAGAGTAAGTGGTCGATGGATGCATGTGAAGTCACACCCCACCAGTTCTCACATTCTTGCACTGGCCTTCTGGATCAATTGAGCCATCAAGTCTTGTGGCCTGTGATACTTTTGGACTGCTGGTGACTGAGGAATACCCACTCTGTAATCAAGAGTGGATCCTTCTGACCCCGGTCCCACTGGAAAATCAGGCCATGGAGGTGTGGCAGTCTTCCTAAAACAAGAAACTTAAAAGGCAGCGATGAGCTTGTTTTGCTGCCATCGCCTCTTGAGCTTTCTCCAAAGCTAGTTTGGCCTCTTGGGTTGGGACCCTAGGAGTACTCAGCTCCCCTCTTCCTTTCAATAAATTGAAAATGGGGGCTAGATCCTGTGTTGTTAAGCCCAGCCAGGGTCTGACCCAGTTGAAGGGGCCACGCAGCTAAGATTTTTGGATTGTCTCTGATTGTCAGTTTTCGAGGAGTAATGGTCCTCTTGTTGATTTGGAGCCCCAGATACCTCCAAGGGAGCATCCCTTGAACTTTGTTTGGAGTTGGAATCCTGCAGCAATTAAAACATTGACAATTAGCTCAGGTACATGCTGTAGTTTATCATCGTCGGGAGCACACATGAGCACATCATCCATACAGTGCAGGATGATGGCTTCCCTCGCTTTGGTGCACACTGGGGACAGCAATGAAGCAACGTAAGGCTGGCAGATACTGGGACTGTTCTTCATGCCTTGTGGCAAAACTTTCCAATGGTGGTGCTTCATTGGGGCTTCTTGATTGATGGAGGGAACTGAGAAGGCAAACCAAGGGGCATTGGCAGGGTCAAGGGGAATCTGGATGAAACAGTCTCTTATATCAATAACTACCAAATTCCAATTTTGGGAGAGCATCGATGGGAAGGGATTCCTGGTTGAAGTAACTCCATGTCTTCCATGACATTGTTAATTTCTCTGAGGTCGTGGAAGAGCCGCCGCTTGTCCTTTCCCAGCTTCCTGACAACAAAGACTGGGCAAATGGTTGTCTTTTGATAACTGTTCCTCCATGAGTTCAATTAAGCACCTTCAGTTTTTGTTTATTCAGTGGCTACTGGCTTACCCAGACTGGGTAGTCAGTTTTCCAGTTCAACTTCTGGGCAGGGCACTCATCAGCGGCTGCTATGAAAAATCCCGAGGGGTTTTCAGGATTTCAATTTTCACTCCCCATTAGGATGTTACATCTCTCCCCCACAGGGGACCCTTATAGTCTAAAATGAATGGGTGTAAACTGGACAATTGCCCATCCATCCCTTCAATTTGGATGATGCTCTTAGATCGTTTGGTCACTTGGGTACCCCCAGTGCCCTGTACATGACCGATCACGGGCTGCAATTCGCGGTGTGACTGCCATCTGCTGGTGGGGATGGGCGTCACATCTGCCCGTGTCCAGCACTGCACCCAGGTGAAGGGAATCTTCACCTTGCCAGAGTCCACACTATATCCAGGGATTGTTTTCTCCAATGACTTCTGCCCAGTAGATATCTGGTGAAGAATCATCCACTGGCAGTTCATTTGGCATTGGAATTGCCTGGGTGATGATTGGCCCTGTGGCATAAAGAAAGGTGGGTGGACACAATGGATCATGAGAATGAGTGCATCTGGCTCTGCTGTTACGATTGCCAGAGAGATTTCAATCTCCCATGGTGTGTGCTTAATGTCCCCAATAACGACATACTTGCAGTCCAGTCTGGCAAATAAGTCCTTGTCAAGTGGGTCAACTGGCACGATTCTCCAGTGGTTTGTTTTGAAGAGTGTGTTTTGTGTCACGACTAGCTTAAAACAAGCTTGTGGTTTCCAAACTCTCTCTGCGTGCCAGTTTTAACCTGCTTCATTTCTTTCTACATGTAAAGCAGGCCTGTGCTCCCCATCTAGTTTTTTGGAAGTGGTTGTCCCCCTCCCCCCTGTGAATTTATTAGTTTATTTTGCAGAAGTTTTCTTTTTGAGCAAACTTTTGCTATGTGTCCCTCCTGCCCACAGTTAAAGCACCAAAAAGGCTGTTGTGTATTTTTGGAGAAGCAGCAGCAGCTGTTCCGTCTACTGTCTCCTTTTCCTCAGGGCTCTGGGATGGTGACCCTTTGTGCAGGCTTTGATGACCAAGTCGAGTGTCAGAGGCGGTTCGAACGGCAGGCCCAGGATGATCTTCTTGCCAATATCATTAGCATTTGCTGGGGCCACTTCCAATATTATCTGTTCCTGTAGGGGCAGACCCTCAACCTGCCTTTCCACCTCATCTCGGAGCCTTTTGACAAAATCTGTAAGAGGGAGACTGTTTAATATTCACATAACTTTTCTTAGGTTCTTGCGTGGGCATAAGGATAAAGGCCTTCTTGGCAGCTCTTTTCTTCACCTTTTCTAACACAGGTTGTTCTATTTTTTCAGCTTGCGTTCTTGCTTGTGACCAATTCCCTTCACTGCACACGTGGTCCATTGAGATATTGTTGTTATCTGCATCAATGGCACAGCCAGGGTTTTGCAAGAGCTCAAGAAGTAGCTCCTGTAGCAATCTCTTCCATGTCCTCTCTCACAACAGATACTCTGTTTGGGTTAGGAGACATGCAAACAAATCCCTGAGATTGTCAGGAACTGGTGTGTTTAAGGTGGCCTTTAGAAGGCCTTGAAAATACTCACTTCTTCTCCCAAACTCCTTCTGAGCATTGCAAAGCTCTTTTTCATGTTGATAATCAAAACGTTGCCACTTAGGAGTTCCTCTTGTTCGTGTATAGGTATCAAGTGCAGTGAAGGGAACTGTAACTGCTTCTGTATTTGGGCTCCTCCCTTCTGGTTCCCATGACACCACAGGAACCTGAAGCCAAAGAGTGGAGAGCTGCCAGAGAAGGAGGAGGAACAGGGGTGGGACAACAACTGGATGGGGAGGTGCTGATTACAGGTGACATTTTGGGAACAGATGGTGTCATGGGAATGGGAGGTGGAGCTGGTGGACAGGAAGGGGAGGTACCTGTGGGGTGGAGTTTGGGGACAGGAGAAGGAGGGGAAGGGGTGTGGGCAAGGGCTGGTCAGGTGGAGGGAACAGGGTGAAAGATTCTTGGTAGAAGAAAAAGAAGGGAGGGGCTGAGCCATGTGGTTTCCACCATCCTGAGTCTTTCGGGGGTCATTGTGAGTGGCAATGGAGGACTCAGGGGAAACTTTGGAATCTGCTTCAGGGACATCACCTTGAACTGGAGGATTAACAGCTGGAAAAGAGGGGTTTAGGGAAAGGTCCTTGACAGCCTGGCCATCACTATCAAGGCAAGGGTACCAAGCAGGCTGTGGGAGGCCAGGGAGTTGGTGGTTCTCCTGCACTGCATTGCGGTTTGCTTTGCACAGACCTCCCGCTGCAGGGGACAAGGGTTTTGGATCAGGGGACAGTGGAGCTGGGGAGGTTAGTTTGAGCTTTTCCTCCACTTTCCTTTCTTCAACTAACATAGACTGAATTAGCACAAATAAGAAAAATAATTTAGCAATTGGTACGTCCCCTTTATTTATTAACTCTGTTGATTTGCTTCCAACTTTTTCCCACTAGGGAAGAGTTGGTATTTCCTTGGGGGAGTCCCTTGGAAAGCAGAGGAAAAGCCATTGAACAAACTGTTTTAACAACCACTTTGAAACCTTTTTTTCCCACCCTCCAAATGTCCACAATTAGTAAATAAATCACCCTCTGCTGTGCTGACAGTTTCTCACCCATTGGCACTACAAAATCCTCCCTCCACTGCAGCCCAAAGACACAAGTTAACAAACTAAAGATAAGCGTCCAGGGCCAGATTAAGGGACAGGGAGTGTTCTGCAGCCAGCTGTCCTGGCCTGTAGGTTTGTGGCCACCCCTCCATCCCCGGGGATCTGTGCACCCTTCCCTTTACTTGGAGCACGCTCAGCCTAACTTGGGGGTTGTCACTCTTCTTTCTGGCCCACAGGACCGGGGCTGCAGTGAAAATCCTCCTTCAGGGAAGTGTCCCTTGGGTGCCAGAGGATATCAGTTCCTCCGCACAAAAGAGCTGCCAGACAAAGCATTCTGGTGGGCTGCACTCAGAGGCAGCTGATGGCGATAACGTCTTTGGATTATAATGCACAGTTCATCCGTGGGGTTAATTTCTACTCTGTACCATTAGTTTGGGCTACAGAGCTGGACATGTTTTGAGAGGAAAAGTTATGTGGGCACCTCAGTTAGATCAGTCAGGAAACACAAGTCACAGACTGATTTTGATGTCTCTGTCAAACACTCTTTCCTTCACATCTCTAATTTCTGTGGTTCATTATGCAGATTGTGATGTTTGGGGACATCCCTACCAACTGTTCCACTTTGCCCCTTTGGAGCTGTGTTGTGCTGGTGCACACCAAAGGTGGCACATCTCAGGGAAAGCAGAGAGAACTTGCTTTAAAAATCAGCAGTGTTTGTCTTCAGCAAGTGCATTTTTCTGTGAATATACACACAGAGCTGGATATTTTACAGCATGCTTACAGGATCATGGAATGGTTTGTGTTGGAAGTAATCTAAAAGATCATTTTATTTTGTCTTATGGATAAAAAAAAATGGCAAAGAATACTAAGAGGCCTGACTCACCATAAGCCATTGTGTGCTCTTTCTTCCCTCTGGTCCCCCTGGCTATCTCCGGACCAGGGGAGAATGTGGAACCCACATGGACAAAGGCAAAAGACAAAAGGAGGCTCCCTTTCCCAGGACAGACTCCACAAGTTTATTCCCGAACGGATTCCAAGGTAAAAGAGCGAGAGAAGATGGCGGGGGAATTTTAACCCCAGGGTGAGGGGCGGGGAATCGAACCGCAGCCAATGGGATCCTGCCAAGGGGGAGGGGCCAGGGAGGGCTGAACCAACACCACAAACTCGGGGGGGTACAGAATAAACCATTCAGCGCAGATACACAAATCATAACTTAGTGCAGTACAACAGGCTGTAATTTGATAGCTGTTGTTTCATTTGAGGTGTCATAAAAACCACAATAAAGGCTGCTCCTCAAGAAACCAGGAGCTGATAGGGCAGCAGCAGTGCCTGGGAGCGGACGGGATTTCTGATGAACTTCAGAGCAGCTGAGCCAGGGGCTGCTCATCAAGGCCGAGGCCAAACGAGCATTTCCCAGACCAAAGCACAGCCTGGAAAAGGGAGGAAGCGCCACCACACAATGAATAGCCAGTGTTTAAGATAAAGCTTTATTGTGGTTTTTATGACACGTCAAATGAAATAACAGCTGTCAAATTACGGTCTGTTGTATTGCTCTAAGCTATGGTTTGTGTATCAGCACTGAATGGTTTGTTCTGTACCCCCCCAAGTTTGTGGCGTTGGTTCAGCCCTCCCTGGCCCCTCCCCCTTGGCGGGATCCCATTGGCTGCGGTTCAATTCCCCGCCCCTCACCCTGGGGTTAAAGTTCCCACAACATTCCAAAGAACATGGGCCTGTCTGAAATGGGGTTAAGATGAAACACTGTTGGGACTAAGGCCCCCTCTCTTGTGGCCCTATGAACAGTGCTGAAAAACGAGATCCTTGGAGCTCTCTTGGATCAATGATGTCTCTCTGAACAGGGCCTCTCTGAGCTGGGATCTCTCCTGTTTGCTGCTCTTGGTGGATCCCCAAACAAGGATGGATCCTGGGCTGATCCCCCCACTGCTCCCTTGGGGAGACACAAAAGCATCCAGAGTGAGCATTTCCCCAGCTCTGAGGGGAATTTCTCACAGGTACCTTGCACTGACCCTTTATGTCTGTGTGCAGCTGCTTTGGCATGGGAGAAATGCTGCTCTCTTTGATGTCTGAGTACCTGAGATATCTGAGCAAGTTAGGCCTGTAAGTAAGTTTAATACAAGTGTGCTTAAGAGTTATTCCTCTGCTGAATTGGGATTTGGGAAGAACCAAACACTACATAACTGTGAGGCTCACCCTCTGGTGCTTTGGGCAATAACTTCGCTGGATTATCTTCCTAAATGAGCAAGCAGCTAATAGTTGCTATAAAGCTGTCTATTGTCAAGGCAGTCTCAAAAGCCAAGTCACATACATTGAAGTCCATGCTAAGTTTTGGCAGAGAGTCCCAAATAAAAGTAGAAGCTGCTCTTGTCAAGGTCCCAGGAAGCTGATGTTTCTGCGGAAGCTCCTGTCTTCTTCTTGGGTGTTGATGAAGGCAGTGAGAGCAAAACAAAGCAAAAAGCGATGGCAAAAAGGAAATGGCAAAAAATGCCAGCTCTTCCTAATGCATGCTCTTATATAGAATCTTCCCAACGAGCTAAGACACAAACTCACACCACCACTCCTTAACCTATTAGAATTCTAGTTTCTTAGCATGCCAGGTTATATATAAACTATGCACAGAGTCTATCATGTTTTTTCTGAAAAATGTAAGCAATATTCTTACTATAGCTCCATTATGTCTAAAACTACATTCCTGCAGCCTCCACTAAAAACACCAGCATGTTTTTCAACCTTCACTAGAATTCGCACTTCTACTCTGGCATCTGAACCTTTCACTTACAAAAAGCACTAGAGCTCATACTAAAACTTACTTACTGACTCACTTACTTATCCTAAAACTTAAAGCTATACCTCTACTTTATGTGTGAGTAGCTTAACATACTTCAATCCATCTAAAGGCTTTAATTCAATCCCTGCACTCTGATTTCTCTCTGAAGGACTCAGAGAGACCCCTGACTCACTGCCTCCAACACATAACTTGTATCCTTTGTCTCATGGGCTTAGACATCTGGTGTTCAGGAAAAATGAAATTTCCCTATGTCCTCTTTAGCTGTTGAGAAATGAGTATTTGTTAAGGTCACCATGGTGTTTTTTTTTAGGGAGTAATCAAAGAAAATGTGGGTCCCACCCTGATTTAATACACAGCTTTCTCTTTTATGACCCTTCATTTAGCAAAGGAACAGATGCAACAGCTTTGATATTGTGCGGTAAGTAAACAACTTACTATGATAAGTTCAGTTTCCTTTCAAAGAAGGCTTTGTGTAGGAAGACAAGTGTAAAGGACAGTACAGATAGCAATCTCTCCTGATGGGTTACACCTGTACTGGTTACTGAGGTGTGGAAACATCTGTGCCTGCCCAACGAATTTGGTGTTACAAAAGACTGGGCTAGCTGGCTAACGATTGTGGTTTGAGACTCAGAGTGTGCTGCAGTTTGAGATGGGGGCTGCTGGCTGTGCTGTGAGGAGGAGGGGACATGCAGTTGTGCAAAGGACAGATGAGGTAAGAAGATGGTGTGTGTTGGGGGGACAGACAGAGTTAGGTGGCTGAGAAAGGGATGGATTGGGGTTTAGTTATACAGAGAGGAGAGAGGGAGTCAGAGCTGTGTGGAGCTGCCTGTGAGAAAAGAAGTCAGTATTGTCAGAGAGAAATGCACTGAAAGAAGGCAGGGAAAGTTTCTAATAAAGGACTGGTGGTGATGCCAGTCCAGTCTGTCTTGACATAATAACTGTAACAACTTTGAATCTTGTTGTAGATTAGATAGAACTGCTTTATCCAAAATCTTACTGGTTCACAGAATCCCAGAACAGTCTGAGTGGAAAGGACCCAGAAGGATCATCAAGTCCAGCTCTTAAGTGAATGCCCATTTGGGATCAAACCCAAATCGTTGGCATTATTAGTGCCTAGTCTGACAGCTCAGCTGATCTCAAGTTGTGTTTTTGCCAAACCAGAGGTGTTTTGCCTCTCTACTTATGTGTATTGTGGTCTCTGGGATGCTGTTGGGTCCCAACTGTGCCATAGCAGTCAAAACCAGCTCCCTTGGACATGCACTGTGGGTGCACAAATGCTTGGAAAAGGGAGCTGTTTCTCCTAAAAAGACATTAATGTGATCTGAGCTCAGTGGTGCACAACAGCAGATGTGGTTCTGGTTTGGCACTCTTGGCAGAGAGTGTTCTGACAAATGCTCTGCCTTTGAGAGGAAGCTCTTTTCCAGCTTTTGTAGAGGCTTTGGAGCATTGCCCAGCTGGAGCTGCCAACGTGTATTTCTTACAAGACATTGCTTGGTTGTATTCTGCAAAGTAATTATCCAAACTTTGGTATCAACAACGATGTAAAACCAAGACCCAGATATGGAAGAGAGGTGCTTTATTCACGCTTGTGGTGTCCCTAGACAAGAATTCTGTTTCAAGGTGATTCAGCCAATGTCTGTAGTGCTAAAAAGTCGACAGTGAAAAGGGGCACAAGCACAAGTAGTGCATGATCTTGTCTTGTAGGGAGAGCAACTTCTTGACCGGCTTCAAAATAACTCTCCCACCACCTGAATTTAAAAAAAAACTCATAAGAGAGGCTGCCCTAATACTTGGGAAGGTGACTGGATCATGCTGGAGTGAATGCATGAGGGAGTTTTGGCGGTACAGCTGCTGGGGCTGCTCTGTGTGCCACAGCACAGGCCTGGTGGGCAGCTGCTGGGCTGGGCCTTGCTGCTTTGTGATGTTCAAGATCACATTGATTTCTTCCCCCCATCCATTTAATTGTGCTGTCAGGTAGCTTTGCTGGAGGAAGTGTTTGTGGTATCAAGATGATGCTGACTCGTCCAGCATCCTGTGGATTTCTGGAGCAGGGGACAGCACATGGGGGACATCAGAGCATTTCCACATTAATCAGAAGGAAAGCTGGTGAAATGTTTGTGCCCTGGCAGTGGAGTTCTGCCCAGCACAGCTGCCCTGCAGCCCTGGGAACTAATGAGGGTGAGGATTCCAGACCTAAAGGGAGCCTGCAAGGGAGGTGCAGAGGGACCTTTTGCCAGCACATGCAGTGACAGGGCAAGGGGGAATGGCTTCAGACTCATGGAGCAGCTTAGATGAGAGACTAGGAGGAAGTTGTTTTGCACTGAGGATGGTGAGGCTCTGGCAGAAGTTTCCCAGAGAAGCTGTGGCTGCCCCTGGGTCCTTGGGATTTTCCAAGGTTTGGCTAGATGAGATTTTGGAAAACATGGATTAGTGGAGTGTGATCCTAGGGGATGGGACCAGATCTTTAACTACACTGAAACACTAATCTTCAAGAAATTAGGATTTTAGTTAAGAGTTTAGAAGAAACTAGGCTTGAGATAGTTACCTGAAACTTAAATAATTGATTGCCTGTCAATTGATGTTTGCTTAGCTGTGCTTGCAATGAGAAAGGATGAAACTCGTAGGTAGGTCCAAAGAGCACAATCAATTGCAATCAGAAACTCATTCTTTGCAGAATTGGAGTTGCCCCAAAAGCCATTTGTATTGTCATTGATAGAAAATGTTTAGAGTTCAGGGTGAGGAAGACTCGCCTTACTTCTTCCTTTTAAGACCCCTCCCCACAAAAACGACCTCAGACTTAATTCAAGAAGCCAACCACGCATTAATAGCTATTCAGACTAATTTCCATAGGAAGCAAGGGATGGGAGGAGCTGGTATTATGAATTTGTATTTGTGTGAACCTTTTGTCAATAAATAGACTCTGTGACCACCTGGAATTTTGCAGTGTGTATTAGGGGGCTACCCCACACTGCTGCCCAGCGCTGAATAAACATTCACTTTCTAACTTTAAATTGTTAGAGAGTCTTTTGTCCCTCACAGTTAAGTATCAGTATTAGACCAATACTCATATTTTGGTGAATCACCAGCTCTCTTTTCCCTTCCAACCCAAACCTTTACATGATTCTATGATTTACACTGTGCCCAGGGCAGAAGGAGATCCCTGAATTGTGCTACCGCATGGGACACTGAAGAGTAGCTCCTGTAGCAGAGGAGGCTCAGCCCTGTGGCCGCATCTCTGGTACTGACCATGGTCTTGAAGTCAAAGAAGTTTGGTCAAATGTAGGACTTCATCATTTTGGAGGGCTCTTCCAACCTTAATGATGCTATCATTGTAAGCAAAAGATCAAAATTGTCTGTAGTCCCTCTGTCCTTGGAGTTAAGAAATTAATCTAATTCCTCCCCTTGGTTGCTCTTCTGCCTCCAGGGCAGCTCCTGGAAGCAGAGACTTCCTCATGAGGTGTCCATGGGTTTAGCACAAGCTCTTTCTGCCTGCAACATCTTGGGTAGCTGTTGATTCCCTCTGCAGTAATTCACTGGTGCCAAGATATAAGAGATGTGTTTTTCCTAGTAGTCTCTCTTCTTACTCTTCTGAGCAAAGCTGAATATGTACACTCAGATTTGTGGGGTGACTTTTTAACCAGAGTCGGAAAACAGCTTTGATTTTTCTTGTGCTGCCTGGCTGGTGAATGGCTTGGCAAAAACGGGAGAATTTTATTACTTTACAATGGTTCTCATAAACCATTATGGTTATCCTTTTATGTTCCAGCCATAAATTTCCTCCTTTTCTTAACGTACCAGATTAGCAGGGGAATTCCTGAGAACATGAAAGTGATGGTTCTGTAGATAAGTAAGATTTGGAAGCCAAAATACAGAATTTTCTGGAAAGCGCCTCCTAGTTTCTGTTCCTAAAGTCGATAACACTGTGTCGTGTTGCGCATGCTCCACTCGTAGTTAGGGGTCTCTCATCCTTTCGGGGGTCTTATTTCCAATGAATCCATGATAAGGCTAAAGAGGGTATTTGGTGCTCAAAGACTACAGTCTATGTAAAATTGGCATGAAACCACCTAATCTTGGGACCAAAGGAGAGTGTAGATTTATATATACAATGAAAAAAGTTATTTTATAGCATTTCTGTTTGAAATACCAATTTAAAATTGCTTCGAGAGGTGAATTTTTGAAATTTAAACATTTTGGTTTGGCTGCTGACTGCAACCTTGTTGAGCCTGGAGGCAGAATAGTGCTCATGAAAAACAATTGGACGGCTCCTTGATCAATGGTAACAGCCCTGATGGACTGAAAAGTTCCTCAGGAGCCTCCGGTAGTCAACATTAACTCATTTATTTGAGGAGCTGCAACTCTAGAAAAGGAGACTGGTAACACCTATTATTGAGAAGGTTCAAAACCAATTAACTCACTGGGAATGTACGAACCATAACTTCAAGTCACCCATGAATTTGTGTTGTTTGCACCTGTTGTTTTAATTAATGGTGAAAAGTAACTACGGTCCAAAAAAGACAATTGATTTGTTTGTTTAGGTTGTGTACATGAACAGCTAGCTTTAGAAAAATTTTTTAGTCTTTTTTTTTTTGGAACACCATTAAGACAAGAAAATGGGACCTTTTATGCAGCAATTCGACTAATAGAAAACCAGAAATAGGAAAGATCAACGAATTGTTGCCATGTTAGCTTTTGTACAGGCTAGAGAACAAACAACCCATAATATTATAGAACAGTGTATCAAAATTAACAATTTTTGTGGGGAACAAATCTATGTGCCGCGCTATAGACTCGTTTCTGATGCAGATTGACATCGCAAGTGTGTCTACTGGTGGCGATAAAGATTTAATAACCAACCCTGACTTCACAGTAAAAAAAAAAGACCTAGCAGAAAAAGAACCCGTAAAGCAGACTGTTAACTAAGGTTATGTGAAAACAAATCTTGTTGTAGTTGGCATATCTCTGGGATAGTGGATTGGGAAAAATTACCCATCAGTCTAGGGAGAGAGATAGGCCAGTGCTGCAGAACTACAAGTAATTTGTGCCATCTTTGGAACAAAAAAACTAGAATGGCTCATACAAACTTTATAAGGCCAAGGGTACCAAAGAGAAACAAAATCCAGGATAAAAGCTTTGCTACCAAAAAAATTGACATCTCGGCCCTTGGTTGCAACACAAGGGGCCTTAAGAAAGGTAGAAAGTTAAAATTCCTGAGAATTAATTTCACTGTGCTTATTGTGATATTCCTGGTAGCTGGCCAAAGCCATAAGACTGCATCAAAAAATGTATTGAGGAAGGAGGAATTTAGATTTTAATGGGCGCGCTCCTTATCCTAACTGTGATCAATCAAGGTTTTTTTTGTTTAAAAAAAAATTTTTAAAAGTCCAATAAAACTTCCTCTTGTTGGAAAACAAAAGGAAATAAAAGGGGATAAGAAAAAGATCAGAGGAAAGAGCTAAGGGAACTAAATAAGTTGTATAAACAAAAAACCAGCAATATAGCCACTAGGATTTGCCAATTTTAAATAAAAACCTTTTTGTAGATTTGATGCAAGAAATTGCCATAGAATTGGGAGTATCCAAATGTTGGATGTTCTGTCTTAGGATTGTTGCTCTTGCCCTGTATGATACGCTGTTTTATTAGACTGGTCCACTCAGTAATTCAAGGAATGCAACTTACAGCAATGCCCATAAATCCAGAATTGACAGCAAAAAAACCCCTAATTCCTCAATAATATTAAAAGCAGGATCCACTCGCTCTCAAAGGAAAGGCACCGAAAAAATGTTGACTGGGTGAAAAGAAAATACACTAATAGAACAAAAAGTCTTAACAAAATTTGAGAAGGAGTGTAAAAAGTTGGATGCAGCATGAGAAATGTTAAAAAAATTAGAGGCTGATATGAGAGAACATGAAAACCAGAATTATTGGGGATATAGAGAACACCAAGATGCAGCTTTTTAAAGCATGGATCAATATGATCAAAAAGAGAAATGGGGGAAATAGTGCTACATATGATTCGTGCTAACTAAATTGTAACTATGTTATGAAAATTGTACTTAATTGTTACAAAGAAAAAAGGCAATGAGACAAAGCAGATGGAATCCTCCAGATGTTCTGTGGGAGTAGTAAGAGGATGTAGGTTTGATAAGCAGCCTTTAGAAATAAATAGTTTTGACCTTGGAATGGGCCAATTTGGGATGCTTCAAGGCATTGGACGCTGGAATAGGATTTTATTGTGGGAACATAGGCTTAGTTACAGAGCCCCAAGCTTAGTGCCCTTGCGCTGTGTGCGAGGTCTCTGAGCGGACACGATGAAGACAAAGAACCTTCATTGGAAATAAACACCCCTGAAAGGATGAGAGACTGCAACTACTGGTGGAGCATGCACAACATAACATAGTGAGGTAAATTTTAGGAATATAAACTAGGAGGAGCTTTCCAGAAAATTCTGGATTAAAACGTATTAGCATATAGTATGTAAGTGAGATTTTTAGATTGATTGTTTTGGTATGTGAGGAAGGGCAGGCCCCTCCCTGTACCACCAATTGGTTTTACTCATGCTTTATTTGAACCTCAATTATACTAAATTACTCACTGCCAAGTTTTGTTTATACTCAAATATATGTATTTAATATACTTTGTATTCATTTATATACTATCTCTGTTATTAAAAAAAATTGCTGCTAAATTTAATCTTTTTGTTTGATTAATTGGATAAATAAAAGGGCTTTTCCCTCTGCGATCCCATTGACTTCTGCATTCCCTCTGGAAGAGGAGCTGAATAAATTGGGATTTGGAAAGGCTGCACAGACATAGGGAGAAGGGAAGGGAAGAGTCATGAAGGCTTCCTTGGACACAAACAGCTTCTGAGGAACTGCCTTTTTTAGAGAGTCTTGTCTTGTACCCTGTTCTCTTACAGATTCTTGCTTTCTTATTTTGAAGTAGACACTCAGAAATGGGCATTGGAAAGTCTGTGGCAGGAGTGAAATTATCAGTGTGCTGCACATTTTCTGCATAGGGAAGAAAATGTGTTACTGGTGATCTTTGTGCATGAATAACACCACAGCTGTAGCACTGGCACCTTCCAGTGAGCTCTGTGTGAACTCACATGATTGTGTGAATGCAGAAACCCAACAGCTTCCTGATGGTGTGTTTGCATGAAAGTGTGAAGGAGCTCAGAAATAACAGAGTAAATGTATTAACAGCATTTTCCTGTTCATGTAATTACTGAATTATTTTATGCCATATCCATTAACCTTCTTTTTTTCCTTCATTAAAGCTCCTTACCATGTCTTCCTAATACATTCCTTTCTAAAATTGCCATCCTGTTATGTTTGCAGATAAGGGAGAATTTGTCAGGAGGGTTGCAGGAGAAATCCCTGCAGCTCTCCTCCTTTCCAAGGAGAAGCTGCCCCCCAAGCTGGAGCTGACCATGCATTTCTCCAGATCCAAGCTGACCATGCATCTTCCAGGTCCAACCTGACTAATGAACAATCCAGCCTCACAGCTCTGGGTTAGAATGAAGCAAAGCAGAAACAAAAAATGAAGCATTAGTGGAAAAAACAGTGGTTTTAAAATAAAAGATAAACCAGTGAAACATTTCATTCTACTTAATGTACTTCAGGCAGTAAAAAAAAATGTTACCAAGGTTTTGTAATGGTTGCTGTGTAAATTTTTTTTGAGAGGAGGTGGAGGAAAGCCAAAATGTGCTTTACACTTAGGATGTTTTGCAGAGATTTCTCAGCTGAACCACAATGTCCTGATGGTTGGTCTCTCTGCAAAGCCTTGTTGGAGATGAGGATTCAAACTGAAATCAGATACTCAATCAGGAAAGAGCTGCTAAAACAAGCAAAGAAAATGTTTTAATGAAAGCTACTGGTTAAAAGCTCCCAGAAACAAAAGAGTTCTTGTTTTCGAGAGCTAGTCTGGTGAGGAAAGTTACAGTAGTTTCACGAATACAAGCCGCACGGATTATAAGCCGCACCCCCGGTGCCTCGACAATGTTGCTGTCTTTGTCAATAGATAAGCCGCACCCCGAATATTAGCCGCACTTTCGTTCGTGCGCAGCTTTCACAAATTGGCCAATTAGTAACAGGATCGCGGCATAGCGGGCTTTACTGGCTCGGGGCGGGGCCAGGCAGGCTCGGCCCGCTCATGGTTGCCGACGGGGCCGGGTGGCCCAGCTCAGCGCCACGGCTCGGCGGGGCTGGCCGGGTGGTGCTGCCGCCGCCGCCGGGCTCGCTGGCCCCCCTCTCCCGTCAGCACCGCCCCGCTGCCGCGTTCCCTAGCCCTGCCGGCACTGCAGGCCCCCGCACCGCCGGGCTCCCCCACGCTGCTGGCCCCGGTTCTGCTGGGCTTCCCCCGCTGCCAGGCAGCCCCACCCGCCGGCCTTCCTGCTTCTGCCATGCTCCCCTGCACTGCTAGCCCCAGTTCTCCCCAGCTCCCGCGCCCTGCTGGCCCGGGCTCTGCCGCCCTCCCTGCCCCGCCCTGCTGGCTCAGGCTCTGCCGCCCGCCCCCCACACTGCTGGCCCCGCCTCTGCCAGGCTTTCCCACCTCTGCCGGGGCCGGCCGGGCTCCAGCTTGGCTTGGGGCTGCCGCGGGCTCTCACTTCCGTGTTGGCAGCTTTTAGAATTTTGTTAATAGATTAGCCGCCCCGGAATATTAGCCGCACTTCCGGGTTTCCACCAAAATTTTGGTCAAATTGGTGCGGCTTGTATTCGTGAAATTACTGTAGGTCAATATTCTAGAATTTTTTTTCTTATTTGGAAAATATTTTACAAAATCATACATCACAAAGTTGCAACAGTTTTATTTAAATGGTTGAAAAACACCTTTTGGCTAAATGCAAGGATGTCTCTAAAAGAAATACCAACTTATTGTTTGTTCATTAGACTTCAACACATCCGATCCTCTAAATTAAAAATAGAATTCAATGTATGAAAAAAAATTTCACCTTAGGCCAAGTGAAGCATTCATTCAATATAATCCATCTTCCATAACTAATTTTCTAGAAATGACAGCAAATTCTGGAAGTGACAGCACATCAAGCTGTAATGTGCTGCTCCCACTGAGAGAATGATGAGGGCACGGAGCCTGCAGCCCAGCAGGCTCAGCTGGGATTTCCCTCTCCCTGCACAAGGTCCTGGTGTCTCCTCCTGCTATGTGCAGCCCGAGGTGGACAGGGCTGTGAGTTTGGCCCTGGCAGGGGCAGTAGCAGCTGAGCAGTGTGAGGCTCCTGTACCTCACTCCCATGGCTGTGCCTGGGCTGGAGCAGCTCTCTGGGGTTTGCTCTGTGAGCTGTAATCTTTTAGTGTGCACAAAGAGAACAGGGACACTGGGTGCTGAGCACTGCCTTTGATTGCCCACAGGGAGAAGACTGAGGGAGGACCCTGCTGAGCCTGGCCTGGCACTGTGGATGATCTGGGAGAGCTCCAGCCCTGCTGGAGCTGAGCCCCCCGGGCAGCCCCATGGACTCTCCCCAGCTCCTGCACTTGGCTTTGCTGCTCCTGGCTCTTGCTGCTCCCCGTCCCAGTGAGTCTGTGTGTGTGAGCTCGGTGCTTTTCCCTGCCCTTCCATAGCTCAGCACCTCTGAACTGTTAGGAGGAAGATCAGCTGGAGCCAGTTAAAACCAAGACCAGAAAAGTCTAAGGGGAGAAGAGAAATGAAGGAGGTGAAGGTCGATGTGTTTGAGCTGTCACAGTCACCTCTTCTGGGAGGGGTGACTGTGTGGGTCTGTCTGGTGTCACAGGAGGTGAGTCCTGTCCCAGAGGACTGACTCTTTCCCAGGAGTGTCTGAGGGGGCACACCTGGGACACTGCACCCAGAGTGGGCAATGGGCAGCTGAGCTCTGAACTTCAGTGCTCTTGGGATGTGGCAGTGTGCTGGAGGGACACCTGGTGGGATTGGGGCAAGGAGTTTGGGGAGGAAGGAGGGCAAGGACAGATGAACTCAGCAAGAGAAACATCTTTCAATTTATTTCCCAAGCTGCCAGCTTCCCAGTTAAAAAGACAGTGGAAGCAGTGTGGGAAATCTATTATGTTTCTACTCCTAAATTCTACCCTGGGAACTGGCTCCAATACTGCATAAAATTTTCCCCTTTGCCATCAATGTCTGCAAAGCCATGACTGAGATTGTCCACCAAAACCCATTCTGTTCTCTGACGCTAAACCTTTGGGTAAAGAATTGGTATAAAATGTTTTTGTTTCTCTTTTCCGATTTAGATATTGCCACATCCATTGTTGACCCTGCTGAATGGACAGAAGACTATTCTACAGAGGTGTCAGTCTACCGCTGTATTGACTGTAAGAGCTGCACGTGCAAGACATTAGAAAATAATTTTGAAAAGTTTAAAAAAATTGCTGACACACAAAATGAGATATTTTCAGATGAAATAATAGAGTTGGTGACCAATAAAACACACATCAGTGTTTGCATTGAGGAAGCAAATTTCTGTCATGAAAGAATTTATAGGATCTTCTGGCAGAAACCTGAGGGTTCAGGACTCTCGTGTGGCAGCCTGAGTTCTGGAGGTATGTTGTGCTGGGAGCCTGGATATTAACTGGTGAAAACATATTTCTGGGTAGGAAACTGAACTGTTCACTATTTGGGCAGATAGCAAGGCTTATGAGTGAATAAACTGGAATGATTTGGTCTCTTCTGTGGAAAAGAAAGTCATAAAGTAATTCACAAAATTAAATTCAGTTATTTCAGGTCAAACTCTACTGAAAACTGCAGTGGAGAGATTCAGATAAACACTTGTTACTCTGATTTGTAAACATATATTTTTATTTTTAGGTTTTTTTGGCAACAGCAATTCCCATGGTGAAATTCTGTGCCATGTTGCAATGTGTGAGTCCCACCTGCTTCAGCCAGAACACACCCAGACCCAGGTCCAGCCTCAAGAGCTGCTCTATGCTGGTCTTCTGTCCAATTCAATAAACACCCAGGAGCATCTTTCCAGCGTCCTCACCAAGCTGCCAAAATCAGGGATTCAAACACCTGGCAGTGCATGGAGCAAGTGGCTCCAGCAGGGCAGAGCTTCACCATGGTGGCTCAGGATTCAGGGTGTGACTTGGTTGAGCTGCATCCCAGTCAGTGACTTTTCTGTCTGTAGTTGGTTCTCTGAGAGCAGCTTTTATCACCTCTCCTGTTGGAGTTAGAGCATCCTTTCTAATTTTCTTGCTGCAGAAGAAAACAAAGAAAAAGAGTTCTCCTGTTCGTATGCCTTTATTTAGCCTAACAACTTCATCTGTATTTAATTTCTGACTTCCATAAAATATTTCTCTCCTGTATTTATGCTCACCACTGCAATATGTCTACATGCTGTCACTACTGTGTACAACTTTGGTGGCACTAAAACATTGAAAATGTTAAATCTGGAAATTGCTGTAGACAGGGATGCCCGTATCCCGAGTGGGGAAGGGCTGGATGTACAGGTGAAGGTAGGAGGAGTTTTCCAGATTCTCTTAGAAGAAGAGTAAGCTCTTTAATGGCACAGTGGGGTGCAGGGTTGGTAGGAGATGCAGTCCAGGGTCTTATAGATTTACTCAGCTCCTGGACTTGCTTGTTCCTCTTCTTTGGTTCCTGTGGTAAATCTTCAAAATTTTTGAATAGATTTTTATTGCATTAAGGTAATGATAAACTATTACAGATTATTTGTTAGTCTTAATTTTGTTATTCTTAATGTGGAGACTTTCTTACCTTCTTCAAATATTTTCATTCTTGATTCCCAGAACAACTCATCATCTTTGGTGACGAGGAAATCTAATGACAATGCTTGATTTGGACTGTTAGGGAATGAAACATCTCCAACTCATAGCAATCATAGCAATCTCCAACACTTGGTGCAACATGATCCACTTCAACATTTTTAGCCGTTCACTGAAGATCTTCTACATGAAATCTATTTATAATCAAATAGTTTTTACCTTTCACCTTTCTCAGAAAATGGAAGAGGTGGCGTCAGTACTGAGCAGAAGACGATTTGCTGTGAGGCAGAGACAGATACCAAGAAATACAACCCTGAACTGAAGTGCTTCTACACTCAAAAGTCACATCCAAAACTCACCTCACCTCCAGCTGGTATTCCTGGTGAGGAAATTCCAGGTTAATCTCTTCTTGTGTTTCTTTGTCTTTTGCTTTGAGAGGGGTTTGTCCAGACAGCTTGATGTGAACAGAGTTTTACATGGGTGGGAGATGTCCTGTACATTCATAACTTGAATCCACACAGGCTGCAGCCATCCAGTCTCAGAGACTTTGCCTTGGCAAATGGACATGTCCAGTCCTGGACAGAAATCATCACAGACCCAGGTTCCTGTAATGATCTAGTGACAGACACAGGGATGGTGAGGGAAGGGGGCACCTGATGGGTGTGCAACAAGTTCCTTAGAATTGACCCTATCTGTAAGTGCTGAATAAGTCTTTTCCTCCAAACTAAGAGGACATTGGTCAACTTAAGATAAAGTAATTTCACGATTATAAGTCGCACCAATTTTAAACCACACTTCTGGGTGTCAGCAACTTTTCATTCTTTGTCCATACATAAGCCGCACCTGTTTATAAGCCACACGCTACAATACAGAGTGTGATAAAAGGTATCTACTTTATCACCATCTGTTTAGGGTGGGGGCAGTGATCCTTATCTCCACAGGAGATATTCTGTTAATGGGCCATCCATTGAAACCAGGCAGGGCATTGTTCTTTATCTTTTCACACCCATCCTTCCTCCAGCCAGTCATTTTCTGCTCATGGCCATTGAGTCCCACTGTGGGACTGATAAAATTACTGCATCCCATTGGGAGTTGCTCCAACCAGGGGGAAGAGCCCAACATTTCTTACCAAGATAAAACAGAGGTTTTGGGACACTAAGGGAGCCCCTTTCTCCACTGGACTCCAGAGGAAAACCGGATTTCTCCACATCACCACTGGACCTCCAAAGGGAAACTGCACCTGCTACAGGAGCACTGCTCCAACTGAGCCACATCTGTCACTGCAGGAGGATGCAGCCACCATGGAATGGGACTGCTGCTAACACCCTGCCTGATGGGTGTCAGGTTGTACTCTGACTGTGTCAGGGTTTGGAGTTTGTTTCTTTGTAGTACTGTATTTCTATTTTAATTTCCCTAGTAAAGAACTGTTATTCCTAATTCCCATATCTTTGCCTGAGAGCCTCTTGATTTCAAAATTATAATAATTTGGAGGGAGGGGGTTTACATTCTCCATTTCAAAGAGAAGCTTCTGCCTTTCTCAGCAGACACCTGTCCTCCAAACTAAAACCGCAACTTTTCGTCCTTTGTCCATATATAAGCCGCACCTGATTATCAGCTGCACTTTGGGTTCGGACCAAAATTTTAGTAAAAATGGTGCAGCTTATAATCGTGAAATTACTGTATTCAAATTTCTTTCGTGGTAAAAACCCCTGTAATCTTCCTTAGGTCATGGACAAAGAAGCATTTAAAAACCAGTCAAAGTGGATTTTGTTATTTGAGCACTTCGTCAAGGATGGGTCTCAAACCACTTGTTGTTGGTTTAGATAAGATTGATGTTCAAAGATATCTGTTGTGATGGGTGACAAGAATTTTCTTTAAATATCAGTAAAGTGAGCATTATGCCAGGTACCTTCTGTAAGATATCATGGGCCAGATGCTCTTTGTTCTCTCATTCATCAGTTCCTCCTCTGTTTATCAGATGGGGCCAGTTCCTTTGTGTGGTGCTTACAAGGCAGCTCATGGCTTTGCATTCCTGCTTGCTTCACTTGGATGTTCTGTTTTCTTCTACTCTGCAGGTAATCCAGATGTTCCCACCTGCGAAATTAACAGCACTGGCACGTGGATTGGCATCTTGTTTGCATTCCTGTTTGTTGGGGTTTGCACAGGATGGGGCTCCATGTATTACTGCTTGAGGCGCCGGCGGCCTGGCCAAGGTACAGTCTGACAAATTGTGTGTTGCCTGTGGGCCCCACATTAGGAAGTGGAAGAAACGTAACGGGTTTCCACGTGGATCTCATCTCCATTGTCCATGCAGTCCTTTATGACCTTCACTGGGCTGACAGCTGGAATGAACTCTCCTCCCATGGCTGCTGTGACAGTGGCCTTGCTGTGGCTTTGTTATGAAAAATAAGCACAGGAGGAATTTCCTCACTGCTTCCTCCTGAAACAAGGGGCAAGCACTGGCAGGGTCAGGAAATCACAGGGCTCAGCCTTCCCTCCATGGGATACTGTTCCTTGGAGCAGTCCCAGAGTGCAGCATTGCTGTGCAGCTGCCCTGGCACACAGAGATGTGTCCCAGCCAGGACACTGATGGACATCCAGGCATGGGCTGCCAGGGCCTTCAGGAGAGTGGTTCCCTCTCTCAGCCCTGCCCACTGCAGTCAGCTTTAATTTAGGAGTGAGTATATCCCTACATGCATCCAAGAGGGAAGTTTGTTTTGCAAACCAGTGTGCATGGAGAGAGGTGGATGGGCTTTGTGGACACTTGTACAGACATTTCTTGAGCCTGCCATGAGGCTTTCCCCTCCATCCTGTGTCCATGGGCTCCAGTGTTCTTGGCACCTTGTGTGTGCCTGAGGCTTAGATTCCTCTCAGTTACTGGACTGGTCCATCCCCTAGAATCTGGTGCTGGCTGTTGCTTTCTGATACTCAAAGCATTAAATTTCCAAGTCTGAATTTGCATCTAGAGGATTTGCACAGGTACTTGCACACGCACACCAAGCCAGTGTCACTGTTGTTGTTCCATCAATAGATGAATGGATGTGTTGGTGTGAGGGGTAAGGAATTTACCAGCAATGCCTGCCCTGAGGTCCTGCCCTGGGGTGCAAGGTGCAGTGATGTCTCAGGTCTGTTGCAGAGCCCCTCAAAGGCAGAGGCTGGTGGGTCACAGCAGCAGGGCAGGGTCAGAGCAGAGCCTTGAACCCACATTCATGGCTGTGAAGCTGCTCCCTTTGTGGAGCAAGGGCTGGCCCAGTGGCAGGTAGGAGAGGGGAGGTGTCTGGGGGACTTCACAAATACAGGCATTTTGTTTATAATTCTAACTGGAATCTACCAGTTTCTTTGCTGGCCTCACAGTTTTGTTTTGTTTTGTTTTTTCATTTCTGCAGCTCCTAGGCAAGATAGACAGACTCCTGAAGTAGAAAATCTCCCAATAGATGGATAACCATCTACAAGGGAGGAAACTCCTCTGACAGCACCATCCTCCTCTCTCCCAGAATGCACAGCAACCAGCTGAACACAGACTGATTTTCCATGAGAACTTCTGCTCTTGTATTCACAAACAGTTGTATTTTCACAAATGTACCTTCACCACATCTACACTTTCCCCGAGCACTGTGACTCTTGTCCAGCTCCAGGCCTTTGTGAGCAGCACCAGGAGCTCCCATCCTCTGCTGGTGCTTGGCTGCCGAAAGCAGGAACCCAGGGTGTGTGGCTGGCTCAGCAGCACAGGCTGAAACCAGCTGAATTCTCTCTGGGACTGAAAGTGTGACCTGCTCTGAAACACTTCCCAAGCTCTCTGCTTGGCTTTCACTTGGCACTGCCACAGCAGCACTCAGGTGTCCGCATCTTTTAAATTCTCAGGTCCTCTCTGGATTCAGCAAAGCCTTTTGTACAGCTGGCTGGTTGGTTGAACTGGGAGAGTTTGGTTTTTTGAAGAGATGTTTGGTTCTGCCCCCACCTGCAGTCTGAGGCCATGTCAGTGTGTTTGTTCCTGGGCAGGGATGGGTGGTAGGCTGTGTCCAGCTCCCTCAGGAATGGCTTTGGGTCACAGTGGACTTGGCCTCCCCCCAGGCAGGACAGAACTCTGGTACCAATCTTCCTGACAAATTAGGCAAGGTTAGACAGTGTGTGATTGTCTTAGGTTGCAATACAGGATGATCAAAGGTATCTATTCTGTCACCATCTGTTGAGGGTGGGGGGCAGTGATCCTTATCTCCGTGGGAGATGTTCTGCTAATGGGCCATCCATCAAACCCAGGTGGGACATAGTTCTTTATCTTTTTACAACCCATCCTAACTCCACGGAGTTATCTTCTACTAAAGGCAAATTGAGTCCCACTGTACAACTTATAAAATTACAGTAATTTCACGACTATAAGGTGCACCCTTTTGACTAAAATTTTGATGGAAACCCAGAAGTTCGCCTTATAATCCGGTGCGCCTTATACGTGGACAAAGTTTGGAAACTTGTCAACCCGGAAGTGCGAGCCCCGCTGGAGCCCCAAGCCACGGCTGTGCCACTGGAGCCCTGAGCTACTGGAGCCCTGAGCCACGAGCCTCAGCCACACTGTGGGAACCCTGAGCCGTGAGCCTCTTCCGTGCCGTGAACTGAGCCGCACCAGCCAGCGCCAGGGGCGGGCAGGAGTGCCTGGCCCCGCACGGGGAGGCATCTGGGTCTGCGTTTAAAGGCTATGCCAATCCGTGAAAAATATTTGCAAATTGAGCCCCTGCCAGTAAATCCTGTGATTGCATGATTCAGTTACTAATTTGTTACTTTGCACGCAGATCCTTGCTGCAAAAAAAAGTGTGCCTTATAATCCGTGCGCTTATAGTTGTTAAATTACTGTACTTCATCCCATTGGGAAATGCACCAGCCAATGGGAAGAACCAAACATTTCTTACCAAGATAAAAAGAGACACCAAGGGAACCCCTATTCCCATTGGACTCCAGAGGGAAACTGGATTTCTCCACACCACCACTGGACCTCTGGAGGGAAACTGCACCTTCTATAGGAGCACTGCTCCAACTGAATCACATCTGTCACTGCAGGAGGATGCAGCCACTGTTTAATCAGAGTGCTACCAACACCCTGCCCTGACGGGTGTCAGGTTGTACTCTGACTTTGTCAGGGTTTGGGGCTTGTTTCTTAGTAGTACTGTATTTCTATTTTAATTTCCCTAGGAAAGAACTGCTATTCCTGATTCCCCTATCTTTGCCTGAGAGCCCCTTAATTTCAATATTGTAATGTTAGAGGGGGGTTTACATCCTCCATTTCAAAGAGAGGCTCCTCCCTTTCTTAGCAGACACCTGTCCTCCAAACTAGGATAGTGATGATTCCAGCCTCTCAGGAATCCCACTGGGTTCTTGGTATCTTGAAATCATTCCCCATTCTCACTTGATTTGAATAAACTCTCAGTTTTTGCATGGATCAAATTAGTATCAGACTGCTGAGAGAAAATCAGTGGCAGCACAAGTGGAAAAGCAAATCCTGAAGCAATGTTAATGTTTGCTGAATCATTTTGCTGTGGTTTAGTTCCTCATGATCCTGTAGCTGAAACTTCCGGGAATTAATCCCAAAGGATATAGGATGTTGTTTCCCTCTTGAACTTTGCTACAGTCAAATCGAAAAGGAAAGGTTCTTAATGTAAAAGATCCAAACAGTTTTAATAATTAATTTTTAGAAAGATCAAAGGGCCTCTGCTTAAATTTACCTTTTGTTTGGCAAAGGAGACCAATGTTTTTATGGATTGGAGAAGATCTTTTGCACTCACTCTTTCAACTCGGTTCTCAGCTAATTTGATGCAAATTTTTAGTTTTAATGATGTGGCATGCAATCAAATGTTCCTGAAGGGTTGAAAGTCCAGGTATTCAAGGCTAGGTATTTGCTGAGTTGTGGTATTGATGATCCAGTTATCAGGTTTGTTTTATCATGAGGAATGTAATTATTAATCAATAAATCAAAACTAAGGTTGCCTGTAGACAGACCAGTCTGTGAGTGAACTAAGAAATAGAAGGATAAAGACTTTTCCTCTTTATGTAGCATCTTATAATAATTGCACTTCGATTTTTCCCCTCAACAAAACTTCTGGAAGCTTTTTCCAGAGTAGAACTGTGTAAGAGGAGTGAGTGACACGTTGGCTGGAGCTGCACTCACTTTGTCACTACAGCCCCACACTGAGGTGGGTCACACGCTGGGCAGATGCCTGAGGTGTGGCTCGAGCAATTGCTCTGCACCTTTTTGGCTGTCAGCCTGCGCTCTGAGGGGGCAAGGAGGAGGTGTTTTGCATAGATAAAAGATGATTTATTACTCTGGGGCATTCGGGACAAAAGACAAAAATGCAAGGGTGTAAAAGCTGAAATATGGGGGTGGTTCAGGGAGAGGCTACAAATCAGGAAATTGGAGAAATTCTAGACAGGGGTAAAAGGCAGGGTTCACAAAAGCATGTCCAGTGCAGGAGGTAGAGGGAAAATTGGGTCACATGGACTAATGAAATATTCAGTTTGAGGGGATTCCTTATGGTAGGAGTCACATCTCGTCTGTGAGCCAGAGGGAGTTAATGAATAAGGGTTATTTCTGAAAGGAATCTTATCAGGCCATTGGCATGGAGACCAATAAGAGAAGGAGAAGGTGATAACAGGAAAGGAAATCTGCTGGTGGGAAAAATATTTTTAGAAAAGTCTTGAGAAAAATAGAGGTGTAGATGGTTTTACACCAATCACCATTATGTTGCTCTATTGTAACCAAAGAACAAAGTTTTAACTGTGTAGAGTGTATAAAAGGCATCATGCCGTTGTAATAAACGGGATATTAGCCTTCTGAAATGTAGCGCGTCCGTTCGTATGTCGCGCCCGCCTCAACAGTGATGATTCCCAAAGGGAAATTCCAAGCGAGGGGTTGGCACAAAGTAGGATTGACAGGGGCATTCAGGGCAGATGGACAAAGATGGATGGGAGGGTGTAACTTGGACCAACCATTAACTTGGGCAGAACATACCATTAACCAGAAACACACTGCAACAAGTGAGGAAAGGTTTTCTTGGAAATTGCATTCAGGTTTAATGATGGTGCAGATTTAATTTCTACTCTGTAAAAGCAGTGGGGCAGAGAGCTATACATGTTTTGAGAGGGAAAGTTAGTATGGACACCTCAGTGAGATGAGTCAGAAAACACAAGTCACAGACTGATCTTGATGTCCTCTCAGGAACACTATGTCCTTCACATCTCTAATTTCTGTGGGTCATTATGCAGATTGTGATGTTTGGGGGCATCCCTTTGAACTGTTCTACTTTGCCCCTTTGGAGCTGTGTTGTGCTGGTGCACACCAAGATGCTACATCTCAGGAAAACTAGTGAGAAGTTATTTTAAAAATCTACAATATTTGTGTTCACCAAGTGCTTTTTTCTATGCATATACACATAGAGGTGGATATTTTTAACCACAGGAATGGTTTGAGTTGGAAGTGAACTACAAGATCATCTTATTATTCTTATGGATAAAAAAGGGACAAAGAATAGTAAGAGGCCTGAATCATCAAAAGTCATAATTTGATGGCTGTTATTTAATTTGAAGTTGTCATAAAACCACAATAAAGTTTTATCTTAAACACTGGCTATTCATTGGTGGTGGTGCATCCTCCCTTTCCTGGCTGTGCTTTGATCGGAGAAATGCCCGTTTGACCTTGGGCCTTGATGAGGCAGCCCCTGGCTCAGCTGCTCTGGAATTTAACTGCAGTGTTTTAACTGAAACCCTGTCTGCTCCCAGGCACTGCTGCTGTCCAACGAGCTCCTGGTTTCTGAGGAGCAGCCTTGGAAATGATTTTCTGGTCTCAATGGCACAACATCCCTGTTCTCAGACTTCCAAAGAAACATGGGCCTGTCCAAATGGGGCCAGGGTGAAACACTGTTGTGACTAAAGCCCCTCTCTTGTGACCCTATGAACAGTGGTGAAAAACGAGACCCCTGGAGCTCTCCTGGACCAGTGACCTCTCTTTGAATGGGGCCTCTCTGAGCTGGGCTCTCTCCTGTTTGCTGCTCTTGGTGGATCCCCAAACAAGGATGGATCCTGGGCTGATCCCCCCACTGCTCCCTTGGGGAGACACAAAAGCATTCAGAGTGAGCATTTCCCCAGCTCTGAGGGGAATTTCTCACAGGTACCTTGCACTGACCCTGTATGTCTGTGTGCAGATGCTTTGGCATGGGAGAAATGCTGCTCTCTTTGATGTTTAAGTACCAGAGTCTCCTGGGTTGCAATACAGGATGTGACAAAAACTACGTATTCTATTGCCATCTGTTAAAGCCAGGTGGGGCAGTGTTCTTTATCTTTTCTACAACCCATTTTTCCTCCACGGTGATCTATTCTGTTAATGGGCCTTGAATCCTTGTGTATGACTGATACAAATTTCATCATCCCATTGGCAGATGTCCCAACCAGAGGAAGGAGCCAAGAATTTCGTGCCTAGATAAAACCTGAGATTTGGAATGTCCAGAGCAGCCTTTTTCCTCTGGATTCCAGAGGAAATCTGAACCTTTCCACATCATCACTGGACCTTTGGAGGAAAACTGCACCCTTCTACAGGAGCACTGGTCAATTGAACCACATCTGTCACTGCAGGAAGATACAGCCACCATTTAATGGGACTGCTGCCAACACCCTGCCTGACGGGTGTCAGGTTGTACTCTGACTGTGTCAGGTTTGGGTTTGATCTTGTAGTACTGTATTTCTATTTTAACTTTTTCCTAGTAAAGAACTGTTATTCCTAATTCCCATATCTTTTCCTGAGAGCCCCTTGATTTCAAAATTATAATAATTTTGAGGGAGGGGGTTTACACTTCATTTCAAAGAGAGGCCCCTGCCTTTCTTAAACAAACACCTGTCTTCAAACATATACACTGAGATGTCTGAGCAAGTTAGGCCTGTAAGTTTAATACAAGTGTGGTTAAAAGTTACTCCTCTGCTAAATTAAGTTGTCTGATATAAGCTAGGTTGAATGCTTTTAAGTGTTATTCCTTTGCTAAATTGTAACATTGAATGTACAATTTCTGTTAACATTCAGTGGTAAGGTTTTAGATCATATCCATTTTTATCCTTGCCCTCACTGTCTGTTGGTAGTTGGGGGGGTTTTACTCTTCCTCCTCTGTGGAGAATTTTTCCAATTTTCAAGCAAAGGAAGTCAGCCAGGCGGCTCCCTCAGCTTTTGAGTGCTGAACACAAAGGGATGAGTGGAGGCTGTCTCCCTGCCTCAATTGCTTGCGGGGGTTTGGGGGGTCTGAGTGGCTGGTTGTTTTTTTTTTCCTTCCTTGGGACACTCGCAATTCCGAGCACAGAGAAGAGAGGTTGCTCTGCAGTCAGATCTGCCCTGCACCCTGCCACTGCTACAGTCTCCTGCTTCTGAGAACAGCGCTGAGAACCGGGACCCAACGGTGAACGGAGTCTTCCTTCGCCCTTCTCCCATCTGGAACACGGCCCTGCCACCTCCACCTCCGCCTCCCTGCTCTGCTGCTGCTGTGCTGCGATGGGCCCACTCCGCTCTTCACGTGGACCGCACAACAGAAGAGGTGTCCTGCGACTGGAAAAGGGACTGGAACTGAATTATTTGTGCTGTTTTGTCGCTGATTTTCATAGCTGATGTTGTTCTTGTTTGTTTTGTAGATATATCAGTAAAGAACAGTGTCTTGGTTTAAAGGGACAGTATTGCCAGGAAAAGGAAATTCTGGAACTCTTCAGGCAAAAAAGGTATGGGTTGGGAATAACAGTTCTTTACTGATATATTTATAAGACAAACAAAAACAACATCAGCTATATGAAAGAAAAAAAAGTTACAGAACAAACTGAACAGAACTCAGTCCCCAGTCCCTATTTCCAGTCACCGATGCCCCTCCTCTTCCGCACAGTCCGATGAGCAGGGCAGGGCAGCCTCTCAGTAGCGGCTGCTGCAGGAGCAGGGAAGCGAGGCGCATTGGCCGTCCCAGTGGGAGAAGGATGAGGAAAACACTCTGCTCACCGTGGGCATCCAGTTCCCAGTTGTTCAGAGAAGCGGAAGCTTTTGCAGTCCGAGTCCAAAGGAGCCTGATCTCACCACGCAGAAAGCAATCTCTCTCTCTGAGTTCAGCCGGTGAGCTGCGAGTGTCCTCCCACCCGCCGAAGGACAAAAGCAGCACTCCACTTTCGGCCATCAAGAAAATCAGGGCCCGATCAGCCATTCCTTTGAGCACTTATACGGCTAAAAGGGGAGCCATCCCGGCTAGCTTAACATAATAATGGGAAAAATTTTCTTAACCTCCCCCAGCCCACAACATTATCTACCCCAAATTTTTTCCATGCTAACATACTACATCAAATTAGAACCTTTAAATTACATTCATACATGCAGTTACAGACACGGTATCATAGATAGTTCACCCTAGAACAAGGTCTTCTTGGGGTATGCATTGGGTTTTTGTATCTTTTTGCGTCACCCACCAGGTACAACCTAGTCTTTGAGCAAAAACCACCCCATGGACAGGATTGTCTTTGCTGTAGGCAGAGTTCACTCAGACAGTTTTCCCTAGCATACCTCTCATGTGTACCACTGGAACCTTATCCCCATCTGGTGTTCCCAAGAGCTCAGATTGGGCAGGGCCTGCTCGGTTAGTGAAACCTCGGGTATTCACTAACCATGTGGCCTTTGGTAGATTACTTTCCCAGTTCTTGAAAGTCCCCCCTCCAAGTGCCTTCAAGGTGGTTTTAAGCAGGCCATTGCACCATTTGACCTTTCCAGCTGCTGGTGCATGGTAGGGGATGTGGTACACCCACTCAATGCCGTGTTCCCTAGCCCAGCTGTTTATGAGACTGTTCTTGAAATGAGTCCCGTTGTCTGACTCTATTCTCTCAGGGGTACCATGCCTCCAAAGGACCTGTTTCTCAAGGCCCAGGATGGTGTTCCGAGCAGTGGCGTGGGGCACAGGGTAGGTCTCCAACCATCCGGTGGTGGCTTCCACCATGGTCAGCACGTAGCGCTTGCCTTGGCGGGTCTGAGGCAGTGTGATGTAGTCAATCTGCCAGGCCTCTCCGTACTTATATTTGGACCAACGCCCGCCATACCAGAGGGGCTTCACTCGCTTGGCCTGTTTGATGGCAGCGCACGTCTCACAGTCATGGATAACTTGAGAGATACTGTCCATGGTTAGATCCACCCCTCGGTCTCGTGCCCACTTATACGTGGCATCTCTGCCCTGATGACCTGAGGCGTCATGGGCCCATCGAGCCAGGAACAATTCTCCCTTGTGTTGCCAATCTAAGTCTATTTTTAACACCTCTATCTTTGAGGCCTGATCAACCTACTCGTTGTGTCGGTGTTCCTCATTAGCCCGACTCTTGGGGACATGGGCATCCACATGACGAACTTTCAGGGGTAGCTTCTCTACCCAGGTGGCAATGTCTTTCCACTCATCAGCAGCCCAGATTGGTTTTCCCCTACGTTGCCAGTTTGCCTTTTTCCACCTTTCCAGTCAACCCCACAGAGCATTGGCTACCATCCACGAGTCAGTATAAAGGTAGAGCTTTGGCCACTTCTCTCTTTCAGCAATGTCCAGGGCCAGGTGAACAGCTTTGAGTTCAGCAAATTGACTTGATCCACCTTCTCCTTCAGTAGCTTGTGCAACCTGTCGTGTGGGGCTCCATACGGCTGCTTTCCACTTCCGGTTCATCCCCACGATGTGGCAGGAGCCGTCGGTGAAAAGAGCGTAGCATGTTTCATCTGCTGGCAGTTGGTTATACGGTGGGGCTTCCTCAGCGCGGCTCACTTGTTCTTGCTCCTCGTCATGGGCGAGACCAAAATTTTCACCTTCTGACCAGTTCGTAATTATCTCTAAAATCCCAGGGCGATTTGGGTTTCCGATGCGGGCGCGTTGCGTGATGAGGGCAATCCACTTGCTCCATGTGGCATCGGTGGCATGGTGAGTAGAGGGAACCTTTCCTTTGACCATCCACCCCAGCACTGGTAGTCGGGGTGCCAGGAGGAGTTGTGCTTCCGTCCCAATCACCTCTGAGGCAGCTTGGACTCCTTCATAGGCGGCCAAGATCTCCTTCTCTGTGGGAGTGTAGTTGGTTTCAGACCCTCTGTAGCTCCGGCTTCAGAATCCCAGAGGTCGCCCTCGAGTCTCCCCAGGCACCTTCTGCAAAAGGCTCCAGGACAAGCCATGGTTCCCGGCTGCAGAATAAAGCACATTCTTCACCTCTGGTCCCATCCTGACTGGGCCAAGGGCCACTGCATGAGCGATCTCCTGCTTGATCTGGGCAAAGGCTTGCTGCTGCTCAGCACCCCAGTGGAAATCGTTCTTCTTACGGGTGACCAGGTAGAGAGGGCTCACAATCTGGCTGTACTCAGGAATGTGCACTCTCCAAAAGCCTATGGCACCTAGGAAAGCTTGTGTTTCCTTCTTGCTGGTTGGTGGAGACATTGTGGTGATCTTATTGATGACCTCAGTGGGGATCTGGTGCCGTCCATCTTGCCGTTTTACTCCCAGGAACTGGATCTCTCGGGCAGGTCCTTTGACTTTGCTCTTTTTAATGGCAAAGCCGGCTCTCAGCAGAATCTGGATGATCTTTTCTCCTTTATCAAACACCTCCACTGCCGTGTTCCCCCACACAATGATGTCATCTATGTATTGCAGGTGTTCTGGAGCCTCACCCTTTTCCAGTGCAGCCTGGATCAGTCCATGACAGATGGTGGGGCTGTGTTTCCACCCCTGGGGCAGACGATTCCAGGTGTACTGCACGCCCCTCCATGTAAAGGCAAACTGAGGCCTGCACTCTGCTGCCAGGGGAATGGAGAAAAATGCGTTGGCAATGTCAATGGTGGCATACCACCTTGCTGCCTTGGACTCCAACTCGTACTGGAGTTCCAGCATGTCTGGCACGACAGCGCTCAGCGGTGGAGTCACTTTGTTCAACGCACGATAGTCCACAGTCAATCTCCATTCTCCATCAGACTTGTGCACGGGTCAGATGGGGCTGTTGAAGGGTGAGTTGGTTTTGCTGACCACCCCTTGGCTCTCCAGCTCACGGATCATCTTGTGGATGGGGATCACAGCATCTCGATTCGTCCGGTACTGCCGGCGGTGCACTGTTGAGGTGGCAATTGGCACTTGTTGCTCTTCCACCTTCAGGAGTCCCACTGCAGATGGGCTTTCTGACAGTCCAGGCAAGGTGTTCAACTGCTTAATGCCCTCTGCCACTACAGCAGCTATTCCAAAAGCCCACCTGTATCCCTTTGGGTCTTTGTAATAACCACTCCTGAGAAAGTCTATGCCTAGAGTGGGCAGTGACTCTGGGCCAGTTACAATTGGATGTTTCTGCCACCCCTCTCCTGTCAGGCTCACCTCAGCTTCCAGCAAAGACAATTCCTGTGATCCCCCCGTCACCCCAACAATGGAAACACGCTCTTCCCCCACATGTTCTGGTGGTATTAGAGTGCATTGTGAACCAGTATCAACTAATACCCTGTATTCTTGTGGTTCTGATGTGCCAGGCCATCGGACCCACACCATCCAATAGACTCTGTTATCCCGTGCCTCTCCCTAGCTAGAGGCAGGGCCCCTCTAGCCCTGGCTATTATTCTTTTCCTGAACATACATAGTGGAGGTTCTTTCAAGTGGGTCTGACAGATCATCCTCCCTTCTGTAATGCCCAGCACCTTGGTCATGGGAGGTTGAGGCTACCTTCACTTTAGTGTAGCTCCCTCGGTTAGCATTTCCCTCCCTGAGCTGATGCACCCGTGCTGCCAGGACAGAAGTGGGTTTCCCATCCCATTTTGCCATGTCTTCCCCATGGTCACACAGAAAAAACCATAGGTCAGCTTGTGGGGTGTACCCTCTTTAACTAGCTGGGGGGCGTTGGGCTGTAACCTTGGGGTATGAGGCTCGCACTGGTGCTGCTTTGATCTTCCTGATCTCCTCCCTCATCTCACTTATGTCACCTCTCATCCCCCTCACCTCCCTGATCTCCTCCCTCATCCCCCTCACCTCCTGGACCACGGAAGAAACCTGGGCCTGCACTACGCCATTCATCATACTGTGAAAATCCCTAAGCTTGTTAGCAACAGAGCTCACTGTTTCTCGGTGCTCATCAGCATTAATCATTGCAATGAAGGTGGTGTATTGAGATGGCCCTCGGTTTGCCAGATTCCACAGCATGTGCCCTGTGCACCTGACCTTGTCAGGGTCATTGTCATGCTGTCCATCCCTCCCAAAGAGTACCTCCAGTACCGACACCTCTCTCAGCTGTTGGATCCCTTCCTCAACGGTTTTCCAATGCATTCTATTATGGTACTCCTGCATTCTTTCTCTGTTGACAAACCTCTCTCTTACACTCATTAAAAGCCACTCCCAGAGGGGAAGTGGGCCTGGCTCCCTTACGAATATTTGGTCCACACCTGAGTCCTGGGACAAGGATCCCAAATTCCTTGCCTCTGTACCATCCAAGTGCACACCTGTACCCATAAGGTCCCAGACCCAAAGTAACCAAGTTGTCAAAGCCTCCCGGCCCCGTTGTGCAATATCTTCCCGCAGATTGCGGAGATTTTCATAAGACAGAGACTCAGTGATGATTTCAACCGCTGGCTCCCCTGCTGGTTGTGAGGGCCCTCCTCTCTGGTCCTCTTTGTCTAGGTGCCTTGTTTTCATTTTAGACTTTCTAGTTTCTACAGGGGCGACTGCTGCTGGCTGTGAGTGCCCTTGCAATTCAGCTGGACCCTGGGCAGATGTAACACCTATGGGCTCCACCATGGCATCACTGGATTCTCCCCCTTTATGGCAGGGCTTCTCACCAGCTGGGGAGAGGTACTCCTTCATCATCTGGCCTATCTCACTCATCTGCTTCACTAGAAGCCCCACCCACTCCGGGTGGTTTCTTTCTGAGGTGGGCTGTGGGGCAGGGTCAGGCTCTGGGGCCGCATCCCTAGTCTCTGGGGCAGGGTCAGGTTCTGTGGCAGCATCCCTAGTCTCTGGGGCAGGGTCAGGCTCTGGGGCCGCATCCCTAGTCTCTGGGGCAGGGTCAGGCTCTGTGGCAGCATCCCTAGTCTCTGGGGCAGGGTCAGTCTCTGTGGCCACATCCCTAGTCTCTGGGGCAGGGTCAATGTCTGCAGAACCATCCCTATTTCCTGGAGTAGGTATCAGAATTGTTATCCAGCTCAATCCCCCCTTATCTCTTAGTGTTAAATAGGACAAGCCTATCAGTAACACCAGCCATGTACGATATCATTAGCATTCACAGGAAATCTGAACCCTTCAAAAACTAGTGGGGTAGACCCAAAAATTTGGGTGAGGGGTTGGGAGAAAATTTCCCCTGGTGTTATTCCCTCACAGTAGGTGCCATTATTAAATTAATCCCAAAAACATGCATTTAGTGTGTGGTATCCCTGAATCCATGTACCTGCCATCCAAAGGAAGTTAAAAATCCATGAATTCCTCACCTTATCAACCCATAAAGCAAGTTTGATAACAGTTACAGTAGCCTTAGTTACAGGGCCCATGCTTATGTAAGGGTTTGCAAATGGGAGATATACATGTATGAACACGTGCAGCCCAAACCAGATTAAACTGGACCACATGTTGCTAGCACACAAAAAGACAATCTCAGGGAACTGAAGAACTGTTATTCCCCACGTTCCGGGCGCCAAGATCTGACCTGGTTTAAAGGGACAGTATTACCAGGAAAAGGAAATTCTGGAACTCTCAGGCAAAAAAAAGGTATGGGTTTGGAATAACAGTTCTTTACTGATATATTTATAAGACAAACAAAAACAGCATCAGCTATATGAAAGAAAAAAACAGTGACAGAACAGAATGGAACAGTCTCAGTCCCTTTTTCCAGTCACTGATGGCTCTCCTCCTCCACACAGTCCGATGGAGCAGGGCAGGGCAGCCTCTCAGTCGCGGCTGCTGCAGGAGCAGGGAAGCGAGGCAGCACCGGCCGTCCCAGGTGGGAGAAGGGTGAGGAAAACACTCTGCTCACCATGGGCGTCCCAGTTCCCAGTTGTTCAGAGGAAGCAGGAAGCTTTTGCAGTCCGAGTCCAAAGGAGCCTGATCTCACCACGCAGAAAAGCAATCTCTCTCTCTGAGTTCAGCCGGCGAGCTGCGAGTGTCCTCCCACCCGCCGAAGGACAAAAGCAGCACTCCACTTTCGGCCATCAAGAAAATCAGGGCACGCCCAGCCATTCCTTTGAGCACTTAAACAGCTAAAAAAGGAGCCATCCCAGCTAGCTTAACATAATAATGGGAAAAATTTTCTAAACTTCACCCAGCCCACAACAAACAGGTATTCCTAAACCCATATCTTTGCCTGAGAGTCCCTTAATTTCCAAATTATAATAAATTGGAAGGAGGGGATTTTCACTCTCCATTTTAGGAAAAGCTCCTGCCTTTTTCTTGGCAGTAACTGTGCCCCAAGCCAGGACACTGTCCTTTTGTCATATGCCGCGAAACACACACCCCCTACCCCCACGCATACATAGTTCTCAGTTCATTTTTGCTTTGATTGACTGGATTTTATTTGTTACTTGTTTTTTCCGCAATGCGTCTTAGCCATCGAGTCAGCAGAAGAGTGAACCTTGCCAACAAACTCTGTTGCACTGGTGCTTAATATCAAATCTGGATTTTACTGATCCCCTTGCCGATGATGTTTTAAGAGATCTCAAACACTTTGAAGAGATGTTTCCCCATTTGATCCCTCTGTTCCTCGCTATTGAGTGTACAAGTACTTCTTGTTCAGTTTCTTTGGATATTGGGGTCATTGGAGAGCTACAAGAGTCTCATTATACATTTCTATATCTTGGTTTCTCAGTATAGACTGGACTTACACCTTCTGCAGCTCTCTTCCAGAGAATCTGTATTATCCAGAATTTTCTTCTAGTCTCTGCCACTTTAATTATTCCTGATTAAGACCTGACACCAGCTCCAATTATCACCGTAATTGTAGTGAAGTTTGTATTTTGAGAACCAATAGGATCATCCTGGGAATCTACAGAGAGAACTAAATGTTCTGTGTGAGTGACAGCAGCCACTTTTTTGCCAAGGCCTTTGAAGCTTGGGAGGTGCTGAGTTGTTCAGGCCAATGGGATTGAAAGGCACTACAGGTGCCAGAGCAGGCAAGAAATGACATGTTGTCTTGGGTTACAATACAGAGTGTGATAAAAGGTATCTGTTCTATCACCATCTGTTGAGGGTGGGGGCAGTGATCCTTATCTCCATGGGAGATAATCTGCTAATGGGCCATCCATTGAAACCAGGCAGGGCATTGTTCTTTATCTTTTCACAACCCATCCTTCCTCCAGCCAGTCATTTTCTACTCATGGCCATTGAGTCCCACTGTGGGACTGATAAAATTACTGCATCCCATTGGGAGTTGCTCCAGCCAGGGGGAAGAGCCCAACATTTCTTACCAAGATAAAAACAGAAATTTTGGAACACGAAGGGAGCCCTTTTTCCAAAGGAAAACTGGACTATTCCACATCACCACTGGAGCTCTGGAGGGAAACTGCACCTTGTACAGGAGCACTGCTCCAACTGAGCCACATCTGTCACTGCAGGAGGATGCAGCCACCATTTAATAGAGCTATTAACAAGAGCCTGCCTGACTGGGTGTCAAGTTGTATTCTAACTCTGTCGGTGTTTCGAGTTTGTTTCTTTGTATTACTGTATTTCTATTTTAACTTTCCTAGTAAAGAACTGTTATTCCTAATTCCCATATCTTTGCCTGAGAGCCCCTTGATTTCAAAATTATAATAATTTGGAGGGAGGGGATTTACATTCTCCATTTAAAAAAAAAACTCCTGCCTTTCTTAGCAGACACTGTCCTCAAAACCAAGACACATGTCCAGCATAGGGACACTGAGGTCCAGCTTTACAGAGTGGTTCTGTCAGTGGAGGAGGTGGTTTTGAAAAGTACTTTGATACGAACAGGCCAAGAGGAACTTTAGTGAACAGTCAAGACAACACCTGTCAGTGCTTGGTTACAAGACTCCAACAACTTGCTCAACGAATGTTCCAGAAAATGAACATTTAATTGCTGGGCAGCTCTTTTTTCTCCCTGTGAATCTGCAGCAATCCTGGTTCTTGTGACTGGCACAGGTTTGTGTGGAGCAGAAGCTGCCTGTGAAGTCCCTGTTAAAAAGGCTGTGCTGAGAGTCAGGGTGAAAGAGAGTGGTTTGGTGAAAGGGTGAACTGTGGGCTGGGAGAAAACATTTATATCCACAGATCCAGGTACAGTATATGGCAGCCCAGGGCTGGGAATGCTGCTTGTGACTGGCTGGGGGACAGCTTCCATAAGGTGACAATAAAAAAGAAAAAATTGTTCTGTGCTTCAAGGGCAAAGGTAGAGGCCAAAGGAAAAGGCCAAGTCATGCAAAATAATCTTACAGCTCTGTGGAGAGATATGGAGTTGTTGGGAAGAGGGGAAAGGACAAAGTCAGGCAATCTCCAGATTAATTCCCTTGTAACCTTGTGCTGCATTTGCAGGGAGTTAAAATCAGCTTTGATAGTTTCATTTGTCTTATGCCACTCCAAGAAAGCCCACCCAAAAAAGACAGAAGAAAGCAGCAGATCTTGCCCTTGTCTGCACCCTGTGCTTACAGACCCTGAACTTCCAGCACACCCTGGGAGCCCTTGCATGGGCAGGCAGTGCCAGACTGGGGAGCAGATCCCAAACCCAGTGACTTCACATCTGTGCTGCAGTGCCTGGGGGGACAGGGTGACTGCCAGGGGCTTCCAAGCAGGCTCCTGGGAAGTTTTGGGGTGTGTGATTTTTTCTTTTTGCATGCTTTACAACTGCAATTGTGCAGTTACATCACTTAACTTGTTTGCACTGCTCTGTGGCACAGCTGACTCGTGCTCCAGAGGTGAAAGTGAAAATTACAATTCCTGATTCCGTGTGGTTGTAGTAAAGTTGGGAGGAGCCAGTGAAGGGCTTTTCCCTCAGAGATCCCATTGACTTCTGCATTCCCTCTGGAAGAGGAGCTGAATAAACTGGGATTTGGAAAGGCTGCACAGGCACTGGGAGAAGGGAAGAGGCATGAAGGCTTCCTTGGACACAAACTGCTTCTGAGGTACTGTCTTCTTCTTTATAGAGTCTATTCTTCCACCTTGTTCTCTTACAAATTCTTGCTTTCTTGTTTTGAAGTAGACACTCAGAAACAGGCACTGAAATGTCTGTGGCAGGAGTGAAATTATCAGTGTGCTGTACATTTTCTGCATAGGGAAAACATGGGTTACTGGTGATGTTTGTGCATAAATAACACCACAGCTGTAGCACTGGCACCTTTCAGTGAGCTCTGTGTGAACTCACATGATTGTGTGAATGCAGAAAACTAAGAGCCTGTAGGTGTGTTTATCTAAAAGTGTGACCGACCTCAGAAGTAATAAAATAAATGTATTAACAGCATTTTCCTGTTAATGTAATTACTGACTTATTTTTTCCCATATCTTCCTCATAGCTCCTTATCTTGTTATTAGCATGATATTAGCTCTTGCTAACATCTTTTCCAAAATGCAATCCTGTTATGTTTGCAAATAAGGGAGAATTTGTCAGGGGGGTTGCAGGAGAAATCCCTGCAGCTCTCCTCCTTTCCAAGGAGAAGCTGCCCCCCAAGCTGGAGCTGACCATGCATTTCTCCAGATCCAAGCTGACCATGCATCTTCCAGGTCTAACCTGACTAATGAACAATCCAGCCTCGCAGCTCTGGGTTAGAATGAAGCAAAGCAGAAACAAAACATGAAGCATTGAAAACTAAGGACAGTGGTATTAAAATAGAAGAAGTTAGACCAGTGAAACATTTCATAATACTTAATGTACTGCAGGCAGTAAAAAAAATGTTGCCAATGTTTTATAATCGTTGCTGTGTAAATTTTTTTCAGAGGAGGTGGAAGAAAGCCAAAGTGTGCTTTACACTTAGGATGTTTTACACAGATTTCTCAGCTGAACCACAATGTCTGGCTGGTTGCTGTCTCCACAATGCCTTGTTGGAGATGAGGATTCAAACTACTACAAAAATGGTTGAAAATTATCGTCTGCCTAAATCTCAAGATATCTCGAATAAAAACACCAAGGTATTGTGTGTTCATTTGACTTCAACAAATATTTCCCATCAGATCCCCTAAATTAAAAATAGAATTCAATGAATCAATAAATATTTCACCTAAGGACAAACAAAACATTCATACAGCATAAACCACATTCCTTAGTTGATTTTCTGGTGTGTTTTGGAAGTGACAGCACATCAAGCTGTAATTTGCTGCTCCCACTGAGGGGATGATGAGGGCACGGAGCCTGCAGCCCAGCAGGCTCAGCTGGGATTTCCCTCTCCCTGCACAAGGTCCTGGTGTCTCCTCCTGCTGTGTGCAGCCCGAGGTGGACAGGGCTGTGAGTTTGGCCCTGGCAGGGGCAGTAGCAGCTGAGCAGTGTGAGGCTCCTGTGCCTCACTCCCATGGCTGTGCCTGGGCTGGAGCAGCTCTCTGGGGTTTGCTCTGTGAGCTGTAATCTTTTAGTGTGCACAAAGAGAACAGGGAGCACTGAGCACTGCCTTTGATTGCCCACAGGGAGAAGACTGAGGGAGGACCCTGCTGAGCCTGGCCTGACACTGTGGATGATCTGGGAGAGCTCCAGCCCTGCTGGAGCTGAGCCCCCCGGGCAGCCCCATGGACTCTCCCCAGCTCCTGCACTTGGCTTTGCTGCTCCTGGCTCTTGCTGCTCCCCGTCCCAGTGAGTGTCTGTGTGTGAGCTCGGTGCTTTTCCCTGCCCTTCCATAGCTCAGCACCCCTGAACTGTTAGGAGAAAGCTCAGCTGGGGCCGGTTAAAACCAAGACCACAAAACCTCAAAGGGGAGATGAGAAATGAAGGAGGTGAAGGTCGATGTGTTTGAGCTGTCACAGTCACCTCTTCTGGGAGGGGTGACTGTGTGGGTCTGTCTGGTGTCACAGGAGGTGAGTCCTGTCCCAGAGGACTGACTCTTTCCCAGGAGACTCTGAGGGGGGACACCTGGGACACTGCACCCAGAGTGGGCAATGGGCATCTGAGCTTGAACTTCAGTGCTCTTGGGATGTGGCAGTGTGCTGGAGGGACACCTGGTGGGATTGGGGCAAGGAGTTTGGGGAGGAAGGAGGGCAAGAACAGATGAGCTCAGCAAGAGAAACATCTTTCAACTTATTTCCCAAACTGCCAGCTTCCTAGTTAAAAAGACAGTGGAAGCAGTGGGGGAATTCTATTATGTTTCTACTCCTAAATTCTGCCCTGGGACCTGGCCTCAATACTGTATAAAATTTTCCCATTGGCAGACAATGTCTGCAAAGCCATGACTGAGCTTGTCCACCAAACCCCATCCTGTTCTTTGATGCTAAACCTCTGGATAGAAAATTGGTATAAAATTTTTTTTCTCTGTATTCTGATTTAGATATTGCCATGTCCATTGTTGGCCCTGCTGAATGGATAGAAGATTATTCTACAGAGGTGTCAGTCTACCTCTGTAATGACTGTGGCAGCTGCACATGCAAGTCTGGGACAAACGATTTGAAAAATTTTAAAAAAATCGCTGACACAAAAAATGAGATATTTACAGATGTAATGATAGAGCTGGTGACCAATAAAACACATGTCACTGTTTGCTTTGAGGAAGCAAATTCCTGTCCTGAGGGAATTTGTAGTATCTTCTGGCACAAACCTGTGGGATCAGGACTCTCGTGTGGCATCCTGAATTCTGGAGGTATGTTGTGCTGGGAGCCTGGTTATTAACTGATGAGAGCATATTTCTGGGTAGGAAATTGAACTGTTCCATATTTTGGCATAATGCAAGGCTTATAAGTGAATAAACTGGAATGAACGGGTTTCTTCTGTGGAAAAAAAAGTTATAAAGTAATTCACAAAAGTAGATTCAGTTATTTCAGATCAATCACTACCTACACACGGTCGGAGAGATTCAGATAAACAAGTGTTACTCTGATTTATAAAGATTTTTATTTTAGGTTTTTGTGGCAATAGCAATTCCCATGGTGAAATTCTGTGCCATGTAGCAATGTGTGAGTCCCACCTGCTTCAGCCAGAACACACCCAGACCCAGGTCCAGCCTCAAGAGCTGCTCTGTGCTGCTCTTCTGTCCAATTCAATAAACACCCAGGAGCATCTTTCCAGCGTCCTCACCAAGCTGCCAAAATCAGGGATTCAAACACCTGGCAGTGCATGGAGCAAGTGGCTCCAGCAGGGCAGAGCTTCACCATGGTGGCTCAGGATTCAGGGTGTGACTCAGTTAAGCTCTATCCAAGTCAATGACTTTTCTGTCTGTAGTTGGTTCTCTGAGAACAGCTTTTATCACCTATCCAGTTGGGGTTAGAGCATCCTTTCTAATTTTCTTGCTGCAGAAGAAAACCAAGAAAAAGAGTTCTCCTGTTCATATGCCTTTATTTAGCCTAACAGCTTCACCTGTATTTAATTTCTGACTTCCATAAAATATTTCTCTCCTGTATTTATGCTCACCACTGCAAAATATCTACATTTGTCACTGCTGTGTACAACTTTGGTGACACTAAAACCTTCACAGTGAAATCTGGAAATTGCTGTAGACAGGGATGCCTGTATCCCCTGAGAGGGGAAGGGTGGATGTACAGGTGAAGGTAGGAGGAGTTTTCCAGATTCTCTTAGAAGAAGAATAAGCTCTGTAATGGGACAGTGTGGTGCAGGGTTGGTAGGAGATGCACTCCAGGGTCTTAGAGATTTACTCAGCTCCTGGACTTGCTTGTTCCTCTTCTTTGGTTCCTGTGAGGAAAAGATAGTTCAAAATCTTTGAATAGTTTTTTATTGATTAAGATAATGATAAGCTTTTAACAGATGTTTTGTTATTCTTAATTGCATGTGAAGACTTTCTTACCTTCTTCAAATATTTCCATTCTTGATTCCCAGAACAACTCATCATCTTTGGTGAGAAGGAAATCTAATGACAATGCTTGATTTGGACTGTTAGGGAATGAAACAACTCCAACTTGTAGCAATCACAGCAATCTCCAACACTTTGTGTAATATGATCCTCTTTTAAAATTTACTGACCTCTTCAACATCTTTGGCCCTTCATTGAAGATCTTCTGCATGAACCATATTTATAATCAAAATTTTTTACCTTTCACCTTTCTCAGAAAATGGAAGAGGTGGCGTCAGTACTGAGCAGAAGACGATTTGCTGTGAGGCAGAGACAGATACCAAGAAATACAACCCTGAACTGAAGTGTTTCTACACTCAAAAGTCACATCCAAAACTCACCTCACCACCAGCTGGTGAGGAAATTACAGGTTAATCTCTTCTTGTGTTTATTTGCCTTTTGCTTTGAGAGGGCTTTGTCCAGACAGCTTGATGTGAACAGAGTTTTACATGGGTGGGAGATGTCCTGTACATTCATGACTTGAATCCACACAGGCTGCAGCCATCCAGTCTGAGAGACTTTGCCTTGGCAAATGGACATGTCTGGTCCTGGACAGAAAACATCACAGGCTCAGGTTCCTGTAATTGTCCAGTGACAGACACTTGGATGGTGAGGGAAGGGGTTACATGATGGATGTGCCACAATTTCCCTAGAATTGACCTTATCTGTAAGTGCTGAATAAATCTGTGGCTCCAAACTAAGAGGACATTTGTCAACTAAAGGTGACACTTACATATTCAAATTTCTTTCATGGTAGAAGCCCCGTAATCTTCCTTAGGTCATGGACAAAAATGTTTTGAAAAACTAGGTCAAAGTGGATTTCCTTATTTGAACACTCTATCAAGGATGGGTGTCACACCACTCCGTGTTGGTTATTTCAGATAAGATTGAAGTTCAAAGGTATCTGTTGTGGTGGGGTGACAACAATTTGCTTTGAATGTTGATGAAGTGTGTGTTATGCCAGGTACCTTCTGTAAGATATGATGAGCCAGAGGCTTTTTGTTCTCTCATTCATCAGTTCCTTCTCTCTTTATCAGATGGGGCCAGTTCCTTTGTGTGGTGGTTGTGAGGCAGCTCATGGCTTTGCATTCCTGCTTGCTTCACTTGGATGTTCTGTTTTCTTCTGCTCTGCAGGTAATCCGAAAGTTCCTACCTGCAAAACGAACAGCACTGGCACGTGGATTGGCATCTTGTTTGCAGTCCTGTTTGTTGGGGTTTGCACAGGATGGGCCTCCATGTATTACTTGCGGCTGCGGGGTGGCAAAATTTACTCTAAAGGTACAGTCTGAGAAGTTTTGTGTTGCCTGTGGGAGGAAGTTTTACCTGGAAGTGGAAAAAGCAAAGAGGGTTTGCCTTCTGGATCTCATCTCCATTGTCCATGCAGTCCTTTATGATCTTCACTGGGCTGACAGCTGGAATGAACTCTCCTCCCGTGGCTGCTGTGACAGTGCCCTTGCTGTGGCTTTGTTATGAAAAATAAGCACAGGAGGAATTTCCTCACTGCTTCCTCCTGAAACAAGGGGGAAGCACTGGCAGGGCCAGGAAATCACAGGGCTCAGCCTTCCCTCCATGGGATGCTGTTCCCAGAGTGCAGCATTGCTGTGCAGCTGCCCTGGCACACAGAGATGTGTCCCAGCCAGGACACTGATGGACATCCAGCCATGGGCTGCCAGGGCCTTCAGGAGCGTGGTTCCCTCTCTCAGCCCTGCCCACTGCAGTCAGCTTTAATTTAGGAGTGAGTGTTTCCCTACATGCATCCAAGAGGGAAGTTTGTTTTGCAAACCAGTGTGCATGGAGAGAGGTGGATGAGCTCTGTGGACACTTGTACAGACATTTCTTGAGCCTGCCACGAGGCTTTCCCCTCCATCCTGTGTCCATGGGCTCCAGTGTTCTTGGCACCTTGTGTGTGCCCGAGGCTGAGACTCCTCTCAGTTACTGAACTGGTCCATCCCCTAGAATCTGGTGCTGGTTGTTGCTTTCTGAGATTCAAAGGATTAAATTTCCAACTCTGCATTTGCCTCAAGAGGAGTTGCACAGGTGCTTGCACAGGCACACCAAGCCTGTGTCACTGTTGTTGTTCCATCAATAGATGAATGGATGTATTGGTGTGAGGGGTAAGGAATTTACCAGCAATGCCTGCCCTGAGGTCCTGCCCTGGGTGCAAGGTCCAGTGATGTTTCAGGTCTGTTCCTGAGCCCCTCAAAGGCAGAGGTTGGTGGGTCACAGCAGCAGGGCAGGGTCACAGCAGAGCCTTGAACCCACCTTCATGGCCGTGAAGCTGCTCCCTTTGTGGAGGAAGGGCTGGCCCAGTAGCAGATGGGAGAGGGGAGGTGTCTAGGGGACTTCACAAATACAGGTATTTTGTTGATAATTCTAACTGGAATCTACCAGTTTCTTTGCTGGCCTCACAATTTGTTTTTATTGTTGGTGTTTTTTTGTTTTGTTTTGTTTTGTTTTGTTTTGTTTTGTTTTTTTCATTTCTACAGCTTTCAGGCAATGCAGACAGGCTCCTTCAAGTGAAAATACCCCAGAACCAGAAAGACCATCTAGAAATGAGGAAACCCCTCTGTCAGCACCATCCTCCTCTCTCTCAGAATGAACAGCAACCAGCTGAACACAGACTGATTTTCCATGAGAACTTCTGCTCTTGTATTCACAAACTGTTGTGTTTCCACAAATGTACCTTCCCCAAGCTCTGTGACTCTTGTCCAGCTCCAGGCCTTTGTGAGCAGCACCAGGAGCTCCCATCCTCTGCTGGTGCTTGGCTGCAGACAGCAGGAACCCAGTGTGTGTGGCTGGCTCAGCAGCACAGGCTGAAACCAGCTGGATTCTCTCTGGGACTGAAAGTGTGACCTGCTCTGAAACACTTCCCAAGCCCTCTGGCTTTCACTTGGTAATGCCACAGCAGTACTCAGGTGTCTGCATCTTTTAAATTCTCAGGTCCTCTCTGGATTCACCAAAGCCTTTTGCACAGCTGGCTGGTTGGTTGAACTGGGAGAGTTTGGTTTTTTGAAGAGCTATTTGGTTCTGCTCCCACCTGCAGGCTGAGGCCATGTCTGTGTGTTTGTTCCTGGGCAGGGATGGGTGGGAGGCTGTGTCCAGCTCCCTCAGGAATGGCTTTGGGTCACAGAGGCCTTGGCCTCTCCCCAGGCTGAACAGGACTCTGGTATCAATCTTCCTGATGAATTAGGCAAGGTTAGACAGCGTGTGATGAATCCAGCCTCTCAGGAATCCCACTGGGTACTTAGTATCTTATAAGCATTCCCATTCTCACTTGATTTGAATAAACCCTCAGCTTTTGCATTGGATCAAATTTAGTATCAGACTGCTGAGTGAAAATCAGTGGCAGCACAAGTGGAAAAGCAAATCCCTGAAGCAGTGTGAATGTTTGCTGAATCATTTTTCTGTGGTTTAGTTCCCCATGATCCTGTAGCTGAAACTTCTGGGAATTAATCCCAAATTATGTAGGATGTTGTTTCCCTCTTCAACTTGCTGCTGGCAAATCGAAAAGGAAAGGTTCTTAATGTAAAAGATCCAAATAGTTTTAATAATTAATTTTTAGAAAGATCAAAGGGCCTCTGTGCCTCAATTTACCTTTTGTTTGACAAAGGACTCAATGCTTTAATGGGTTGGAGAAGATTTTTTTCCTCAGTCAGGGGTTTACACTCACTCTTTTAACTCAGTTCTCAGCTGATTTGATGCAAATTTTCTGTTTTAATGTGGTGGAATGCAGTCAAATGTTCCTGAAGGGTTGACAATCCAGGTATTCCAAGGCTAGGTATTTACCGAGTTTGTGGCATTGATGATCCAGTTTTCAGCTGTGTTTTATCATGAGGAATGTAATTATCACTCAATAAATCAAAACTAAGGTTGCCTGTAAAAAGACCAGACTCAGAATGAACTAAGAAATAGAAGGAAAAAGACTTTTCCTCTTTATGTAGCATCTTAACACTAATTGCACTTCGATTTTTTTCCCCTCAACAAAACTGCTGGAAGGTTTTGACAGAGTAGAGCTGTGTAAGAGGAGTGAGTGACACGTTGGCTGGAGCTGCTCTCACTTTGCCACTCCGGCCCCACACCGAGGGTGGGTCACACTCTGGGCACAGATGACCTGAGGTGTGGCTAGAGCAATTGCTCTGCAGCCTTTTTGGCAGTCAGTCTGTGCTCTGAGGAGGCAAGGAGGAGGGGGATGCCTATGGCATAGAATAAAAGAGAATTTATTACCCTGGGGAATTTGGGGGCAAAAGACAAAAGCGAAAGGGTGTGAAAGTTCAAATATGGGGGAGGTTCAGAGGGAGGGTTTGAATCTTCAGGAAACTGGAGAAATTTTGAGGAGAGGTAAAAGGCAGGGCTCACAAAAGCAATGTCCAAGGAGGGAGGTGGGGGGCGAAACTGGGTCACATGGACTAATGAAACATCCAGTTTTAGGGAGTTTCCAAAGGGGAATTCCAAGCAGGGGGTTGGCACAAAGTGGGATTGATAGGGCATTCAGGGTAGCTTGAAAAGGTGGGTCGGAGGGTATAATTTGGGCCCTTAACTTGGCCAGAACATACCATTAATCAGAAACACACAGCAACATCTCCATGTTTTCACTACAAGAAGGAGAGCTGTGGCATTGAGGAATAGATACCGATTTGGGGTTCACATTTTTCCACCAGGATTGCTGTGTAGATACTGCTACATGATTGACTTCTTTGGTAGGAGACTCTTTAAGACAACTTCTTTAAAATGGGAAAGGTGATTAGAATAAGAAATACAACTAAGAAAATCAACAAAATGGTCCTGACAATAGAAGGTATCCATCCTGTCAGTCTCCATCCTTTGAAGAGGGAACTCAGCCAGTCCTCGGTTTCTTGTTTGGTGTCTCAAATGAGTTCTTGCATTTTATTGATGGAAGTGTGGATTCTTTTGGATGTTAAGTTAAAGCAACAGAGTCCTTCAAAGTCTTCCCACCCATGGCCATGAGCAAGAAGCAAGAAGCAACCCAACACTCTAAGTGGCCCAATTCACTTAGAGCTTTTGCTGAGGCTACTACCCTAGGCAAAAAGAGGGAGACAGCAGATCTTTTGAGGTGTGACCAATGAACAATTTTGGAATCGCAATCTTTGTCCAAATTATTAATACTTCACTTTTGGATGACTGAAAAATTATTTTTCTTTTGCCTATTCATAATTTGGGTTTTGGTAGGAGAAAACAGCAACAGCTGCCCCAAACTACATGGGCCTCTGAGAAGGGGAGAGGGAATTCCTGCCCACACCCAATTACTGCAAATTAAGAACATGCCTTTGTCTAACTTTAGGGGATGGTAAGTTTTGGTGGGAGCCATTTTTTTTGGGATGATTGCTTGGTACCAATTGGAAGCAATGTATTCTTTTTTATACTGAATAACTGAAATGAATTGTTCTTTTTTTGTGGTGAGGCTGACACACAAACTGAATGCAATAAGGGGAAAAGGAGGATCCCAAACTTTCAAGCTCTTGGGGTTCTTTTTTATCTACTTGATCCAATTTCTTGATCCAATCTCTCCATAAAATAAGAGGGTTTGTCATGGGCATTTTTATGGAGTAAAGTTACTATCAGAATGAGAAAGTTCAACAGGAGTTTGGTGGGAGTTTTACAGGAATTGATCTCTGTGTGTAGGGTTTTTAAACGTTCTAGGTATTTGTTAGGTTTAAATGGAATCCCCACCAGGAGGTTGGCAATGGGTCATCAGCGGCTGCCATCGACAGGCACATGTGATCTTGCTTTAGGGCCTGGATTAGGGTGACCCACACATTCTTTATAGACTGAGGGATGTTCCACCCTTCTGAGGACTGGCACAGGAGAGTCAGGATCCAAATAGCATTTAAAGACATCTTCTCTGACCCAGAGAACATTCTGGAATGAGTACACTGAACAAAGAAACAGGATGGCATTAATTAAAAAACATCTGACATATCATTGGGAAAAAGAAGAGTTGGGGATAATTTGACACATTCAAGTAGGGGATTGGGTTTTCCAGTTTCTTAGCAGTGGTGCCTGCAGAGGGAAGCCACAGCTGCATCTTTGGTGGAATGGCTAAAGGTGGTATGGCCTTGGGGATGTGCGGCTTGAGTCACTTTTGAGGGACCCTTCTCAACCCGGAGGGTGTGGACACACAACCGTACCCACAACCCCAGGTGATTAACTCAAATGGGCCCTTTACTTTTGCTGTCCCAGGATTTTAAAACTGGGGGGTGTTCTTTCAATTCCAGTTGTGTGTTATTGTTCACATGCCAGACAACAGGTGGGTTCAGGTGTTCAAACAAGGAGTTAAAATAATTAATGGCAAACAACACCTTACAGAGCTTAATTTGTGGTGGATCACTGGTGGTATTGCTCTGCTGCTGCTCTAGAACTCTCTTTAGCAACTGATATGTTCATTCAATAATGGCTTGGCCTGTGGGGGAGTGGGGGATGCCTGTTTTATATTTCACTCCCCATATCTGCAGGAACTCCTGGAAGGCCTTGGAGGTATATCTGGGACCATTATCCATTTTAATTTTGTGAAGGATTCCCAACAGAGAGAAGGTTTCCACAAAGGTGTTTTCATGCATCTCTGGTCTTCTCCCCTGTGTGGGCAGAAGCAGAGATCACTCTGGAGAAAGTGCCTACAAAAACATGGACATAATTCAGCCTGCTGAACTGTGGGACATGGGTCACATCCATCTGCCACAGCTCACGGCTTGGATTTACACGAGTACTCGAGGTTGGTACTGTGTACCTTTGGACACTGGGACATGGAGCTACGATGGCTTTGGCCTGGTCCCTCGTTAGATGGAATTGGTGTAGCAGGCCTGGTACTTTTTGATGGAATTGTTAATGGCTCAGCTTTAACTGCTGAAAGATGTCTGGCAGGTTGGCCATCTCGTCTGGAGTGGCCAGGGCACCTGCTCTTCTGTTCCCCTCTGCGACGAAACCTGGCAGGTCGGTGTGTGACCTCACATGCATCACATAGGAAGGTGGGAAAAAAGATAGACAAATCTTGATAGCAACTGAAAGAGGCTGGGATTGGAGACTTCCTTTAAAACAGCGTTCTTGGCTCTAGATACCACCCCTGCTACATATGCCAAATTGGTGACTAGATTAAAAGATTCAGAAAACCTCTTGAAGGCTCTGATGACTGTGTCTAACTCAGCAATTTGAGGGGGACTCCCAATTTCTTTAATACCTGTTTCCCATTGCTGAGTTTGAGGATCCTTCCAGGTCATCACTGACTTGTGGGATGCTCCAGATGCATCTGTGAAAACTGCCAGAGCATTGAGTGGCTTCCAACCTTGTTTTTCCTTGGGGACTAATTTGAATGCCGAATTAAATAATTTAAGTCCAGAATTGTGAATTGAAATTTGTCCTGGGTAGCTATCTAGAGCAAATTGGAGTGTCTCATTTTCCCAAAGCAAGTGCCCCAGAACTTCTTTTGTCAACTCACCTGATGTTAGAGTAAGTGGTAGATGGATGCATGTGAAGTCACACCCTGCCAATTCTTGGATTCTTGTCCTGGCCTTCCGGATCAACTGAGCCATCAAGTCATGGTAATGTTGTGGCCTGGTCATACTTTTGGACCACTGCTGACTGAGGAATACCCACTCTGTAATCAAGAGTGGATGCTTCTGATCCTGGTCCCACAGGGAAATCAGGTAATGGAGATGTGCAGTGTTCCCAAAACAATAAACTTAAAGGGCAAGCCTGGCAGGCAGCGATGAGCTTGTTTTGCTGCCATCGCCTCTTGAGCTTTCTCCAGAGCTGGTTTGGCCTCTTGGGTTGGGACCCTAGAAGAACTGAGCTCCTCTCTCCCTTTCAATAAATTGAAAATGGGGGCTAGATCTTGTGTTGTTAAGCCCAGCCAGGGTCTGACCCACTTTAAGGACCCACACAGCTGGTGGATATAAGCTAAGGTCTTTGGGTTGTTTGCAATGGTCAATTTTTGAGGAGTAATGGTCCTCTTGTTGATTTAGAGCCCCAGATACCTCTAAGGGGACATCCGTTGAACTTTTTCTGTTTGGAGTTCGAATCCTGAAGCAATTAAAACATTGACAATTAGATCAAGCACGTGCTGTAGTTTATCATCATCAGGGCACACATGAGCACAACACCCATACAGTGCAGGATGATGGCTTCCCTCGCTTTGGGGCACACTGGGGACAGCAATGAAGCAATGTACCACTGGCAGATAATGGGACTGTTCTTCATGCCTTTGTGCAAAACTTTCCAATGGTGGTGCTTCATTGGAACTTCTTGATTGATGGAGTGAACTGAGAAGGCAAACTGTGGGGCATTGGCAGGGTCAAGGGGAATCTGGAAGAAACAGTCTCTTATATCAATATCTACCAAATTCCAATTTTGGGGGAGCATAGACTGGGAGGGCATTCGTGGTTGAAGTAACTGCATGTCTTCCATGGCTTTGTTAATTTCTCTGAGGTCGCGGAGGAGCCACCACTTGTCCTTTCCCAGTTTCCTGACAACAAAGACTGGGCAAGTGGTTGTCTTTTGATAACTGTTCCTCCATGAGTTCAATTAAGCGCCTTCAATTTTTGTTCATTCGGTGGCTACTGCTTTACCCAGACTGGGTAGTCAGTTTTCCAGTTCAGCTTCCGGGCAGGGCGCTCATCAGCGGCCACTATGAAAAATCCCAAGGGGTTTTCAGGATTTCAATTTTTACTCCCCATTAGGACATTACATCTCTCGCCCACAGGGAACCCTTATAGTCTAAAATTAATGGGTGTAAACTGGACAATTGCCCATCCGTCCCTTCTCTTTGGATGATGCTCTTAGATCGTTTGATCACTTGGGTACCCCCAGTGCCCGGTACATTACCGATCACGGGCTGCAATTCGCGGTGTGACTGCCATCTGCTGGTGGGGATGGGCGTCACATCTGCCCGTGTCCACACTGCACCGAGGTGAAGGGAATCTTCACCTTGTCAGAGTCCACACTCTACCCAAGGATTGGTTTCTCCAATGACTTCTTCCCAGTAGACATCTGGTGAAGAATTGTCCACTGGCAGTTCATTTGCCATTGGAATCGTCTGGGTGATGATTTGGCCCTGTGGCATAAAGAAAGGTGGGTGGACACAATGGATCATGAGAATGAGTGCCAATGGCTCTGATGGTGTGATTGCCGGAGAGATTTCAATCTCCCACAGTGTGTGCTTAATGTCCCCACTAACGACATACTTACAGTCCAGTCTGGCAAATAAGTCCTTGTCAAGTGGGTCAACCGGCACGATTCTCCAGTGGTTTGAGCTTGTGGCTTCCAAACTCTTTCTGGGTCTCAATTCTGACTTGCTTCATTTCTTTCTACATGCAAAGCAGGCCTGTGCTCCCTGTCTAGTTTTTTGGAAGTGGTTGTCCCCCTCCCACCTGTGAATTTATTAGTTTATTTTGCAGAAGATTTCTTTTTGAGCAGACTTTTGCTATGTGTCCCTCTTGCCCATAGTTAAAACACCAAAAAGGCTGTTGGTGTATTTTTGGAGCAGCAGCAGCAGCTGTTCCGTCTACTGTCTCCTTTTCCTCAAGGCTCTGGGATGGTGACCCTTTGTGCAGGCTTTGATGACAAGTCGAGTGTCAGAGGCGGTTCAAATGGCAGGCCCAGGATGATCTTCTTGCCAATATCATTAGCATTTGCTGGGGCCACTTCCAATATTATCTGTTCCTGTAGGGGTAGACCCTCAACCTGCCTTTCCACCTCATCTCGGAGCCTTTTGACAAAATCTGTAAGAGGGAGACTGTTTAATATTCACATAACTTTTCTTAGGTTCTTGTGTGGGCATAAGGATAAAGGCCTTCTTGGCAGCTCTTTTCTTCACCTTTTCTAACACAGGTTGTTCTATTTTTTCAGCTTGCGTTCTTGCTTGTGACCAATTCCCTTCACTGCACAAGTGGTCCCTTGAGATATTGTTGTTACCTGCATCAATGGCACAGTCAGGGTTTTGCAAGAGCTCAAGAAGGAGCTCCTGTAGCAATCTCTTCCACGTCCTCTCCCAGAACAGATACTCTGTTTGGGTTAGGAGACATGCAAACAAATCCCTGAGATCGTCAGGAACTGGTGTGTTTGAGGAAAAGGTGGCCTTTAGAAGGCCTTTAAAATACACACTTCTTCTCCCAAACTCCTTCTGAGCATTGCAAAGCTCTTTGTCATGTTGATAATCAAAAGGTTGCCACTTAGGAGTTCCTCTTGTTCGTGTATAGGTAACAGGTGCAGTGAAGGGAATTGTCTCCTGTGCCAGGTTGTGTATTTTGGGCTCCTCCCTTCTGGTTCCCATGACACCACAGGAACCTGAAGCCAAAGAGGAGGAGAGCTGCCAGAGAAGGAGGAGGAACAGGGGTGGGACAACAACTGGATGGGGAGGTGCTGATTACAGGTGACATTTTGGGAATAGATGGTGTCATGGGAATGGGAGGTGGAGCTGGTGGACAGGAAGAGGAGGTACCTGTGGGGTGGAGTTTGGGGAGAGGAGAAGGAGGGGAGGGGGTGTGGGCAAGGGCTGGTCAGGGGATAAGAACGAGTTGGAGGGAACAGGGTGAAAGAGATTCTTGGAAGAAGAAACACAAGGGAGGGGTTGAACCATGTGGCTTCCACCATCTTGAGTCTCTTGGGGGTCATTGTGAGTGGCAAGGGAGGACTCAGGGGAAACTTTGGAATCTCCTTTGAGGGCATCACCTTGAACTGGAGGATTAACAGCTGGAAAAGAGGGGTTTAGGGAAAGGTTCTTGACAGCCAGGCCATCACTATCAAGGCAAGGGTACCAAGCAGGCTGTGGGAGGCCAGGGAGTTGGTGGCTCTCCTGCACTGCATTGTGGTTTGCTTTGCACAGACCTCCCACTGCAGGGGACAACGGTTTGGGATCAGGGGATGGAGGAGCTGAGGGGGTTAGTTTGAGCTTTTCTTCCACTTTCCTTTCTTCAACTGACGTAGACTGAATTAGCACAAATAAGAAAAATAATTTAGCAATCGGTACATCCCCTTTATTTATTAACTCTGTTAATTTGCTTCCAACTTTTTCCCGCTAGGGAAGGGTTGGTATTTCCATGGGGGAGTCCATTGGAAAGCAGAGGAAAAGACATTGAACAAACTGTTTTAACAACCACTTTGAAAACTTTCTTTTCTCACCCTCCAAGTGCCCACAATTAGGAAATAAATCACCCTCTGCTGTGCTGACAGTTTCTCACCCATTGGCACTACAAAATCCTCCCTCCACTGCAGCCAAAGGACGTAAGTTAACATACTAAAGATAAGCGTCCAGGGCCAGCTTAAGGGACAGGAGTGTTCTCCAGCCAGCTGTCCTGGCCTGTATGTCTGTGGCTCCCTCTCCATCCCCGGGGATCAGTGCACCCTTCCCTCTACTTGGAGCACGCTCAGCCTAACTTGGGGGTTGTCACTCTTCTTTCTGGTCCACTGGACAGGGCTGCAGTGAAAATCCTCCTTCAGGGTTAGTGTTCCTTGGGTGCCAGAGGCTATCAGTTCCTCTGCACAAAAGAGCTGCCAGACAAAACTTTCTGGTGGGCTGCACTGAGAGGCAGCTGATGGCGAGAACGTCTTTGGATTAAAATCCACAGTTCATCTGTGGGGTTAATTTCTACTCTGTACCATTAGTTTGGGCCACAGAGCTGGACATGTTTTCAAAGGAAAAATTATGTGGGCACCTCAGTGAGATCAATCAGGAAACACAAGTCACAGACTGACCTTGATGTCTCTGTCAAACACTCTTTCCTTCACATCTCTAATTTCTGTGGGTCATTATGCAGATTGCTATTTTTGGGGACATCCCTACCAACTGTTCCACTTTGCCCCTTTGGAGATGTGTTGTGCTGGTGCACACCAAAGGTGGCACATCTCAGGAAAAGCAGAGAGAACTTGCTTTAAAAATCTACAGTGTCTGTCTTCAGCAACTGCATTTTTCTATGAATATACACACAGAGCTGGATATCTTACAGGATATTTAAAGGAACACATAATGGTTTGTGTTGAAAGTGATCTACAAGATCATCTTATTTTGTCTTATGGAATAAAAAAATGGCTAAAAATACTAAGAGGCCTGACTCACCAAAAGCCATTGTGGGTTCTTTCTTCCCTCTGGTCTCTCTTGCTAGCTCTGAACCAGGGGAGAAGGTGGAACCCACATGGACAAAGACGTCTCCCTTTCCCAGGACAGACTCCAGAAGCTTATTCCCGAACGGATTCCAAGGTAAGAGAGAGCGAGATAAGATGGCGGGGGAATTTTAACCCCAGGGTGAGGGGCGGGGAATCGAACCGCAGCCAATGGGATCCCGCCAAGGGGGAGGGGCCAGGGAGGGCTGAACCAATGCCACAAACTCGGGGGGGTACAGAACAAACCATTCAGTGCAGATACACAAACCATAGCTTAGTGCAATACAACAGGCCGTAATTTTATAGCTGTTATTTAATTTGAGGTGTCATAAAAACCACAATAGAGCTTTATCTTAAACACTGGCTATTTATTGTCTGGTGGTGCGTCCTCCCTTTTCCAGGCTGTGCTTTGATCTGAGAAATGCCCGTTTGACCTCGGCTTTGATGAGCAGCCCCAGGCTCAGCTGCTCTGGAAGTTAACTGCAGTGTTTAACTGAAACCTTGTCTGCTCCCAGGCACTGCTGCTGTCCAACGAGCTCCTGGCTTCTTGAGGAGCAGCCTTGGGAATGATTTTTCTGGTCTGAATGGCACAACATCCCTGTTCTCACGCTTCCAAAGAACATGGGCCTGTCCAAAATGGAGTCAAGATGAAACTCTGTTGTGACTAAAGCCCCTCTCTTGTGACCGTATGAACAGGGGTGAAAAACGAGACCCTTGGAGCTCTCCTGGATCAGTGACCTCTCTTTGAATGGGGCCTCTCTGAGCTGGGATCTCTCCTGTTTGCTGCTCTTGGTGGATCCCCAAACAAGGATGGATCCTGGGCTGATCCCCCCACTGCTCCCTTGGGGAGACACAAAAGCATCCAGAGTGAGCATTTCCCCAGCTCTGAGGGGAATTTCTCACAGGTACCTTGCACTGACCCTTTATGTCTGTGTGCAGCTGCTTTGGCATGGGAGAAATGCTGCTCTCTTTGATGTTTGAGTACCTAAGATATCTGAGCAAGTTAGGCCTGTAAGTAAGTTTAATACAAGTGTGGTTAAGAGTTATTCCTCTGCTGAATTGGTATTTGGAAACCAAACGCTACATAACTGTGAGGCTCACCCTCTGGTGCTTTGGGCACTAACTTTGCTGGGTTATCTTCCTAAATGAGCAAGCAGCTAATAGTTGCTATAAAGCTGTTTATTGTCAAGGCACATAAGTCTCAAAAACCAAGTCACAGTCATTGAAGTCCATGCTAAGTTTTGGCAGAGAGTCCCAAATAAAAGTAGAAGCTGGTCTTGTCAAGGTCTTGGGAAGCTGATGTTTCTGCGGCAGCTCCTGTCTTCATCTTGGGTGTTTATGACAGTGGTGAGAGCAAAGCAAAGCAAAAAGCGATGGCAAAAAGGAAATGGCAAAAAGCACCAGTTCTCCCTAATGCATGCTCTTATATAGAATCATCCCAATGAGCTAAGACTCAAACTCATACTACCACTCCTTAGCCTATTCAAATTCTAGTTTCTCAGCATGCCAGGTTATGTACAAACTACGCACACAGTCTATCATGTTTTTTTCTGAAAAATGTAAGCAACATTCTTACGATAGCTCTATTATGTCTAAAACTACGTTGCTGGAGCCTCCACTAAAAACACTTAGTATGTTTTTCAACCTTCACTAGAAATCACACTTCTACTCTGGCATCTGAACCTTTCACTTACAAAAAGCACTAGAGCTCATACTAAAACTTACTTACTGACTCACTTACAGTAATTTCCCGATTATAAGCCGCACCATTTTGATTAAAATTTTGGTCTGAACCCAAAGTGCGGCTGATAATCAGGTGTGGCTTATATATGGATAAAGAAAAAAAAGTTGCTTTTTTAGTTTGGAGGACAGGTGTCTGCTGAGAAAGGCAGGAACTTCTCTTTGAAATTGAGAATGTAAACCCCCTCCCTCCAAATTATTATAATTTTGAAATCAAGGGGCTTTCATGCAAAAATATGGGAATTAGGAATAACAGTTCTTTTTTAGGGAAATTAAAATAGAAATACAGTACTACAAAGAAACAAACTCCAAACCCTGAAAAAGTCAGAGTACAACCTGACACCCGTCAGGCAGGGTGTTGGCAGCAGTCCCATTCCATGGTGGCTGCATCCTCCTGCAGTGACAGATGTGGCTCAGCTGGAGCAGTGCTCCTGTACAAGGTGCAGTTTCCCTCCAGAGCTCCAGTGGTGATGTGGAGAAATCCAGTTTTCCTCTGGAGTCCAGTGGAGAAAGGGGCTCCCTTAGTGTCCCAAAACCTCTGTTTTTATCTTGGTAAGAAATGTTGGGCTCTTCCCCCTGGCTGGAGCAACTCCCAATGGGATGCAGTAATTTTATCAGTCCCACAGTGGGACTCAATGGCCATGAGCAGAAAATGACTGGCTGGAGGAAGGATGGGTTGTGAAAAGATAAAGAACAATGCCCTGCCTGGTTTCAATGGATGGCCCATTAGCAGAATATCTCCTGTGGAGATAAGGATCACTGCCCCCACCCTCAACAGATGGTGATAGAACAGATACCTTTTATCACACTCTGTATTGTAACGTGCGGCTTGTAATCAGGTGCAGCTTATGTATGAACAAAGAATGAAAAGTTGCTGGCACCCAGAAATGGGGCTTATACTCAGTGTGGCTTATAATTGTGAAATTACTGTAAGTATCCTAAAACTTAAAGCTGTACCTCTACTTCATGTGTGAGTGGCTTAACATACTTCAATCCGTCTAAAGGCTTTAATTCAATCCCTGCACTCTGATTTCTCTCTGAAGGACTCAGAGAGACTCCTGACTCACTGATTCCAACACATAACTTTTATGCTTTGTCTCATGGGTTCAGACACCTGGTATTTCAGGAAAAATGAAATTTCCCTATGTCCTCTTTCGCTGTTGAGAAATGAATATTTGTTAGGGCCACCATGGTGTTTGTTTTAGGCAGTAATCAAAGAAAATTTGGGTCCAATCCTGATTTAAGTTGCAGCTTTCTCTTTTATGATCCTTCATTTATCAAAGGAAAAGATCAACAGCTTTGATATTGAGCAGTAAGTAAACAACTTACTCTGATGAGTTCAGTTTCCTTTCACAGAGGGCTTTATGTAGGAAGACAGGTGTAAAGGACAGTACAGAAGGCAATCTCTCCTGATGGGCTACACCTGTACTAATTACTGAGGCATGCCTGCCCAATGAATTTGGGTGTTACAAAAGAGTGGGTTAGCTGGCCAACAATTGCATTTTGAGTTGGAGCTTGAGACTCAGAGTGTGCTGCAGCTTGAGATGGGGGCTGCTGGCTGTGCTGCGAGGAGGAGGGGACATGCAGTTATGCAAAGCACAGATGAGGTAAGAAGATGCTGTGTGTGTGGGACAGACAGGGTTAGGTGGCTGGGAAAGGGACAGGTTGGGGTTTAGTCAGTTATACAGATAGGGGAGAAGGAGTCAGAGCTGTGTGGAGCTGCCTGTGAGAAAAGAAGTCAGTGTTGTCAGAGAGAAATGCACTGAAAGAAGGCATGGAAAGTTTCTAATAAAGGCCTGGTGGTGATTCCAGTCCAGTCTGTCTTGACATAATAACTGAAACAGCTTGGAATTTTGTATTAGGTTAGATTGACTTAGATAGAACTGCTTTATCCAAAATCTTGTTGGTTCACAGAATCCCAGAACAGTCTGAGTTGGAAGAGACCCAGAAGGATCATCAAGTCCAGCTCTTAAGTGAATGCCCATTTGGGATCAAACCCAAATCCTTGGCATTATTAGTGCCTACTCTGACAGCTCAGCTGATCTCAAGTTGTGTCTTTGCCAAACCAGAGGTGTTTTGCCTCTCTGCTTCTGTGTCTTGTGATCTCTGGGATGCTGTTGGGTCCCAACTGTGCCATAGCAGTCAAAACCAGCTCCCTTGGACACGCACAGTGGGTGCACAAATGCTTGGAGAAGGGAGCTGTTTCTCCTAAAAAGTCATCCAAGCATTTTGAGCTCAGCGTGTCACAACAGCAGATATGGATCTGGTTTGGCACTCTTGGTAGAGAGTGTTCTAAGAAATGCTCTGCCTTTGAGAGGAAGCTCTTTTCCATCTTTTGCAGAGGCTTTGGAGCATTGCCCAGATGCTGGAGCTGCCAATGTGTATTTCTTACAAGAGAATGCTGGGCTGCATTCCTATCTGTGACATTTGCAACAATGCCAAACCAAGACCCATCTATATAAGGGAGGTGCTTTATTCATACTTGCAGTGTCCCCAAGCAAGAATTATGTTTCAGGGTGATTCAGCCAACGTCTGCGGCTGTAAACAGAAAATTCTGTGTTAATACGTGTTAGCATATAATATATAAGTGAGATTTTAAAATTAGTTGTTTTGCTACGTGCGAAAGGGCGGGCCCCCCCGTACCACCGGTGGGTTTTACTAATGCTTTATTCGAACCTCAATTATACTAAATTACAGTAATTTCACGACTATAAGGCGCACCCTTTTGCCTAAAATTTTCCCTCAAGCCTGGAAGTGCGCCTTATAGTCCGGTGCACCTTATCTGATGTACAAAGTTGTGAAATTTGTCATAACCGGAAGTGTGAGCTGTGAGCCGTGGGGGGAGCTGGAAGTGCAACGGCAACCGGCTGGGGGTGAGCCCAGGGGCCCGCAGCACTTCCCATGCTGGGTGGAGGCGGGCCAGGAGCCCGCGGCTCCATTCCTGCCGGGCACAGGTGAGCCCGGAGGCCCATGCCTGCCGGGTTGAGGCGGAGCCTCGGCCATCGACCCTGCGGGGGAAGCTGGGGGTGGAGCCTCGCTGCAAAAAAAAAGTGTGCCTTATAGTCCGGTGTGCCTTATGGTTGTGAAATTACTGTACTCATTGCCAAAGTTTGTATGTACTCAAATATATGTGATATATATATGTGATTGTATTAACTTATATACGATTGCTGCTAAATTTATCTTCTTGTTTGATTAATTGGACAAATAGAACATAATTCATAATAGTAGGCAAATGTCCCAGTTTTGGAGCATTTTTCTAACACATAACTGCTGCCCTGAGCTGGGACTGTGCCACCCACATTCACTGGAGGGGCAGTGTGGGTGTGCAGCACAGTGATGAAATTGAAGCTGATCAGATCTGTATGATGTCTGCTAAATTAAGCCCTGAAATTGGGTTTCCATGAGGGTCAGCATCCATGTCTTCTCTACAGGTGCTGCTGTGCTCAGCATAAATCAAGCACATGAATCCTTCCAAGAATGCTCCTTTTCTCCTGGAGCAAAATTTGCAAGCAGAAACTCCTGGTTTGGACATTCTGTGCTGTGAGTCACATGATAAAAATTGAGGTGAAAACACAATAAAATAGCAGTGTACTTAAAGAGTTAACTATTGACTGGGAGGAAACATTGCTAGTTCTGTTTATGGCAGCCCAGGGCTGGGACTGCTGCTTGTGACAGGCTGGGTGACAGCTTGTACAGAGTGGCACGAATAAAAGAGTAAGTTCTATGTGTCAAAGGGAGGGGCCAAGTCAAGGCAAACAAATCTTAAAACTCTGAAGAGATATGGAGTTGCAGGGCAGAGGGGAAAGGAGAGGGTCAGGCACTCTCCAGATCAATTCCCTGTTGTAACTTGTGCTGCATTTGCTGAGAGTTAAAATCTGCTTTGATGGTTTGATTTGTCTTATGCCACCCCAAGAAACCCCACCCAAAAAAGAGAGAAGAAAGCAGCAGATCTTGCCCTTGTCTGCACCCTGTGCTTACAGACCCTGAACTTCCAGCACACCCTGGGAGCCCTTGCATGGGCAGGCAGTGCCAGACTGGGGAGCAGATCCCAAACCCAGTGACTTCACATCTGTGCTGCAGTGCCTGGGGGCACAGAGTGACTGCCAGGGGCTCCTGGGAAGTTTTGGGGTGTGTGATTGGTTATCTTCCATGCTTTACAACTGCAATTGTGCAGTTATAGCACTTACCTTGTTTGCACTGCTCTGTGGCACTGCTGACTCGTGCTCCAGAGTGAAAGTGAAAATTGCAATTCCTTATGACATTGGATTATATCAAAGGTGGGAGGAGGAGCCAGTGAAGGGCTTTACTCTCTGAGATATGATTGAGTTCTGCAGTCCCTCTGGAAGAGGAGCTGAATAAACTGGGATTTGGAAAGGCTGAACAGGCACTGGGAGAAGGGAAGGGAAGAGACTTGAAGACACAAACAGCTTCTCAGGTACTCTCTTCTTTATAGAGTCTGTTCTTCTACCCTGTTCTCTTACAAGTTTCTTACTTTTTTTGAAGTAGACACTCAGAAACAGGCACTGAAGTGTCTGTGGCAGGAGTGAAATTATCAGTGTGCTGTACATTTTCTGCAGAGGGAAGAACATGTGTTACTGGTGATCTTTGTGCATAAATAACACCACAGCTGTAGCACTGGCACCTTCCAGTGAGCTCTGTGTGAACTCACATGATTGTGTGAATGCAGAAACCCAACAGCTTCCTGATGGTGTGTTTATATAAATGTGTGAGGGACCTTGGAAATAATAAAATAGATGCATTAACAGCATTTTCCTGTTCATGTAATTACTCAATTATTTTATGCCATATCCGCTCACCTTCCTTTTCTTCCTCGTAGTTCCTTAGCATGTTTTGCTAATATCTTCTTTCAAAAGTACCATCCTGTCATGTTTGCATATAAGGGAGAATTTGTCAAGAGGGTTGCAGGAGAAATCCCTGCAGCTCTCCTCCTTTCCAAGGAGAAGCTGCCCCCCAAGCTGGAGCTGACCATGCATTTCTCCAGATCCAAGCTGACCATGCATCTTCCAGGTCCAACCTGACTAATGAACAATCCAGCCTCGCAGCTCTGGGTTAGAATGAAGCAAAGCAGAAACAAAACAACCAAAACACGAAGCATTAGTAACTAAGAGCAGTGGTTTTAAAGTAGAAGTTAAGCCAGTGAAACATTTCATTCCATTTTATGTACTGGAGGCAGTAAAAACAAATGTTACCAAGGTTTTTGTAATGGTTGCTGTGTAAAATTTCAGAGGAGGTGGAGGAAAGCCCAAGTGTGCTTTACATTTAGGATTTTTTGCAGAGATTTCTCAGCTCAACCACAATATCCTGTTGGTTGCTGTCTCTGCAATGGCTTGTTGAAGCTGTGGATGTAAAGTGCAGTCATACACTCACTCAGGAAAGAGCTGCTTTATCCCCTCACATGATTTTGTTTTCTTTTGTTTATTTGTATTTGTTACAAAGTTTGTTGAGAACTGTATACAGCAGACCAGTGAATGAAATGTGATTAAGAAAAGGATACCCAAATTATCTAATTCTCCATGGGACCCTCAGGATGCCAGATAAATCTGTTGGAGATTGTGGGGTCTTGTTCCACCAGGCTGGTTCTGACCATAAACCCACAGATTAAACTTTTTCTATAGATATAGATCTCAGGGTATGTGGCTGGAAAAGGGGTGGGAAAATGCAGTGTTTTTACAGCTGGAGAGCAGCATTGGATTTTGTGTGTCCATGACTGTGGTTATGGTTGGTGGAGAGGGGAGAACGTGTGAACCCTGGGGCAGCAGCTCTGCTCTCTGGCTCCTGGGGGTGTTGGGGGGACTCTGCTTTGGTCACTTTGGGGGTCTCCACTGAACGTGTTCCAGAGGCAGAAAGCCTGAGGAGACACTCTGGAAAAGCAGTTTAGATCAGGTTTAACTTGTGCTGGTGTAGGAGAAACATGGGTCAAAGTACTCCAGGTCATAAGATTTTTATCTTTGAGAGAGAACTTTGGCTCTGCTGAAAGTGATGCCATTGCACTGGGGACTGAATTTCCTTCTTCTCTTGGCAAACACTGCAGTTATTTATTATCTTGTTTGTTATGATGCTGTGGAGAGAAGGAAAAGTCCAAGAGTTTCAGGTAGCAATGTTTTCTAGATCCTTTCAAAAATAAACCAAAGGACCTGGTTATGGATCTACAGATTTCCTGTCAAATCCACTTTCTCCTGCTGGTGGTTTCAGCTGGGCGGGTTTGTGGGTCAGGTCTGACCTGGGGGAAGCTGGGTTGTGAGTGGCTGGTGTTTGCTGAAGGAACTCCAGCTCTTCCTGTCTGTTCCTTTACTCACCTGCTTCTTGTTCCTGATGTGCTTTTAGCATCTGGCTTCACTCTGTTGCAGCTCTGCAGAAAACTTCAGGAGCTCTGACAAGTGAAAGTTTGCTTTACTTTGAAAAAGAAAGGGTAGCAGGCCAAAAAAAAAAAAAAAAGATGAAAAATATTTTCAGTCCAAAGAATGTGTTTCACTTTAGATTTGAGGGTTTTATTGAAGTACAGTAATTTCACGAATACAAGCCGCACCAATTTGACTAAGATTTTGCTCCTAAACCGGAAATGCGGCTAATAATCAGGAGCGGCTAATACAACCTCAGAAGTGCCTGCCAGAGTGCTGAGCCGAGCAGCTGCAAAGTCGGCATTTTGCGATTGTTACAAATCGCTACTTTGTTGCACTGCGGGTGGAGCCTGGTTCCCTGTAGGCAGCACGGGGGGCGGGGAGAGAGGCGGGAGAGCTCTCTTTCCTCCTCTGCCACAGCCCAGGGGAGAGACGGGGGGGGCCCGGCACTGCCATTGCCGCAGCCCGGGGAGGAGAGGGGGGACCCGGGCCGCCATTGCTGCGGCCCGGGGAGGGGGGGGGGGAGACCCGGGCCGCCATTGCTGCGGCCCGGGGAGGAGGGGGGAGACCCGGGCCGCCATTGCTGCGGCCCGGGGAGGAGGGGGAAGCCGACGCCGCCATTGCCGCGGCCCGGGGGGGGGGGGGGGAAGCCGGCGCCGCCATTGCTGCGGCCCGGGGAGGGGGGGGGAAGCGCGCGCCGCCATTGCCGTGGCCCGGGGAGGGGGGGGGAAGCCGGCGCCGCCATTGCTGCGGCCCGGGGAGCCGACGGGAGCCCCGCGCAGCCATTGCTGCGGCCCAGGGAGGGGGGGGAAGCGCGCGCCGCCATTGCTGTGGCCCGGGGAGCCGACAGGAGCCCCGCGCAGCCATTGCCGCGGCTCGGGGAGCCGACGGGGTGCTTTGTCCCCGCCCGCCGCCGCCGCGGCAGGAGCGGGGAAACTCCGTCCCTGCCCGCCGCCGGCGCCACGGGCGCGGGAAAGCTCCGTCCCCGCCCGCCGCCGCTGCCGTAGGAGCAGGGGAAGCTCCGTCCCTGCCTGCCGCCGCAGGGCAGCGCCGACCCGGGGTGACCGAGCCCAGTGGCAGCGGCGGCAGGCCCCGAGCGGCAGCACCGGGCTGGGCCACCTGGCCCCGTCAGCGGCCCCTAGCGGGCCGAGCCTGCACAGCCTTAGCTCAGCCAGTAAACCCCGCCCTGCCGCGGTTCTGTTAATAATTGCACGCGGGTCCTCGCTGCGAACGACAAAGCGGCTTATATTCGTGTGCGGCTTATCTATGGACAAAAACCGAAATGTTTGCCAAGACCCAGAGATGCGGCTTATAGTCAGTGCGGCTTGTATTCGTGAATTTACTGTAAGTTGTAAACTGATGGCATGAGATGGCCAAGACAGCTGGAGAGTCTCAGGATTTTAAGACAGATCAGTGAGGGAGAGCAGAGATTTGGAGGACAGTGTTCTGGCTGTTGAAAAAGAAGAGAGGAGGGGCAGGAGGGAATGTCAGCAGAGAAAAAAGGAAGGGAGATGTCCTTTGACCAGAGGAGAGTGGCAAGAAGACCACACGACAGAAGACCAAATCAATGAGGATACAACGTACAGACCTCAGGCTGAAAAATACTGGGGAAAACCCAAATGTTAATCTCTGGACAAATAACTCTGCCAGATGTGCTGCAGCTGTTCTGTGCAGCAGACATGCCCTGGGGTATAAATCCTCTGGAGGCATTTAAATGACAACAAGAGGTGGCACTTAGGGACATGATCTGAGTGGTGGATTTGGCAGTGCTGTGTTAACAGCTGGACTGGATGGTCTGGAGGGTCTTTTCCAAACTTATGATTCTATGAGTCTGAGATTGATGTCAATCCCTTGGAACTCTGCTCATCTGCAGGGTTGGAGGGACAGGCATTGTTAACTGTGCTCTGCAAATCAGGAAATGGGATAAAGTGATGTGTGAAATATGAATGATCAGGAAAAAACATAATTAAAAAGATAGGATAGATTTTATTTATTTTTTTTTTCTAAATGTGTGGGAAGAGGATGAGAAGAGATTGTTAATACTTGGTGGGGCCAGAGGAAATCCTTGCAGGAGTGTCCAGGTGAGCAGGAGGTGGAAGAGCTCGGATCCCTCCTTGGAGGGTGTGCATGGAGCAGTGCTGGCTCTGCCCAGCATTCACAGAATCACCAGGTTGGAAGAGACCTTCAAGTGCAACCCATGCCCTAACACCTCAACTAACCCATGGCACCGAGTGCCACAGCCAGTCTTTTTATAAACACATCAGGGATGGTGACTCCACCACCTCCCCAGGCAGACCATTTCAGAAAGAGTAACAGTTCTTTCCACAGAGCACTCTTCGCTAATCTCCAACCTAATGTTTCCCTTGGCACAGCTTAAAGCATTGTAATCTCATTCTGCCAGTGTTGCCTGGAGAAAGCGACCATTCCCAGCTGACCATAAACACCTTTCAGGGAGCTGTAAAGAGTGACAAGGTCACCCCTGAGTCTCCTTTTCTCCAGGATAAACAACCCCAGCTCCCTCAGCCATTCCTCACGGGGTTTGTGTTCCAGATCCCTCACGGGGTTTGTGTTCCAGATCCCTCACGGGGTTTGTGTTCCAGATCCCTCACAGGGTTTGTGTTCCAGATCCCTCACAGGGTTTGTGTTCCCAGCCCCTCCCCAGCCTCGTTGCCTCCTCTGGACACGCTCTACCATCTCAAGGCCCTTCCTAAACCGAGGGGCCAGAACTGGACACAGCACTTGAGGTGTGCCCTCACCAGTGCTGAGTCCAGGGCAAGAATGACCTTCCTGCTCCTGCTGGCCACACCATTCCTGATCCAGGCCAGGGGCCATTGGCCTTCTTGGCCACCAGGGCACACTGCTGGCTCATGTCCAGCTGCTGTCCATCAGTGTCCCCAGGTCCCTTTCTGCCTGGGCACTGTCCACCCACTCTATTCCCAGCCTGTAATGGTGCAGGGAGTTATTGTGGCCAAAATTCCCTGGATTTGCATCCTGCATAGGGGTGTCGGGAGCCTGAGGTGTGCCAGGTTTTATTGTGTAGGAAATTCTGCAGCTGATCTCAAGAACTGTACCTGCTGGCAGCCTGAATGGGCGTGTCCTGTGTGTTGTGATCTCCTGGGTCACCTGTTTCTGGGAAATGGGTGGAATTCTCAGCAGATCTAGATCAGCACAGGTCATGAAAGATAATTAACTTATTTCTGTTCAATGTATAGTGTATAACTAATTAGGAAATTTCTTCAAGGTTCTTTTTAGGTATTGATAGCAAAAAACTTGTTCTAATGAAAGCTGCTGGTGAAAAACTTCCAGGAACAAAGCAGTTTGTGTTTTCCAGAGCTAGTCTGGTGAGGAAAGTTAGGTGAATTTTCTATAATTTTTTACTTATTTGGCAAATATTTTACAAAAACATATATCACAAAGTCGTGACAGTGTTATTTAAATGGTTGAAAAGTGACTTCTGGGTAAATCCAGGGATGTCCTGAAAAGAAATACCAAGTTATTGTTTGTTCATTTGACTTCAACAGATATTTCCAATCAGAACTCCTAAATTTTAGTGAAGTTTGTATTTTGAGAAGCAATAGGATCATCTGGGGAACCTATAGAGAGAACTAAATGTTCTGTCTGAGTGACAGCAGCCACTTTTTTGCCAAGGCCTTTGGAGCTTGGGAAGGTGCTGAATTGCTCAGGTCAATGGGCCTGAAAGGCACTACAGGTACAAGGGCAGCCAAAAAATTACATGTCCAGCATAGGGAGACTGAGGTCCAGTCTGACAGAGTGGTTCTGTTGGTGGAGGAGTTGGTTTTGAAAAAAACTTTCATTTGAGCAAGCCAAGAGACTTCAGGGGTTCCTGCTGAGCTCCTCCCAGCTGCCAAGGGACTGCTCTTGCTCAGAGCAGCCAAAGATGCAGAGCTCTGACAGCAGCAGCACAGGCACTTCCAGTTCCGTGAGGAGATCCCTGAGATGGGTGCTGGAGTGCAGCAGAGCATGCACAGGGCTCCCTCCTTGTTCTGCAAGAGCAGGGCTTCAGCTCACAAAGAGGGAGAGCAGTGCATTGCCTTTCCCCGGTTTCTGGCTGTTCTTTGAGAGCACTGCAGTGAAGGACCAGGATCAGCAGGGGATGCCCCAGAGAAAAAGGGAAGGTGTGCATTCACGGGGCAAGGGCTGCGTTCTCCTGCATGGTGTGCTGTGTGCTGAGGTACCTTGGACTGGGGTTGTGTGACTCCTGTCACTGTCCCAGCCCTGGTGCCTGCTGTGGCAGGGGAGTGGCACTGGTGTTTTCTCCCTTATCTGCACGTCACAGGATATCTGGTGCCGTGTGCTCGGGGATGACATCAAGCACTGAGATTCTGTTGGCTTCTTTAGGAATTGATTGAGCTGAACACTGCCCTGTCAGGCATGTTTTCCTTCTCTAAGAGCAAGTTGATTTTGCAGGAGGAGTCCCAGGTTGTTTCAGATGGCAGGGAAGGGTGCAGTGGGTGATGGGTCAGCTCAGGGTGAGCTCAGCAGCTCCCATGGGCTGCTTTTATTGTCTGTGAATCTGCAGCAATCCAGGTTCTTGTGACTGGCACAGGTTTGTGTGGAACAGAAGCTGCCTGTGAAGTCCCTGTTAAAAAGGCTGTGCTGAGAGTCAGGGTGGAAGAGAGTGGTTTGGTGAAAGGGTGAACTGTGGGCTGGGAGAAAACATTTATATCCACAGATCCAGGTACAGTATATGGCAGCCCAGGGCTGGGAATGCTGCTTGTGACTGTGTGCATAGAGTTACAATAGAAAAAATTGTTCTATGTGTAAAAGACAGATGCCAAGTCAAGTCAAAGAAATCCTATGGTTCTGTGGAGAGATATGGAGTTGTAGGGAAGAGGGGAAAGGAGAGCGTCAGGTACTCTCCAGATCAATTCCTTGTTGTAACCTTGTGCTGCTTTTGCTGAGAGTTAAAATCTTCTTAGATAGTTTGATTTGTCTTATCCCACTCCAAGAAACCCCACCCAAAAAAGACAGAAGAAAGCAGCAGATCTTGCCCTTGTCTGCACCCTGTGCTTACAGACCCTGAACTTCCAGCACACCCTGGGACCCTTGCATGGGCAGGCAGTCCAGACTGGGGAGCAGATCCCAAACCCAGTGACTTCACATCTGTGCTGCAGTGCCTGGGGGGACAGGGTGACTGCCAGGGGCTTCCAAGCAGGCTCCTGGGAAGTTTTGGGGAGTGTGATTGGTTTTTTTCCATATTTTCCCTCCTGCAGTTACATCACACATCATCACGGACTTGCCCTGTGTCCAATGTTCTGTGCCACTGCTGACCTGCTCTCTACATCCAGTTATAGGTAATTGTGCACTAATTACATTTAGTTACATTAAAGAAGGGACGAACCTGTATCCTGCTTTTCTGCCAGGATCCAAGTGACTTTCTTATCTCCTGGTCAGGGCTCTGGAAGAGGAGTTGAGTAATTTGGGATTTGGAAAGGCTGAACAGGCACTGGGAGAAGGGAAGAGGCATGAAGGCTTCCTTGGGCACAAACAATGTGTGAGGTGCTCACACTGCCTTCTCTCAGTGCTCCTGCCTTGGAACCAATCTCTTCCCTTAGAAGTTGTTTCTCTTTCTACTTGTTCAGTACACATCTAGAATATAATTGGCTTTCTGGGTTGCAAGTTTAATTCTCACTTTGAGAGTATTTGCTACGGTGGAAAAGGCTTTATTGTCTTGGTAAAGATTGGAATTGTTTATTGTCTTGGCTTTGCAATGAAGTTGAGGGAGAAGGAAAAGCCTGAAAGTTTCAGGTAATGATGTTTCCTCAAATAGATCCTTTTAGCAACAAGATCAAAAGGCCTTGTTAGGGTTCTACAGATTTCCTGTCAAATGCTCTTTCTCCTGCTGGTGATGTCGGCTGGGCTGGTTTGTGGTCAGCTCTGCCCTGGGGGAAGCTGGTGTTTGCTGAAGGAACTCCAGCTCCTCCTGCTTGGGAATTGTTCACGTTGTCATTGCCAAGATGCAGATCGAATCTGCTGGTTTGTGTGCAGGGCTTGTGGGTTTTCCTGAAGGAATTGAGCATCTCTCATCTCCTTTCTCTTTTACAAAGCCAAGACTTTTGCATCTGCAGCCACCAATCTAAGCCTGTGGGAGTCTTGACAAACTGAACTGATTGTACCAAGCCCCTGCATTTTTAGGGAGGCCACAACTGGGGGACAAAAGCAAATTTGCAGCCTTTGAAGAGCAAATTTGAGCCTCCCTTTTCTCAGTTTCTTCAGAGGGGAGGTGGGTGCTCCCCATAGACATCTTTCTAATGCTGCTCTAGGGGCTAGGGGTTGCTCAGGAAACCAGGGCTGGTTTAAGTGTGAAGAAAACCAAGACGCCCCTCCCAGAGAAATGGCTCTTCCCCCTCTATCATTGTGATACAAAGACAAAACCAAAACTCTGCTGACTTCTTTCGCCAGACAGCTCAAGGAGCTGGCAGGCAACAGTCCAACCAGGGGTTTTTGACTCTTTCCTCAGGACTTGAACCCATTGGTCAGACTGAGGGAGCAGCTAAAAAGACCTCTGAAAATGCTGTGGATGTTGTGTGTCCCAAGTGCATCCTTCTTCCTTCTGCTTCTCCCATGCTTCCCTGCACAGGATGGTACGTACAATATTGATGCTCTTACATTTCAGTATTTTCTTTCCTTTTTTCCAACCTTTTCTAAATTATGTTTGTCTTAGACATGCAATGCTCTCTATTTATTTTTCTTCCCTTGCTTCTGATGTAGCTTCTTTCAGATGTTTCCCATTTGATCCCACTATTCATTGTACAACTACTCCCCGTTCAGTTTCTTTGGATTTTGGGGTCATTGGAAAACGCCAAAGGTCTCATTATACATTTGAATACCTTTGTTTCTTAAAATAGATTGAACTTACACCTTCTGCAGCCCTCTTCCTCCGTTGAATCTGAGAATCTGTTCTATCCAGTTGCCTGATGTTATTAAATGCCACTTTACAAAGCCAAGTGTGTTTCCTTCCATTTTCTTACTTATTTTTTCTTTTTCTTGCTTTTAAATTCCCGATTTAGATCTGAGCCAATTATCAGGGTAATTTTAGTGAAGCTTGTATTTTGAGAACTAATGGGATCATCCTGGGATTCTACAGAGAGAACTCAATGTTCTGCCTGAGTGACAGCAGCCACTTTTTTGCCAAGGCCGTTGAAGCTTGGGGAGGTCCTGAGCTGCTCAGGTCAATGGGCATGAACGGCACTACAGGTGCCAGACCAGGCAAGAAGTGACATGTCCAGCACAGGGAGGCTGAGGTGCAGCCTTACAGAGTGGTTCTGTTGGTGGAGGAGTTGGTTTTGAAACCCACTTTGATATGAACAAACCAAGAAAAATTCTGATATTCCAATTTCAATTTCATTTCTTATTTTTAGGTGGAGGAAATGAAAAGTCAACAGACATTATCAGTGCTTGGGAAGGAGACTCCATCAGCATAACTTGCCCAATGAATGGTTCACAAAATCAAGTGGGGATGTACTTGAGAAATATCAGACAGAATCTCAATATGATATATTTTCCCAAGGACAAATCTCAAAAAGTTGTTTGTAACTTTGAAAATCGCACCAAGTGTTCAAAGGAAGGGGAGACCCTCAGGATAACCCTGCACAGGTTACGGCAATCTGATTCCCAAATCTACCTATGCTCTGAGATTGTTAAAATCAATGACTTTCCCAAAGAACTTTATGGGAAGACAACCATAGTGCTGGTCAAAGGTATTGCAATTCCACCTTTTATGTCATAAATTAGTAAATGCAGATTGATATTTTAAATCAAAGATTGGAAGAAGACACAATGGGAGGGCGAGTGTAACAGAACTTCTGTGTCTGCTCAGGTCAAGTACAGATTTGAAGGAATGTGTGGGTTTGCTCCCTGAAACAATGAATAAAACACATGAGATAGTATGGTAGCAAAAAAAGCCCAGATAATCCTAGAAGATTAATCTGTGACTTGTTAATACCAACTCAGATTTTCACAGGAGTCATAGGTTGCTACACAGTTTGGAAACAGTGAGGTCCCACAGCTCTTTCCAAAACAACCTGTTAAACCTTTTTAAACAACTAGCAGAGGAAAGAGGGGTTTTTTTGGTAGCAGCTGTTTTTGCAAATCTCTTTTTACTATTTCATCTTAAATGACAAATTGGTAATAATTGGGAAGCTGGAGTTAGGCAGGATCTGCAAGCTGGGCATGAGTGGGTGAAGGGGTTTTTCTCTTGTTAGTGAGGAGTTGCTGGGTGGGCAGAAGTGCTTCTTTTGGCAGGAGATTCTGGTTGCAGGAACAATTTTTCTGTCTTTTTTTTTTCCTCTTTCATTAGAAGAGATTTGAGTCCACACTATTCTTTGACAATTTATTCCTCCATGTACCTGTCCTTCCAATGAGACCTTCTAACCTAGAACCTCTTTCCCAAAGCTTACATGGTTTTCTTCCTTTTCTGTCCCCAAGGCATGTGAAATCTAATTGATTGTTGATCAGCAATAGTAATTTATATCCATGAAGGATTAACATCACCACCCTGGGCTTCTCCTTTCAAACTTCTTGTCTGTGTTTTCTCAAATGAATCACATCTTGTTTATTGTATATCATCTCTCCAAATTATTTTATTTAATTGCTTTATGTCTGTTTGATTCTGATAATGTCTGAAATGGTTACAACCTTCCCTTTACAAACATGATGAATTCTATCCTTGCTCCCTTTTCTATTTTAATGATCATGTTAAAAGGAACAAGTCCTGTCCTCGATGAACTCAGTGGAATGTCTTCATTGGCTGGACAGTGAAGCGTTAATAACCACTCCATTCTCACAGACCGTTTTCAGCATTGATGGGACAATGTGTGGTTTGATCCAGACCAATCGTCCCCAGATCTCTCTATGGCTTTGTCTCTCTCGAGAAAGCAGGCAACGATGCAGGTCCCCAGGACGTGCTGATCAGGCTGTATTCCCTTAGAGGAGGTCAGAATTTAAATTATTTTAGGTAGCTGCAGACCCTTTACAAAGAGCTAAACCCGTTGGTCAGTCCTACTTTCACAGGAAGATATGCCAGGGTGTGCTAAAATGCATCCTTCTTCTCAAAGCCTATGTAAAACATGTTTAAAAGTTCATTTTATTTACATTTCTATGGCCTGTCCCTTCTGTCTGTTCTGTGCCCTTTCTCCTCAGTTAAAATGCACTGTGTTAAGCAGTGATAACCACTAATCTCTCTGTTTTTAGCTAATTCCAGCAGGACTGTGGAGCAGTCGCCGCTCTATGCCAACCCTGAGCGAGGCCAGTCTGTCAACATCACCTGTGTGTGCTCCTCTCAAGCTGAGAAGTTCTACTTGCTCAGGGCTCACATGCAGCCTGACCAAGTTCTGTCTGTGTCAAAGCTGAACATGGCAGAAGTTTCTCCTGACTTTAAGGATCGCTTGCAGTATTCAAGGGAAGGGAACAGAGCTGTGGTAACTCTAGAGGAGCTGCAGGAAGAGGACAGTGATAATTACATCTGTGCTGAGGAGGTGATGGGCTCCCCTCTGCTCTCAGCACGTGGCACCATGGTGCTGGTTAAAGGTACGACCCTTCTACTTGTTTAGTCATAAATATCTATTGTTGTGTTGTGGACAGAAAGCTTTTGGAGCTTTAGTCAGGACAGGCAAACCCAGGAAAGTTTGGAGAGTGGGCTCAGGCTCCTTTGTGCCCTGTTGAGCTTGGACACAGAAACAGACTCTGTGTTTCCACCTGCCTCCTACAACCAGAGGGAATTCAGACCTTGCCAGAGTCCTGCAGCTTAGGAAAAGAAATAAAGGTCAAAACAAGGTAAAAAACACTTCACTGTGTGCAATCTGTCCATTTTAGGACATGAATAAATACTTTCAGCACCAATTCTTTGACCTCAGCGTGAGATAAACAGCTTTTAGAACCATTCCCTCTAGCAAGTCTCATGTTTAAAAATAGATCACAAAACAAGTCCTGGGGTATTTGCTTCAAACACCACAGACTACAGCAGAGATGTTCTAACCTACCCTCGTTACCCACTGAGCACTCTGTGAGCGTGTGCTGCAAAGAGGGGTTTGATCCGTGCTCCAAAGATGAGCTTTTTATTTTTCTGCAGGATGGTGCCATTTGCTAAGCTGAAGTCAGAACCATTTTCTGCTAATGGCCATTGAGTCCCACTGTGGGACTGATAAAATTACTGCATCCCATTGGGAGTTGCTCCAGCCAGGGGGAAGAGCCCAACATTTCTTACCAAGATAAAACAGAGGTTTTGGGACACTAAGGGAGCCCCTTTCTCCACTGGACTCCAAAGGAAAACCGGATTTCTGCACATCACCACAGGACCTTTAGAGGGAAACTGCACCTTGTACAGGAGCACTGCTCCAACTGAGCCACATCTGTCACTGCAGGAGGATGCAGCCACCATGGAATGGGACTGCTGCCAACACCCTGCCTGACGGGTGTCAGGTTGTACTCTGACTGTGTCAGGGTTTGGGGTTTGTTCTTTGTAGTACTGTATTTCTATTTTAATTTCCCTAGTAAAGAACTGTTATTCCTAATTCCCATATCTTTGCCTGAAAGTCGCTTGATTTCAAAATTATAATAATTTGGAGGGAGGGGGTTTATATTCTCCATTTCAAAGAGAAGCTCCTGCCTTTCTCAGCAGACACCTGTCCTCCAAACCAAAACAGCAACGTTTCATTCTTTGTCCATATATAAGCCACACCTGATTATAAGCCGCACTTTGGGTTCGGACCAAAATTTTAGTCAAAATGGTGCAGCTTATAATCGTGAAATTACTGTATTCAAATTTCTTTCATGGTAAAAACCCCTGTAATCTTCCTTAGGTCATGGACAAAGAAGCATTTAAAAACCAGTCAAAGTGGATTTTGTTATTTGAGCACTTCGTCAAGGATGGGTCTCACACCACTTGTTGTTGGTTTAGATAAGATTGATGTTCAAAGATCTCTGTTGTGATGGGTGACAAGAATTTTCTTTAAATATCAGTAAAGTGAGCATTATGCCAGGTACCTTCTGTAAGATATCATGGGCCAGATGCTCTGTGTTGTCTCATTAATCAGTTCCTCCTCTGTTTATCAGATGGGGCCAGTTCTTTTGTGTGGTACTTACAAGGCAGCTCATGGCTTTGCACTTCTGCTTGCTTCACTTGGATGCTCTGTTTTCTTCTACTCTGCAGGTAATACAGATGTTCCCACCTGCGAAATTAACAGCACTGGCACGTGGATTGGCATCTTGTTTGCAGTCCTGTTTGTTGGGGTTTGCACAGGATGGGCCTCCATGTATTACTGCTTGAGGCGCCGGCGGCCTGGCCAAGGTACAGTCTGAAAAATTGTGTGTTGCCTGTGGGTCCCACATTAGGAAGCGGAAGAAACGTAAGGGGTTTCCACGTGGATCTCATCTCCATTGTCCATGCAGTCCTTTATGATCTTCACTGGGCTGACAGCTGGAATGAACTCTCCTCCCATGGCTGCTGTGACAGTGCCCTTGCTGTGGCTTTGTTATGAAAAACAAGCACAAGAGGAATTTCCTCACAGCTTCCTCCTGAAACAAGGGGCAAGCACTGGCAGGGCCAGGAAATCACAGGGCTCAGCCTTCCCTCCATGGGATGCTGTTCCTTGGAGCAGTCCCAGAGTGCAGCATTGCTGTGCAGCTGCCCTGGCACACAGAGATGTGTCCCAGCCAGGACACTGATGGACATCCAGGCATGGGCTGCCAGGGCCTTCAGGAGAGTGGTTCCCTCTCTCAGCCCTGCCCACTACAGTCAGCTTTAATTTAGGAGTGAGTGTTTCCCTACATGCATCCAAGAGGGAAGTTTGTTTTGCAAACCAGTGTGCATGGAGAGAGGTGGATGGGCTCTGTGGAGACTTGTACAGACATTTCTTGAACCTGCCATGAGGCTTTCCCCTCCATCCTGTGTCCATGGGCTCCAGTGTTCTTGGCACCTTGTGTGTGCCTGAGGCTGAGACTCCTCTCAGTTACTGGACTGGTCCATCCCCTAGAATCTGGTGCTGGCTGTTGCTTTCTGATACTCAAAGGATTAAATTCCCAAGTCTGAATTTGCCTCAAGAGGAGTTGCACAGGTGCTTGCACAGGCACACCAAGCCAGTGTCACTGTTGTTGTTCCATCAATAGATGAATGGATGTATTGGTGTGAGGGGTGAGGAATTTACCAGCAATGCATGCCCTGAGGTCCTGCCCTGGGTGCAAGGTCCAGTGATGTCTCAGGTCTGTTGCAGAGCCCCTCAAAGGCAGAGGCTGGTGGGTGACAGCAGCAGGGCAGGGTCACAGCAGAGCCTTGAACCCACCTTCATGGCCGTGAAGCTGCTCCCTTTGTGGAGCAAGGGCTGGCCCAGTAGCAGATGGGAGAGGGGAGGTGTCTGGAGGACTTCACAAATACAGGCATTTTGTTTATAATTCTAACAGGAATCTCCCAGTTTCTTTGCTGGCCTCCCAGATTGTTTTTATTGTTGGTTTTTTGTTTTTTTTTTTTCTTTCATTTCTACAGGTTGCAGGCAATGCAGACAGGCTCCTTCAAGAGAAAATACCCCAGTACCAGAAAGATCATCTACAAATGAGGAAACCCCTCTGTCAGCACCATCCTCCTCTCTCTCAGAATGAACAGCAACCAGCTGAACACAGACTGATTTTCCATGAGAACTTCTGCTCTTGTATTCACAAACTGTTGTGTTTTCACAAATGTACCTTCACCTGAGCTCTGTGACTCTTGTCCAGCTCCAGGCCTTTGTGAGCAGCACCAGGAGCTCCCATCCTCTGCTGGTGCTTGGCTGCAGGCAGCAGGAACCCAGGGTGTGTGGCTGGCTCAGCAGCACAGGCTGAAACCAGCTGGATTCTCTCTGGGACTGAAAGTGTGACCTGCTCTGAAACACTTCCCAAGCTCTCTGGATTTCACTTGGTAATGCCACAGCAGCACTCAGGTGTCTGCATCTTTTAAATTCTCAGGTCCTCTCTGGATTCACCAAAGCCTTTTGCACAGCTGGCTGGTTGGTTGAACTGGGAGAGTTTGTTTTTTTGAAGAGATATTTGGTTCTGCCTCCACCTGCAGGCTGAGGCCATGTCTGTGTGTTTGTTCCTGGGCAGGGATGGGTGGGAGGCTGTGTCCAGCTCCCTCAGGAATGGCTTTGGGTCACAGAGGCCTTGGCCTCCCCCCAGGCTGAACAGAACTCTGGTATCAATCTTCCTGATGAATTAGGCAAGGTTAGACAGTGTGTGATGAATCCTGCCTCTCAGGAATCCCACTGGGTTCTTGATATGTTTACATCATTCCCCATTCCCACTTTATTTGAATAAACCCTCAATTTTTGCATTGGATCAAATTTAGTATCAGACTACTGAGTGAAAATCAGTGGCAGCACAAGTGGAAAAGCAAATCCCTGAAGCAATGTGAATGTTTGCTGAATCATTATTCCATGGTTTAGTTCCTCATGATCCTGTAGCTGAAACTTCCAGCAGGAAATCCCAAAGGTGTAGGATGTTGTTTTCCTGTTGAACTTTGCTATAGTCAAATCAAAAAGGAAATGTTCTTAATGTAAAAGATCCAAATAATTTTAATAATTCATTTTTAAAAAGACCAAAGGGCCTCTGTGCTTAAATTTACTTTTTGTTTGGCCGAGGACTCAATGCTTTTATGTGTTGGAGAAGATTTTTGTCCCCAGTTAGGGGTTTACAGTCACTCTTAACTCAGTTCTCAGCTGATTTGATGCAAATTTTCAATTTTAATATAGTGGAATGCAATCAAATGTCCTGAATCATTGCCAATCCAGGTATTCCAAGGCTAGGTATTTGCTGTGTTTGTGGTATTGATGATCTGGTTGTTATGTTTGTTTTATCATGAGGAATGTAATTATTGTTATTCATTAGATCAAAACTAAGGTTACCTGTAGCAAGGCCAGTCTGTGAATGAACTATGAAATGGAAGGGAAAAGACTTTTCCTCTTGATGTGGCATCTTAACACTAATTGCAATTTGGTTTTTATTTTTTTCTCAACAAAACTGCTGGAAGCTTTTGACAGAGTAGAGCTGTGTAAGAGGAGTGAGTGACACGTTGGCTGGAGCTGCTCTCACTTTGGCACTACAGCCCCACACAGAGGGTGGGTCACACTCTGGGCACAGATGACCTGAGGTGTGGCTAGAGCAATTGCTCTGCAGCCTTTTTGGCAGTCAGTCTGTGCTCTGAGGAGGCAAGGAGGAGGGGGATGCCTATGGCATAGAATAAAAGAGAATTTATTACCCTGGGGAATTTGGGGGCAAAAGACAAAAGTGAAAGGGTGTGAAAGTTCAAATATGGGGGAGGTTCAGAGGGAGGGTTTGAATCTTCAGGAAATTGGAGAAATTCTGAGGAGAGGTAAAAGGCAGGGCTCACAAAAGCAATGTCCAATGAGGGAGGTGGTGGTGGGGAAATCTGGTCTCATGGACTAATGAAACATCCAGTTTTAGGGAGTTTCCAAAGGGGAATTCCAAGCAGGGGACTGGCACAAAGTGGGATTGATAGGGCTTTCAGGGTAGATTGACAAGGTGGGTGGGAGGGTGTAGTTTGGCCCTTAACTTGGCAGAACATACCATTAATCAGAAACACACAGCAACATCTCCCCATTTTCACTTTAAGAAGGAGAGTTGTGGTGTTCAGGAATAGATTCTGATTGGGGGTTCACATTTTTCCAGCAGGATTGCTGTGTGGATACTGCTACATGATTGACTTCTTTGGTAGGAGAGATGGTATCTTGCATAGTCTTTAAGACAACCTCTTTAAAATGGGAAAGCCGATTAGAATAAGAAATACAACTAAGAAAATCAACAAAATGGTCCTGACAATAGAAGCTATCCATCCTGTCAGTCTCCATCCTTTGAAGATGGAACTCAGCCAGCCCTCGGTTTCTTCTTTGGTGTCTCAAATGAGTTCTTGCATTTTATTGATGGAAGTGTGGATTCTTTTGGATGTTAAGTTAAAGCAACAGAGCTCTTCAAAGTATTCACAGCCTTGGCCATGTCCAAGAGGCAAGAAGTTAATGGCATCATGATTTTGTAAGGTTATATTCCTGGTTATTTCCTCTTCATCTAGTAGGCTACTGCGAGCAGCTGATGTTAAATTTGCTGGTTTTGCAACTCAACACTCTAAGTGGCCCAATTCACTTAGAGCTTTTGCTGAGGCTACCCAAGGCAAAAAGAGGTAGACAGCAGATCTTTTGATGTGTGACCAATGAACAATTTTGGAATCACAATCTTTGTCCAAATCCTTAATACTTCACTTTTGGTTGACTGAAAAATTATTTTTCTTTTGCCTAATCGTAATTTGGATTTTGTTGGGAGAAAACAGCAACAGCCGCCCCAAACTACATGGGCCTCTGAGAAGGGGAGAGGGAATTCCTGCCCATGCCTGATTACTGTAAATTAAGAACATGCCTTTGTCTAACTTTAGGGGATGGTAAGTTTTGGTGGGAGCCATTTTTACATGGCTGATTACTTGGCACCCATTGGAAGCAATGTATTCTTTTTCACACTGAATAACTGAAATGAATTGTTCTTTTTTTGTGGTGAGGCTGACACACAAACTGAATGCAATAAGGGGAAAAGGAGGATCCCAAAATTTCAAGCTCTTGGGCTTCTTTCTTATCTACTTGATCCAATTTCTTGATCCAATTTCTCCATAAAATAAGAGGGTTTGTCATGGGCATTTTTATGGAGTAAATGTTACTATCAGAACGAGAAAGTTCAACATGAGTTTGGTGGGGGTTTTATAGGAATTGATCTCTGGGTGTAGAGTTTTTAAACTTTGTAGGTATTTGTTAGGCTTAAATGGAATCCCCACCAGGAGGTTGGCAATGGGTCATCAGCGGCTGCATCGACAGGCACATGTGATCTTGCTTTAGGGCCTGGGCTCGGGTGACCCACGCATTCTTTCTTGGCTGAGGGATGATCCACGCTTCTGAGGACTGGCACAGGAGAGTCAGGATCCAAATAGCATTTAAAGGCATCTTCTCTGACCCAGAGAATATTCTGGAATGAGTACACTGAACAAAGAAACAGGATAGCGTTCTTCTGGGTAGAAGAAATTAAAGACAGGGTAAACATTAATTAAAAAACATCTGACATATCATTGGGAAAAGGAAGAGTTGGGGATAATTTGACACAGTCAAGTAGGGGATTGGGTTTTCCAGTTCCTTAGCAGTGGTGCCTGCAGAGGGAAGCCACAGCTGCATCTGTGGTGGAATGGCTAAAGGTGGTACGGACTTGGGGATGTGCAGCTTGACCCAGGACCCTTCTCAACCCGGAGGGGATGGACACACAACCGTACCCACAACCCCAGGTGATTAACTCAAATGGGCCCTCTACTTTTGCTGTCTCAGGATTTTAAAACTGGGGGGGGGGGGGGGGGGGGGGGTGTTTTCAATTCCAGCTGTGTGTTATTGTTGAAATGCCAGACAACAGGTGGGTTCAGGTGTTCAAATGAGGAGTTAAAATAATTAATGGTAAAAAACACCTTACAGAGCTTAATTTGTGGTGGATCACTGGTGGTATTGCACTGCTGCTGCTCTAGAACTCTCCTGAATGACTAATGTGTTCATTCAATAATGCCTTGACCTGTGGGGGAGTGGGAATGCCGGTTTACATTTCACTCCCCATATCTGCAGGACCTCCTGGAAGGCCTTGGAGGTATATGTGGGACCATTATCCATTTTAATTTTGTGAAGGATTCCCAACAGAGAGAAGGCTTGCACAAGGTGTATCGTGCATCTCTGGTCTTCTCCCCTGTGTGGGCAGAAGCATAGATCACTCTGGAGAAAGTGGCTACAAAAACATGGACATAATGCAGCCTGCTGAACTGTGGGACATGGGTCACATCCATCTGCCACAGCTCACGGCTTGGATTTACACAAGTACTCGAGGTTGGTACTGTGTACCTTTGGACACTGGGACATGGAACTACGATGGCTTTAGCCTGGTCCCTCGTTAGATGGAATTGGTGTAGCAGGCCTGGTACTTTTTGATGGAATTGTTAATGGCTCAGCTTTAACTGCTGAAAGATGTCTGGCAGGTTGGCCATCTCGTCTGGAGTGGCCAGGGCACCTGCTCTTCTGTTCCCCTCTGTGATGAAACCTCGCAGGTCGGTGTGTGACCTCACATGCATCACATAGGAAGGTGGGAAACAAGATAAACAAATCTTGATAGCAACTGAAAGAGGTTGGGCTTGGAGACTTCCTTTACAACAGCATTCTTGGCTCTAGATACCACCCCTGCTACATATGCCAAATTGGTGACTAGATTAAGAGATTCAGAAAACCTCTTGAAGGCTCTGATGACTGTGTCTAACTCAGCAATTTGAGGGGGGTGCCCAATTTCTTTAATACCTGTTTCCCATTGCTGAGTTTGAGGATCCTTCCAGGTCATCACTGACTTGTGGGATGCTCCAGATGCATCTGTGAAAACTGTCAGAGCATTGAGTGGCTCCTTACTTTGTTTTTTCTTGGGGATTAATTTGAATGATGAATTAAATAACTGATGTCCAGGATTGTGAGTTGAAATTTGTCCTGGGCAGCTATCTAGAGCAAATTGGAGTGTCTCATTTTCCCAAAGCAAGTGCCCCAGAACTTCTTTTGTCAACTCACCTGATGTTAGAGTAAGTGGTCGATGGATGCATGTGAAGTCACACCCCACCAGTTCTCGCATTCTTGCACTAGCCTTCGGGAACAATTGAGCCATCAAGTCTTGAGGCCTGGTGATACTTTTGGACTGCTGGTGACTGAGGAATACCCACTCTGTAATCAAGAGTGGAACCTTCTCACCCCGGTCGCACTGGAAAATCAGGCCATGGAGGTGTGGCAGTCTTCCTAAAACAAGAAACTTAAATTGCAGTGATGAGCTTGTTTTGTTGCCATCACCTCTTGAGCTTTCTCCAGAGCTAGTTTGGCCTCTTGGGTTGGGACCCTAGGAGTACTCAGCTCCCCTCTCCCTTTCAATAAATGGAAAAGGGGGGCTATATCTTGTGTTGTTAAGCCCAGCCAGGGTCTGACCCAATTGAAGGGCCCACAAAGCTGGTGGAGATCAGTTACGGTTTTTGGGTTGTCTCTGATTGTAAGTTTTCGAGGAGTAATGGTCCTCTTGTTGATTTGGAGCCCCAGATACCTCTAAGGGGACATCCGTTGAACTTTGTTTGGAGCTCGAATCCTGCAACGATCAAAACATTGACAATTAGATCAATCATGTGCTGTAGTTTATCGTCATTGGGGGCACACACGAGCACATCATCCATACAGTGCAGGATGAAAGCTTCCCTCGCTTTGGTGCACACTGGGGACAGCAATGAAGCAACGTAAGGCTGGCAGATACTGGAACTGTTGTTCATGCCTTTGTGCAAAACTTTCCAATGGTGGTGTTTAATTGGAGCTTCTTGATTGATGGAGGGAACTGAGAAGGCAAACTGTGGGGCATTGGCAAGGTCAAGGGGAATCTGGAAGAAACAGTCTCTTATATCAGTAACTACCAAATTCCAATTTTGGGGGAGCATTGATGGGAAGGGATTCCTGGTTGAAGTAACTCCATGTCTTCCATGACATTGTTAATTTCTCTGAGGTCGTGGTGGAGCCGCCACTTGTCCTTTCCCAGCTTCCTGACAACAAAGACTGGGCAAGTGGTTGTCTTTTGATAACTGTTCCTCCATGAGTTCAATTAAGCGCCTTCAATTTTTGTTCATTCAGTGGCTACTGGCTTACCCAGACTGGGTAGTCAGTTTTCTAGTTCAGCTTCTGGGCAGGGCGCTCATCAGCGGCCGCTATGAAAAATCCCGAGGGATTTTCAGGATTTCAATTTTCACTCCCCACATTGGGACATGGCATCTCTCGCCCACAGGGGACCCTTATAGTCTAAAACGAATGGGTGTAAACTGGCCAATTGCCCATCCGTCCCTTCTCTTTGGATGATGCTCTTAGATCGTTTGATCACTTGGGTACCCCCAGTGCCCGGTACATTACCGATCACGGGCTGCAATTCGCGGTGTGACTGCCATCTGCTGGTGGGGATGGGCGTCACAGCTGCCCGTGTCCAGCACTGCACCCAGGTGAAGGGAATCTTCACCTTGTCAGAGTCCACACTCTACCCAAGGTTTGGTTTCTCCAATGACTTCTGCCCAGTAGACATCTGGTGAAGAATCATCCACTGGCAGTTCATTTGCCGTTGGAATCGTCTGGGTGATGATTTGGCTCTGTGGCATAAAGAAAGGTGGGTGGACACAATGGATCATGAGAATGAGTGCCAATGGCTCTGATGGTGTGATTGCCAGAGAGATTTCAATCTCCCGGGATGTGTGCTTAATGTCCCCACTAACGACATACTTACAGTCCAGTCTGGCAAATAAGTCCTTGTCAAGTGGGTCAACCGGCACGATTCTCCAGTGGTTTGTTTTGAAGAGTGTGTTTTGTGTCACGACTAGCTTAAAAGGAGCTTGAGGCTTCCAAACTCTCTCTGGGTCCCAGTTTTAACCTGCTTCATTTCTTTCTACATGCAAAGCAGGCCTGTGCTCCCCCCATCTAGTTTTTTGGAAGTGGTTGTCCCCCTCCCATCTGTGAATTCATTAGTTTATTTTGCAGAAGATTTCTTTTTGAGCAGACTTTTGCTATGTGTCCCTCTTGCCCATAGTTAAAACACCAAAAAGGCTGTTGGTGTATTTTTGGAGCAGCAGCAGCAGCTGTTCCGTCTACTGTCTCCTTTTCCTCAGGGCTCTGGGATGGTGACCCTTTGCGCAGGCTTCGATCACCAAGTCGAGTGTCAGAGGTGGTTCAAATGGCAGGCCCAGGATGATCTTCTTGCCAATATCATCAGCATTTGCTGGGGCCACTTCCAATATTATCTGTTCCTGTAGGGGTAGACCCTCAACCTGCCTTTCCACCTCATCTCGGAGCCTTTTGACAAAATCTGTAAGAGGGAGACTGTTTAATATTCGCATAACTTTTCTTAGGTTCTTGCGTGGGCATAAGGAAAAATGCCTTCTTGGCAGGTCTTTTCTTCACCTTTTCTAACACAGGTTGTTCTATTTTTTCATCTTGCGTTCTTGCTTGTGACCAATTCCCTTCACTACACAAGTGGTCCATTGAGATATTGTTGTTATCTGCATCAATGGCACAGTCAGGGTTTTGCAAGAGCTCAAGAAGTAGCTCCTGTAGCAATCTCTTCCATGTCCTCTCTCACAACAGATACTCTGTTTGGGTTAGGAGACATGCAAACAAATCCCTGACATCACCAGGAACTGGTGTGTTTGAGGAAAAGGTGGCCTTTACAAGGCCTTGAAAATACTCACTTCTTCTCCCAAACTCCTTCTGAGCATTGCAAAGCTCTTTTTCATGTTGATAATCAAAAGGTTGCCACTTAGGAGTTCCTCTTGTTCGTGTATAGGTATCAAGTGCAGTGAAGGGAACTGTACCTGCTTCTGTATTTGGGCTCCTCCCTTCTGGTTCCCATGACACCACAGGAACCTGAAGCCAAAGAGGAGGAGAGCTGCCAGAGAAGGAGGAGGGAACAGGGGTGGGACAACAACTGGATGGGGAGGTGCTGATTACAGGTGACATTGTGGGAACAGATGGTGTCATGGGAATGGGAGGTGGAGCTGGTGGACAGGAAGGGGAGGTACCTGTGGGGTGGAGTTTGGGGACAGGAGAAGGAGGGGAGGGGGTGTGGGCAAGGGCTGGTCAGGGGATAAGAAGGAGTTGGAGGGAACAGGGTGAAAGAGATTCTTGGAAGAAGAAAGACAAGGGAGGGGTTGAACCATGTGGCTTCCACCATCTTGAGTCTCTTGGGGGTCATTGTGAGTGGCAAGGGAGGACTCAGGGGAAACTTTGGAATCTCCTTTGAGGGCATCACCTTGAACTGGAGGATTAACAGCTGGAAAAGAGGGGTTTAGGGAAGGGAGCTTGATAGCCTGGCCATCACTATCAAGGCAAGGGTACCAAGCAGGCTGTGGGAGGCCAGGGAGTTGGTGGTTCTCCTGCACTGCATTGTGGTTTGCTTTGCACAGACCTCCCGCTGCAGGGGACAACGGTTTGGGATCAGGGGATGGAGGAGCTGAGGGGGTTAGTTTGAGCTTTTCTTCCACTTTCCTTTCTTCAACTGACGTAGACTGAATTAGCACAAATAAGAAAAATAATTTAGCAATCGGTACATCCCCTTTATTTATTAACTCTGTTAATTTGCTTCCAACTTTTTCCCGCTAGGGAAGGGTTGGTATTTCCATGGGGGAGTCCATTGGAAAGCAGAGGAAAAGACATTGAACAAACTGTTTTAACAACCACTTTGAAAACTTTCTTTTCTCACCCTCCAAGTGCCCACAATTAGGAAATAAATCACCCTCTGCTGTGCTGACAGTTTCTCACCCATTGGCACTACAAAATCCTCCCTCCACTGCAGCCAAAGGACATAAGTTAACATACTAAAGATAAGCGTCCAGGGCCAGCTTAAGGGACAGGGAGTGTTCTCCAGCCAGCTGTCCTCGCCTGTACATTTGTGGGCCCCCCTCCATTTTTGGTGATCAGTGCACCCTTCCCTCTACTTGGAGCACGCTCAGCCTAACTTGGGGGTTGTCACTCTTCTTTCTGGCCCACAGGACCGGGGCTGCAGTGAAAATCCTCCTTCAGGGAAGTGTCCCTTGGGTGCCAGAGGCTATCAGTTCCTCTGCACAAAAGAGCTGCCAGACAAAGCATTCTGGTGGGCTGCACTGAGAGGCAGCTGATGGCGAGAAGATCTTTGGATTAAAATCCACAGTTCATCCTCGGGGTTAATTTCTACTCTGTACCATTAGTTTGGGCCACAGAGCTGGACATGTTTTCAAAGGAAAAATTATGTGGGCACCTCAGTGAGATCAATCAGGAAACACAAGTCACAGACTGACCTTGATGTCTCTGTCAAACACTCTTTCCTTCACATCTCTAATTTCTGTGGGTCATTATGTAGATTGCTATTTTTGGGGACATCCCTACCAACTGTTCCACTTTGCCCCTTTGGAGATGTGTTGTGCTGGTGCACACCAAAGGTGGCACATCTCAGGAAAAGCAGAGGGAACTTGCTTTAAAAATCTACAGTGTCTGTCTTCAGCAACTGCATTTTTCTATGAATATACACACAGAGCTGGATATCTTACAGGATATTTAAAGGAACACATAATGGTTTGTGTTGAAAGTGATCTACAAGATCATCTTATTTTGTCTTATGGAATAAAAAAATGGCTAAAAATACTAAGAGGCCTGACTCACCAAAAGCCATTGTGGGTTCTTTCTTCCCTCTGGTCTCTCTTGCTAGCTCTGAACCAGGGGAGAAGGTGGAACCCACATGGACAAAGACGTCTCCCTTTCCCAGGACAGACTCCAGAAGCTTATTCCCGAACGGATTCCAAGGCAAGATAGTGTGAGAGAAGATGGCGGGGGAATTTTAACCCCAGGGTGAGGGGCGGGGAATCGAACCGCAGCCAATGGGATCCTGCCAAGGGGGAGGGGCCAGGGAGGGCTGAACCAACGCCACAAACTCGGGGGGGTACAGAACAAACCATTCAGTGCAGATACACAAACCATAGCTTAGTCCAATACAACAGGCCATAATTTGATAGCTGTTATTTCATTTGAGGTGTCATAAAAACCACAATAGAGCTTTATCTTAAACACTGGCTATTCATTGTGTGATGGTGCATCCTCCCTTTTCCAGGCTGTGCTTTGATCTGAGAAATGCCCGTTTGACCTCGGCTTTGATGAGCAGCCCCAGGCTCAGCTGCTCTGGAAGTTAACTGCAGTGTTTAACTGAAACCCTGTCTGCTCCCAGGCACTGCTGCTGTCCAACGAGCTCCTGGCTTCTTGAGGAGCAGCCTTGGGAATGATTTTTCTGGTCTGAATGGCACAACATCCCTGTTCTCACACTTCCAAAGAACATGGGCCTGTCCAAAATGGAGTCAAGGTGAAACTCTGTTGTGACTAAAGCCCCTCTCTTGTGACTCTATGAACAGGGGTGAAAAACGAGACCCTTGGAGCTCTCCTGGATCAGTGACCTCTCTTTGAATGGGGCCTCTCTGAGCTGGGATCTCTCCTGTTTGCTGCTCTTGGTGGATCCCCAAACAAGGATGGATCCTGGGCTGATCCCCGCACTGCTCCCTTGGGGAGACACAAAAGCATTCAGTGAGCATTTCCCCAGCTCTGAGGGGAATTTCTCACAGGTACCTTGCACTGACCCTGTATGTCTGTGTGCAGCTGCTTTGGCATGGGAGAAATGCTGCTCTCTTTGATGTTTGAGTACCTAAGATATCTGAGCAAGTTAGGCCTGTAAGTAAGTTTAATACAAGTGTGGTTAAGAGTTATTCCTCTGCTGAATTGGTATTTGGAAACCAAACGCTACATAACTGTGAGGCTTACCCTCTGGTACTTAGGGCACTAACTTTGCTGGGTTATCTTCCTAAATGAGCAAGCAGCTAATAGTTGCTATAAAGCTGTTTATTGTCAAGGCACATAAGTCTCAAAAACCAAGTCACAGTCATTGAAGTCCATGCTAAGTTTTGGCAGAGAGTCCCAAATAAAAGTAGAAGCTGGTCTTGTCAAGGTCTTGGGAAGCTGATGTTTCTGCGGCAGCTCCTGTCTTCATCTTGGGTGTTTATGACAGTGGTGAGAGCAAAGCAAAGCAAAAAGCGATGGCAAAAAGGAAATGGCAAAAAGCACCAGTTCTCCCTAATGCATGCTCTTATATAGAATCTTACCAATGAGCTAAGACTCAAACTCATACTACCACTCCTTAACCTATTAGAAGTCTAGTTTCTCAGCATGCCAGGTTATGTACAAACTATGCACACAGTCTATCATGATTTTTCTGAAAAATGTAAGCAATATTCTTACGATAGCTCTATTATGTCTAAAACTACGTTGCTGGAGCCTCCACTAAAAACACTTAGTATGTTTTTCAACCTTCACTAGAAATCACACTTCTACTCTGGCATCTGAACCTTTCACTTACAAAAAGCACTAGAGCTCATACTAAAACTTACTTACTGACTCACTTACAGTAATTTCCCGATTATAAGCCGCACCATTTTGACTAAAATTTTGGTCCGAACCCAAAGTGCGGCTGATAATCAGGTGTGGCTTATATATGGATAAAGAAAAAAAAGTTGCTTTTTTAGTTTGGAGGACAGGTGTCTGCTGAGAAAGGCAGGAACTTCTCTTTGAAATTGAGAATGTAAACCCCCTCCCTCCAAATTATTATAATTTTGAAATCAAGGGGCTTTCATGCAAAAATATGGGAATTAGGAATAACAGTTCTTTACTAGGGAAATTAAAATAGAAATACAGTACTACAAAGAAACAAACTCCAAACCCTGACACAGTCAGAGTACAACCTGACACCCGTCAGGCAGGGTGTTGGCAGCAGTCCCATCCCATGGTGGCTGCATCCTCCTGCAGTGACAGATGTGGCTCAGTTGGAGCAGTGCTCCTGTACAAGGTGCAGTTTCCCTCCGGAGCTCCAGTGGTGATTGTGGAGAAATCCGGTTTTCCTCTGGTGTCCAGTGGAGAAAGGGGCTCCCTTAGTGTCCCAAAACCTCTGTTTTTATCTTGGTAAGAAATGTTGGGCTCTTCCCCCTGGCTGGAGCAACTCCCAATGGGATGCAGTAATTTTATCAGTCCCACAGTGGGACTCAATGGCCATGAGCAGAAAATGACTCTCTGGAGGAAGGATGGGTTGTGAAAAGATAAAGAACAATGCCCTGCCTGGTTTCAATGGATGGCCCATTAGCAGAATATCTCCCATGGAGATAAGGATCACTGCCCGCACCCTCAACAGATGGTGATAGAACAGATACCTTTTATCACACTCTGTATTGTAACGTGCGGCTTGTAATCAGGTGCAGCTTATGTATGAACAAAGAATGAAAAGTTGCTGGCACCCAGAAATGCGGCTTATACTCAGTGTGGCTTATAATTGTGAAATTACTGTAAGTATCCTAAAACTTAAAGCTGTACCTCTACTTCATGTGTGAGTGGCTTAACATACTTCAATGCATCTAAAGGCTTTAATTCAATCCCTGCACTCTGATTTCTCTCTGAAGGACTCAGAGAGACTCCTGACTCACTGATTCCAACACATAACTTTTATGCTTTGTCTCATGGGTTCAGACACCTGGTATTTCAGGAAAAATGAAATTTCCCTATGTCCTCTTTCGCTGTTGAGAAATGAATATTTGTTAGGGCCACCATGGTGTTTGTTTTAGGCAGTAATCAAAGAAAATTTGGGTCCAATCCTGATTTAAGTTGCAGCTTTCTCTTTTATGATCCTTCATTTATCAAAGGAAAAGATCAACAGCTTTGATATTGAGCAGTAAGTAAACAACTTACTCTGATGAGTTCAGTTTCCTTTCACAGAGGGCTTTATGTAGGAAGACAGGTGTAAAGGACAGTACAGAAGGCAATCTCTCCTGATGGGCTACACCTGTACTAATTACTGAGGCATGCCTGCCCAATGAATTTGGGTGTTACAAAAGAGTGGGTTAGCTGGCCAACAATTGCATTTTGAGTTGGAGCTTGAGACTCAGAGTGTGCTGCAGCTTGAGATGGGGGCTGCGGGCTGTGCTGCGAGGAGGAGGGGACATGCAGTTATGCAAAGCACAGATGAGGTAAGAAGATGCTGTGTGTGTGGGACAGACAGGGTTAGGTGGCTGGGAAAGGGACAGGTTGGGGTTTAGTCAGTTATACAGATAGGGGAGAAGGAGTCAGAGCTGTGTGGAGCTGCCTGTGAGAAAAGAAGTCAGTGTTGTCAGAGAGAAATGCACTGAAAGAAGGCATGGAAAGTTTCTAATAAAGGCCTGGTGGTGATTCCAGTCCAGTCTGTCTTGACATAAGAACTGCAACAGCTTGGAATTTTGTATTAGGTTAGATTGACTTAGATAGAACTGCTTTATCCAAAATCTTGTTGGTTCACAGAATCCCAGAACAGTCTGAGTTGGAAGAGACCCAGAAGGATCATCAAGTCCAGCTCTTAAGTGAATGCCCATTTGGGATCAAACCCAAATCCTTGCCATTATTAGTGCCTACTCTGACAGCTCAGCTGATCTCAGGTTGTGTCTTTGCCAAACCAGAGGTGTTTTGCCTCTCTGCTTCTGTGTATTGTGATCTCTGGGAAGCTGTTGGGTCCCCACTGTGCCATAGCAGTCAAAACCAGCTCCCTTGGACACGCACAGTGGGTGCACAAATGCTTGGAGAAGGGAGCTGTTTCTCCTAAAAAGTCATCCAAGCATTTTGAGCTCAGCGTGTCACAACAGCAGATATGGATCTGGTTTGGCACTCTTGGTAGAGAGTGTTCTAAGAAATGCTCTGCCTTTGAGAGGAAGCTCTTTTCCATCTTTTGCAGAGGCTTTGGAGCATTGCCCAGATGCTGGAGCTGCCAATGTGTATTTCTTACAAGAGAATGCTGGGCTGCATTCCTATCTGTGACATTTGCAACAATGCCAAACCCAGACCCATCTATATAAGAGAGGTGCTTTATTCACACTTGCAGTGTCCCCAAGCAAGAATTCTGTTTCAGGGTGATTCAGCCAACGTCTGCGGCTGTAAACAGAAAATTCTGTGTTAATACGTGTTAGCATATAGTATATAAGTGAGATTTTAAAAGTAGTTGTTTTGCTACGTGCGAAAGGGCGGGCCCCCCCGTACCACTGGTGGGTTTTACTAATGCTTTATTCGAACCTCAATTATACTAAATTACAGTAATTTCACGACTATAAGGCGCACCCTTTTGCCTAAAATTTTCCCTCAAGCCTGGAAGTGCGCCTTATAGTCCGGTGCACCTTATCTGATGTACAAAATTGCGAAATTTGTCATAACCTGAAGTGTGAGCTGTGGGAGGAGCTGGCAGTGCCATGGCTGCCAGGTGGAGGCGGGGCCTCGTCCAGCAACCACATGGGGGGAGCTGGGGGCGGAGCCTCACTGCAAAAAAAAAGTGTGCCCTATAGTCTGGTGCGCCTTATCTGATCTACAAAGTTGCGAATTTTGCTGACTCCCGGGGGATGCGCCTTATAGTCCGGTGTGCCTTATGGTCGTGAAATTACTGTACTCATTGCCAAAGTTTGTATGTACTCAAACATATGTGATATATATGTGATTGTATTAACTTATATACGATTGCTGCTAAATTTATCTTCTTGTTTGATTAATTGGACAAATAGAACATCATTTATATTAGTAGGCAAATGTCCCAGTTTTGGAGCATTTTTCTAACACATAACTGCTGCCCTGAGCTGGGACTGTGCCACCCACATTCACTGGAGGGGCAGTGTGGGTGTGCAGCACAGTGATGAAATTGAAGCTGATCAGATCTGTATGATGTCTGCTAAATTAAGCCCTGAAATTCAGTTTCCCTGAGGGTCAGCATCCATGTCTTCTCTACAGGTGCTGCTGTGCTCAGCATAAACCAAGAACATGAATCCTTCCAAGAATGCTCCTTTTCTCCTGGAGCAAAATTTGCAAGCAGAAACTCCTGGTTTGGACATTCTGTGCTGTGAGTCACATGATAAAAATAGAGATGAAAACACAATAAAATAGCAGTGTACTTAAAGAGTTAACTATTGACTGGGAGGAAACATTGCTAGTTCTGTTTATGGCAGCCCAGGGCTGGGACTGCTGCTTGTGACAGGCTGGGTGACAGCTTGTACAAAGTGGCACGAATAAAAGAGTAAGTTCTATGTGTCAAAGGGAGGGGCCAAGTCAAGGCAAACAAATCTTAAAACTCTGAAGAGAAATGGAGTTGTAGGGCAGAGGGGAAAGGTAAGGGTCAGGCACTCTCCAGATCAATTCCCTGTTGTAACTTGTGCTGCATTTGCTGAGAGTTAAAATCTGCTTTGATGGTTTGATTTGTCTTATGCCACTCCAAGAAACCCCACCCAAAAAAGAGAGAAGAAAGCAGCAGATCTTGCCCTTGTCTGCGCCCTGTGCTTACAGACCCTGAACTTCCAGCACACCCTGGGAGCCCTTGCATGGGCAGGCAGTGCCAGACTGGGGAGCAGATCCCAAACCCAGTGACTTCACATCTGTGCTGCAGTGCCTGGGGGGACAGGGTGACTGCCAGGGGCTTCCAAGCAGGCTCCTGGGAAGTTTTGAGGGTGTGTGATTGGTTATCTTCCATGCTTTACAACTGCACTTGTGCAGTTACAGCACTTACCTTGTTTGCACTGCTCTGTGGCACTGCTGACTCGTGCTCCAGAGTGAAAGTGAAAATTGCAATTCCTTATGACATTGGATTATATCAAAGGTGGGAGGAGGAGCCAGTGAAGGGCTTTACTCTCTGAGATCCGATTGACTTCTGCATTCCCTCTGGAAGAGGAGCTGAATAAACTGGGATTTGGAAAGGCTGAACAGGCACTGGGAGAAGGGAAGGGAAGAGACTTGAAGACACGAACAGCTTCTCAGGTACTGTCTTCTTTATGGAGTCTGTTCTTCTACCCTGTTCTCTTACAAGTTTCTTACTTTTTTTGAAGTAGACACTCAGAAACAGGCACTGAAGTGTCTGTAGCAGGAGTGAAATTATCAGTGTGCTGTACATTTTCTGCAGAGGGAAGAACATGTGTTACTGGTGATCTTTGTGCATAAATAACACCACAGCTGTAGCACTGGCACCTTCCAGTGAGCTCTGTGTGAACTCACATGATTGTGTGAATGCAGAAACTGAACAGCTTCCTGATGGTGTGTTTATATAAATGTATGAGGGACCTTGGAAATAATAAAATAGATGCATTAACAGCATTTTCCTGTTCATGTAATTACTCAATTATTTTATGCCATATCCGCTCGCCTGCTTTTTCTTACTCATAGTTCCTTAGCTTGTTTTGCTAATATCTTCTTTCCAAAAGTACCATCCTGTCATATTTGCAAATAAGGGAGAATTTGTCAGGGGGGTTGCAGGAGAAATCCCTGCAGCTCTCCTCCTTTCCAAGGAGAAGCTGCCCCCCAAGCTGGAGCTGACCATGCATTTCTCCAGATCCAAGCTGACCATGCATCTTCCAGGTCCAACCTGACTAATGAACAATCCAGCCTCGCAGCTCTGGGTTAGAATGAAGCAAAGCAGAAACAAAACAACCAAAACACGAAGCATTAGTAACTAAGAACAGTGGTTTTAAAGTAGAAGTTAAGCCAGTGAAACATTTCATTCCATTTTATGTACTGGAGGCAGTAAAAACAAATGTTACCAAGGTTTTTGTAATGGTTGCTGTGTAAAATTTCAGAGGAGATGGAGGAAAGCCCAAGTGTGCTTTACATTTAGGATTTTTTGCAGAGATTTCTCAGCTCAACCACAATATCCTGTTGGTTGCTGTCTCTGCAATGGCTTGATGGAGCTGTGGATATAAACTGCAGTCATACATTCACTCAGGAAAGAGCTGCTTTATCCCCTCACATGATTTTATTTTCTTTTGTTTATTTGTATTTGTTACAAAGTTTGTTGAGAACTGTATACAGCAGACCAGTGAATGAAATGTGATTAAGAAAAGGATACCCAAATTATCTAATTCTCCATGGGACCCTCAGGGTGCCACATAAATCTGTTAGAGATTGTGGGGTCTTGTTCCACCAGGCTGGTTCTGACCATAAACCCACAGATTAAACTTTTTCTATAGATATAGATCTCAGGGTATGTGGCTGGAAGAGGGAAAAGGGGTGGGAAAATGCAGTGTTTTTACAGCTGGAGAGCAGCATTGGATTTTGTGTGTCCATGACTGCGTTATGGTTGGTGGAGAGGGGAGGACGTGTGAACCCTGGGGCAGCAGCTCTGCTCTCTGGCTCCTGGGGGGCGTTGGGGGGACTCTGCTTTGGTCACTTTGGGGGTCTCCACTGAACGTGTTCCAGAGGCAGAAAGCCTGAGGAGACACTCTGGAAAGGCAGTTTATATCAGGTTTAACTTGTGCTGGTGTAGGAGAAACATGGGTCAAAGTACTCCAGGTCATAAGATTTTTATCTTTGAGAGAGAACTTTGGCTCTGCTGAAAGTGATGCCATTGCATTGGAGACTGAATTTCCTTCTTCTCTTGGCAAACACTGCAGTTATTTATTATCTTGTTTGTTATGATGCTGTGGAGAGAAGGAAAAGTCCAAGAGTTTCAGGTAGCAATGTTTTCTAGATCCTTTCAAAAATAAACCAAAGGACCTGGTTATGGCTCTGCAGATTTCCTGTCAAATCCACTTTTCTCCTGCTGGTGGTGTCAGCTGGGCTGGTTTGTGGGTCAGGTGTGACCTGGGGGAAGCTGGGTTGTGAGTGGCTGGTGTTTGCTGAAGGAACTCCAGCTCTTCCTGTCTGTTCCTTTATTCACCTGCTTCTTGTTCCTGATGTGCTTTTAGCATCTGGCTTCACTCTGTTACAGCTCTGCAGAAAACTTCAGGAGCTCTGACAAGTGAAAGTTTGCTTTACTTTGAAAAAGAAAGGGTAGCAGGCCAAAAAAAAAAAAAAGATGAAAAATATTTTCAGTCCAAAGAATGTGTTTCACTTTAGATTTGAGGGTTTTATTGAAGTAAGTTGTAAACTGATGGCATGAGATGGCCAAGACAGCTGGAGAGTCTCAGGATTTTAAGACAGATCAGTGAGGGAGAGCAGAGATTTGGAGGACAGTGTTCTGGCTGTTGAAAAAGAAGAGAGGAGGGGCAGGAGGGAATGTCAGCAGAGAAAAAAGGAAGGGAGATGTCCTTTGACCAGAGGAGAGTGGCAAGAAGACCACACGACAGAAGACCAAATCAATGAGGATACAACGTACAGACCTCAGGCTGAAAAATACTGGGGAAAACCCAAATGTTAATCTCTGGACAAATAACTCTGCCAGATGTGCTGCAGCTGTTCTGTGCAGCAGACATGCCCTGGGGTATAAATCCTCTGGAGGCATTTAAATGACAACAAGAGGTGGCACTTAGGGACATGATCTGAGTGGTGGATTTGGCAGTGCTGTGTTAACAGCTGGACTGGATGGTCTGGAGGGTCTTTTCCAAACTTATGATTCTATGAGTCTGAGATTGATGTCAATCCCTTGGAACTCTGCTCATCTGCAGGGTAGGAGGGACAGGCATTGTTAACTGTGCTCTGCAAATCAGGAAATGGGATAAAGTGATGTGTGAAATAGGAATGATCAGGAAAAAACATACAGTAATTTCACGATTATAAGCCGCACCTGATTATAAGCCGCATGTTACAATACAGAGTGTGATAAAAGGTATCTGTTCTATCACAATCTATTGAGGGTGGGGGCAGTGATCCTTATCTCCATGGCAGATAATCTGCTAATGGGCCATCCATTGAAACCAGGCAGGGCATTGTTCTTTATCTTTTCACAACCCATCCTTCCTCCTGCCAGTCATTTTCTGCTCATGGCCATTGAGTCCCACTGTGGGACTGATAAAATTACTGCATCCCATTGGGAGTTGCTCCAGCCAGGGGGAAGAGCCCAACATTTCTTACCAAGATAAAAACAGAGGTTTTGGGACACTAAGGGAGCCCCTTTCTCCACTGGACTCCAGAGGAAAACCGGATTTCTCCACATCACCACTGGAGCTCCGGAGGGAAACTGCACCTTGTACAGGAGCACTGCTCCAGCTGAGCCACATCTGTCACTGCAGGAGGATGCAGCCACCATGGAATGGGACTGCTGCCAACACCCTGCCTGACGGGTGTCAGGTTGTACTCTGACTGTGTCAGGGTTTGGGGTTTGTTCTTTGTAGTACTGTATTTCTATTTTAATTTCCCTAAAAAAGAACTGTTATTCCTAATTCCCATATTTTTGCCTGAAAGCCCCTTGATTTCCAAATTATAATGATTTGGAGAGAGGGGCTTTACATTCTCCATTTCAAACAGAGAAGTTCCTACCTTTCTCAGCAGACACTTGTCCTCCAAACTAAAACAGCAACTTTTCGTTCTTTGTCCATATATAAGCCGCACTTGATTATAAGCCGCACTTTGGGTTCGGACCAAAATTTTAGTCAAAATGGTGCGGCTTATAATCATGAAATTACTGTAATTAAAAAGACAGGCTAGATTTCATTTATTTATTTTTTCTAAATGTGTGGGAAGAGGATGAGAAGAGATTGTTAATACTTGGTGGGGCCAGAGGAAATCCTTGCAGGAGTGTCCAGGTGAGCAGGAGGTGGAAGAGCTCAGATCCCTTCTTGGAGGGTGTGCATGGAGCAGTGCTGGCTCTGCCCAGCATTCACAGAATCACCAGGTTGGAAGAGACCTTCAAGTGCAACCCATGCCCTAACACCTCAACTAACCCATGGCACCGAGTGCCACAGCCAGTCTTTTTATAAACACATCAGGGATGGTGACTCCACCACCTCCCCAGGCAGACCATTTCAGAAAGAGTAACAGTTCTTTCCACAGAGCACTCTTCGCTAATCTCCAACCTAATGTTTCCCTTGGCACAGCTTAAAGCATTGTAATCTCATTCTGTCAGCGTTGCCTGGAGAAAGAGACCAACCCCAGCTGACCATAAACACCTTTCAGGGAGCTGTAGAGAGTGACAAGGTCACCCCTGAGTCTCCTTTTCTCCAGGATAAACAACCCCAGCTCCCTCAGCCATTCCTCACAAGGGTTTGTGTTCCAGATCCCTCACGGGGTTTGTGTTCCAGATCCCTCACAGGGTTTGTGTTCCCGATCCCTCACGGGGTTTGTGTTCCAGATCCCTCACAGGGTTTGTGTTCCAGATCCCTCACAGGGTTTGTGTTCCCAGCCCCTCCTCAGCCTCGTTGCCTCCTCTGGACACGCTCTACCATCTCAAGGTCCTTCCTAAACTGAGGGGCCAGAACTGGACACAGCACTCGAGGTGTGGCCTCACCAGTGCTGAGTCCAGGGTCAGAATGACCTCCCTGCTCCTGCTGACCACACCATTCCTGATCCAGGCCAGGGGCCATTGGCCTTCTTGGCCACCAGGGCACACTGCTGGCTCATGTCCAGCTGCTGTTCATCAGTGTCCCCAGGTCCCTTTCTGCCTGGGCACTGTCCACCCACTCTGTCCCCAGCCTGTAACAGTGCAGGGAGTTATTGTGGCCAAAATTCCCTGGATTTGCATCCTGCATAGGGGTGTCGAGAGCCTGAGGTGTGCCAGGTTTTATTGTGTAGGAAATTCTGCTGCTGATCTCAAGAACTGTACCTGCTGGCAGCCTGAATGGGCGTGTCCTGTGTGTTGTGATCTCCTGGGTCACCTGTTTCTGGGAAATGGGTGGAATTCTCAGCAGATCTAGAGCAGCACAGGCCATGAAAGATAATTATTAACTTCGTTGAATTAACAACTTTTGTTCAATATATAGTGTATAACTAATTAGGAAATTTTCTCAAGATATTTTTGAGGTAGTGACAGCAAATAAGTTGTTTTAATGGAAGCTGTTGATGAAAAGCTCCCAGGAACAAAGCAGTTTGTTTTTCAGAGCTAGTCTGGTGAGGCAAGTTTGGTAGATTTTTTATAAGTTTATTTCTTACTTGGCAAATATTTTGCTAAAACACACACCACAAAGTTGTGACAGTGTTATTTAAACGGTTGAAAAAGGACTTCTGGCTAAATCCAGGGATGTCTTGAAAAGAAATACCAACTTATTGTTTGTTCATTTCACTTGAACAGATATTTCCAATCAGATCACCTAAATTGAAAATAGAATTCAATGAATATTTCACCTTAGACCAAGCAAAACATTCATCCACCATAATCCATCTTCCTTAGTTGATTTTCTGTTGCGTTTTGGAAGTGACAGCACATCAAGCTGTAATTTGCTGCTCCCACTGAGGGGTGTGTGCATGGCCAGTGCCCGGAGGACGAGGGCACGGGGCCTGCAGCCCAGCAGGCTCAGCTGGGATTTCCCTCTCCCTGCACAAGGTCCTGGTGTCTCCTCCTGCTGTGTGCAGCCCGAGGTGGACAGGGCTGTGAGTTTGGCCCTGGCAGGGGCAGTAGCAGCTGAGCAGTGTGAGGCTCCTGTGCCTCACTCCCATGGCTGTGCCTGGGCTGGAGCAGCTCTCTGGGGTTTGCTCTGTGAGCTGTAATCTTTTAGTGTGCACAAAGAGAACAGGGAGCACTGAGCACTGCCTTTGATTGCCCACAGGGAGAAGACTGAGGGAGGACCCTGCTGAGCCTGGCCTGGCACTGTGGATGATCTGGGAGAGCTCCAGCCCTGCTGGAGCTGAGCCCCCCGGGCAGCCCCATGGACTCTCCCCAGCTCCTGCACTTGGCTTTGCTGCTCCTGGCTCTTGCTGCTCCCCGTCCCAGTGAGTCTGTGTGTGTGAGCTCGGTGCTTTTCCCTGCCCTTCCATAGCTCAGCACCTCTGAACTGTTAGGAGAAAGCTCAGCTGGGGCCAGTTAAAACAAAACCCACAAAACTCTAAGGGGAGAAGAGAAATGAAGGCAGTGAAGGTCGATGTGTTTGAGCTGTCACAGTCACCTCTTCTGGGAGGGGTGACTGTGTGGGTCTGTCTGGTGTCACAGGAGGTGAGTCCTGTCCCAGAGGACTGACTCTTTCCCAGGAGAGTCTGAGGGGGGACACCTGGGACACTGCACCCAGAGTGGGCAATGGGCAGCTGAGCTCTGAACTTCAGTGCTCTTGGGATGTGGCAGTGTGCTGGAGGGACACCTGGTGGGATTGGGGCAAGGAGTTTGGGAAGGAAGGAGGGCAAGAACAGATGAGCTCAGCAGGTGAAACATTTTCAACTTATTTCCCGAGCTTCTAGCTTCCCAGTTAAAAAGACAGTGGATGCAGTGGGGGAATTCTACTATGTTTCTACTCCTAAATTCTACCCTGGGAACTGGTCCCCTTTCTGTATAAAATTTTCCCATTGGCAGACAATGCTTGCAAAGCCATGCCTGAGCTTGTCCACCAAAACCATCCTGTTCTCTGATGCTAAACCTCTGGATAGAAAATTGGTAGAAAAAGTTTTTGCCTGTATTTTCTGATTTAGATAGTGCCACATCCATTATTGGCACTACTGAATGGATAGAAGATTATTATACAGAGGTGTCTGTCTACCGCTGTAAGGACTGCAACAGCTGCACATGCAAGCCTGGAGCAAACAATTTTGAAAAGTTTGAAATAATCGCTGACACACAAAAGGAGATATTTTCAGAGGAAATAATAGAGTTGGTGACCGATAAAACACATATCACTGTTTGCTTTGAGGAACCAAATTCCTGTCTCGAAAGAATTTATGGCATCTTCTGGCAGAAACCTGAGGGATCAGGACGCTCGTGTGTCATCCTCAGATTTGGAGGTATGTTGTGCTGGGAGCCTGGATATTAACTGATGCATTTCTGTGCCATGTTGCAATGTGTGAGTCCCACCTGCTTCAGCCAGAACACACCCAGACCCAGGTCCAGCCTCAAGAGCTGCTCTGTGCTGCTCTTCTGTCCAATTCAATAAACACCCAGCAGCATCTTTCCAGCGTCCTCACCAAGCTGCCAAAATCAGGGATTCAAACACCTGGCAGTGCATGGAGCAAGTGGCTCCACCAGGGCAGAGCTTCACCATGGTGGCTCAGGATTCAGGGTGTGACTTGGTTGAGCTGCATCCCAGTCAGTGACTTTTCTGTCTGTAGTTGGTTCTCTGAGAGCAGCTTTTATCACCTCTCCTGTTGGAGTTAGAGCATCCTTTCTAATTTTCTTGCTGCAGAAGAAAACAAAGAAAAAGAGTTCTCCTGTTCGTATGCCTTTATTTAGCCTAACAACTTCATCTGTATTTAATTTCTGACTTCCATAAAACATTTCTCTCCTGTATTTATGCTCACCACTGCAAAATATCTACATTTCTCACTGTTGTGTACAACTTTGGGGACACTAAAACATTGAAAATGTTAAATCTGGGAATTGCTGTAGACAGGGATGCCCATATCTCTGAGAGGGGAAGGGCTGGATGTACAGGTGAAGGTAGGAGTAGTTTTCCAGACTCTCTTAGAAGAAGAATAAGCTCTTTAATGGCGCAGTGGGGTGCAGGGTTGGTAGGAGATGCACTCCAGAGTCTTAGAGATTTACTCAGCTCGTGGACTTGCTTGTTCCTCTTCTTTGGTTCCTGTGGTAAAAGGCAGCTGCAAAATGTTTGAATAGATTTTTATTGCATAAAGGTAATGATAAGCTTTTTACAGATGTTTTGTTATTCTTAATTGCTTGTGATGACTTTCTTATCTTCTTCAAATATTTCCATTCTTGATTCCCGGAACAACTGATCAGGTTTGGTGAGCAGGAAATCTAATGACAGTGCTTGATTTGGACTGTTAGGGAACGAAACAGCTCCAACTTGTAGCAATCACAGCAATCTTGAATCCTTTGTGCAACATGATCCTCTTTTTAAATTTGCTGACCTCTTCAACATCTTTGGCCCTTCATTGAAGATCTTCTGCATGAACCATATTTATAATTAAAATTTTTTACCTTTCACTATTTTCAGAAAATGGAAGAGGTGGCGTCAGTACTGAGCAGAAGACGATTTGCTGTGAGGCAGAGACAGATACCAGGAAATACAACCCTGAACTGAAGTGCTTCTACACTCTAAAGTCACATCCAAAACTCACCTCATCAGCAGCTGGTGAGGAAATTCCAGGTTAATCTCTTCTTGTGTTTATTTGCCTTTTGCTTTGAGAGGACTTTGTCCAGACAGCTTGATATGAACAGAGTTTTACATGGGCAGGGAGATGTCCTGTACATTCATAACTTGAATCCACACAGGCTGCAGCCATCCAGTCTCAGAGACTTTGCATTGGCAAATGGACATGTCTGGTCCTGGACAGAAAACATCACAGACCCAGGTTCCTGTAATTATCCAGTGACAGACTCAGGCATGCTGAGGGAAGGGGGCACATGATGGGTGTGCAAGAAGTTCTGAAGAATTGACCTTATCTGTAAGTGCTGAGTAAGAGTTTGCCTACAGACTAAGAGGACATTTGTCAACTAAAGGTGACACTTATATATTCAAGTTTCTTTCATGGTAGAAACCCCTGTCATCTTCCTTAGGTCATGGACAAAAAGGTTTTTAAAAGCCAGTCAAAGTGGATTTCCTTGTTTGAACACTTTTTTAAGGATGGGTCTCACACCACTTGTTGGTTATTTCAGATAAGATTGATGTTCAAAGGTATCTGTTGTGAGGGGAGACAAGAATTTGCTTTGAATGTTCATGAAGTGAGCATTATGCCAGGTGCCTTCGGTAAGATTCATCAGTTCCTTCTCTCTTTATCAGATGGGGCCAGTTCCCTCGTGTGGTGCTTACGAGGCAGGTCATGGCTTGGCAATCCTTGTTGCTTCACTTGGATGCTCTGTCTTCTTCTGCTCTGCAGGTAACCCTGAATTTCCAGCCGGCAAATCTGTCCACATTGGCATGTCAATTGGCATCCCGCTTGCAGTTGTGGTTTTAGTGGTTTGCATAGTGGCCATCTATTGGCTGCAGCGGCGTGGCCAAGGTACAGTCTGACAAATTGAGTGTTGCCTTTGGGTCCCACACCTAGAAGTGGAAAAAGCATAAAGGGTTTTCCTCCCGGATCTCATCTCCATTGTCCATGCAGTCCTTTATGATCTTCACTGGGCTGACAGCTGGAATGAACTCTCCTCCTGTGGCTGCTGTGACAGTGCCCTTGCTGTGGCTTTGTTATGAAAAACAAGCACAAGAGGAATTTCCTCACTGCTTCCTCCTGAAACAAGGGGGAAGCACTGGCAGGGTCAGGAAATCACAGGGCTCAGCCTTCCCTCCATGGGATGCTGTTCCTTGGAGCAGTCCCAGAGTGCAGCATTGCTGTGCAGCTGCCCTGGCACACAGAGATGTGTCCCAGCCAGGACACTGATGGACATCCAGGCATGGGCTGCCAGGGCCTTCAGGAGAGTGGTTCCCTCTCTCAGCCCTGCCCACTGCAGTCAGCTTTAATTTAGGAGTGAGTGTTTCCCTACATGCATCCAAGAGGGAAGTTTGTTTTGCAAACCAGTGTGCATGGAGAGAGGTGGATGGGCTCTGTGGAGACTTGTACAGACATTTCTTGAGCCTGCCATGAGGCTTTCCCCTCCATCCTGTGTCCATGGGCTCCAGTGTTCTTGGCACCTTGTGTATGCCTGAGGCTGAGACTCCTCTCAGTTACTGAACTGGTCCATCCCCTAGAATCTGGTGCTGGTTGTTGCTTTCTGAGAGTCAAAGGATTAAATTTCAAAGTCTATATTTGCCTCAAGAAGAGTTGCACAGGTGCTTGCACAGGCACACCAAGCCAGTGTCACTGTTGTTGTTCCATCAATAGATGAATGGATGTATTGGTGTGAGGGGTAAGGAATTTACCAGCAATGCCTGCCCTGAGGTCCTGCCCTGGGGTGCAAGGTCCAGTGATGTCTCAGGTCTGTTCCAGAGCCCCTCAAAGGCAGAGGCTGGTGGGTGACAGCAGCAGGGCAGGGTCAGAGCAGAGCCTTGAACCCACGTTCATGGCTGTGAAGCTGCTCCCTTTGTGGAGCAAGGGGTGGGCCAATATCAGATGGGAGAGGGGAGGTGTCTGGGGGACTTCACAAATACAGGCATTTTGTTTATAATTCTAACTGGAATCTACCAGTTTCTTTGCTGGCCTCCCAGATTGTTTTTATTGTTGGTTTTTTGTTTTTTTTTTCTTTCATTTCTACAGGTTGCAGGCATTGCAGACAGGCTCCTTCAAGAGAAAATACCCCAGTACCAGAAAGATCATCTACAAATGAGGAAACCCCTCTGTCAGCACCATCCTCCTCTCTCTCAGAATGAACAGCAACCAGCTGAACACAGACTGATTTTCCATGAGAACTTCTGCTCTTGTATTCACAAACTGTTGTGTTTTCACAAATGTACCTTCACCTGAGCTCTGTGACTCTTGTCCAGCTCCAGGCCTTTGTGAGCAGCACCAGGAGCTCCCATCCTCTGCTGGTGCTTGGCTGCAGGCAGCAGGAACCCAGGGTGTGTGGCTGGCTCAGCAGCACAGGCTGAAACCAGCTGGATTCTCTCTGGGACTGAAAGTGTGACCTGCTCTGAAACACTTCCCAAGCTCTCTGGATTTCCCTTGGTAATGCCACAGCAGCACTCAGGTGTCTGCATCTTTTAAATTCTCAGGTCCTCTCTGGATTCACCAAAGCCTTTTGCACAGCTGGCTGGTTGGTTGAACTGGAAGAGTTTGTGTTTTTGAAGAGATATTTGGTTCTGCCTCCACCTGCAGGCTGAGGCCATGTCTGTGTGTTTGTTCCTGGGCAGGGGTGGGTGGGAGGCTGTGTCCAGCTCCCTCAGGAATGGCTTTGGGTCACAGAGGCCTTGGCCTCTCCCCAGGCTGAACAGAACTCTGGTATCAATCTTCCTGATGAATTAGGCAAGGTTAGACAGTGTGTGATGAATCCAGCCTCTCAGGAATCACGTTGGGTTCTTGATATGTTTACATCATTTCCCATTCCCACTTTATTTGAATAAACCCTCAATTTTTGCATTGGATCAAATTTAGTATCAGACTGCTGAGTGAAAATCAGTGGCAGCACAAGTGGAAAAACAAATCCCTGAAGTAATGTGAATGTTTGCTGAATCATTATTCCATGGTTTAGTTCCTCATGATCCTGTAGCTGAAACTTCCAGCAGGAAATCCCAAAGGTGTTGTTTTCCTGTTGAACTTTGCTATAGTCAAATCAAAAAGGAAATGTTCTTAATGTAAAAGATCCAAATAATTTTAATAATTCATTTTTAAAAAGACCAAAGGGCCTCTGTGCTTAAATTTACTTTTTGTTTGGCAGAGGACTCAATGCTTTTATGGGTTGGAGAAGATTTTTGTCCCCAGTTAGGGGTTTACAGTCACTCTTAACTCAGTTCTCAGCTGATTTGATGCAAATTTTCAATTTTAATATAGTGGAATGCAATCAAATGTCCTGAATCATTGCCAATCCAGGTATTCCAAGGCTAGCATTGTGGTATTGATTATCTGGTTGTTATGTTTGTTTTATCATGAGGAATGTCATTATTGTTATTCATTAAATCAAAACTAAGGTTACCTGTAGCAAGGCCAGTCTGTGAATGAACTATGAAATGGAAGGGAAAAGACTTTTCCTCTTGATGTGGCATCTTAACACTAATTGCAATTTGGTTTTTATTTTTTTCTCAACAAAACTGCTGGAAGCTTTTGACAGAGTAGAGCTGTGTAAGAGGAGTGAGTGACACGTTGGCTGGAGCTGCTCTCACTTTGCCACTACAGCCCCACACAGAGGGTGGGTCACACTCTGGGCACAGATGACCTGAGGTGTGGCTAGAGCAATTGCTCTGCAGCCTTTTTGGCAGTCAGTCTGTGCTCTGAGGAGGCAAGGAGGAGGGGGAGGCCTATGGCATAGAATAAAAGAGAATTTATTACCCTGGGTAATTTGGGGGCAAAAGACAAAAGTGAAAGGGTGTGAAAGTTCAAATATGGGGGAGGTTCAGAGGGAGGGTTTGAATCTTCAGGAAATTGGAGAAATTCTGAGGAGAGGTAAAAGGCAGGGCTCACAAAAGCAATGTCCAATGAGGGAGGTGGTGGTGGGGAAATCTGGTCTCATGGACTAATGAAACATCCAGTTTTAGGGAGTTTCCAAAGGGGAATTCCAAGCAGGGGACTGGCACAAAGTGGGATTGACAGGGATTTCAGGGTAGATTGACAAGGTGGGTGGGAGGGTGTAGTTTGGCCCTTAACTTGGCAGAACATACCATTAATCAGAAACACACAGCAACATCTCCCCATTTTCACTTTAAGAAGGAGTGCTGTGGTGTTCAGGAATAGATTCTGATTGGGAGTTCACATTTTTCCAGAAGGATTGCTGTGTGGATACTGCTACATGATTGACTTCTTTGGTAGGAGAGATGGTACCTTGCATAGTCTTTAAGACAACTTCTTTAAAATGGGAAAGCCGATTAGAATAAGAAATACAACTAAGAAAATCAACAAAATGGTCCTGACAATAGAAGCTATCCATCCTGTCAGTCTCCATCCTTTGAAGATGGAACTCAGCCAGTCCTCGGTTTCTTGTTTGGTGTCTCCGATGAGTTCTCGCACTTTATTGATGGAAGTGTGGATTCTTTTGGATGTTAAGTTAAAGCAACAGAGCTCTTCAAAGTATTCACAGCCTTGGCCATGTCCAAGAGGCAAGAAGTTAATGGCATCATGATTTTGTAAGGTTATATTCCTGGTTATTTCCTCATCATCTAGTAGGCCACTGCGAGCAGCTGATGTTAAATTTGCTGGTTTTGCAACTCAACACTCTGAGTGTCCCAATTCACTTAGAGCTTTGGCTGAGGCTACCTGAGGCAAAAAGAGGTAGACAGCAGATCTTTTGATGTGTGACCAATGAACAATTTTGGAATCGCAATCTTTGTCCAAATCCTTAATACTTCACTTTTGGTTGGCTGAAAAATTATTTTTCTTTTGCCTAATCGTAATTTGGATTTTGTTGGGAGAAAACAGCAACTACATGGGCCTCTGAGAAGTGGAGAGGGGATTCCTGCCCACACCCAATTACTGCAAATTAAGAACATGCCTTTGTCTAACTTTAGGGGATGGTAAGTTTTGGTGGGAGCCATTTTTGTATGGCTGATTACTTGGCACCCATTGGAAGCAATGTATTCTTTTTCACACTGAATAACTGAAATGAATTGTTCTTTTTTTGTGGTGAGGCTGACACACAAACTGAATGCAATAAGGGGAAAAGGAGGATCCCAAAATTTCAAGCTCTTGGGCTTCTTTCTTATCTACTTGATCCAATTTCTCCATAAAATAAGAGGGTTTGTCATGGGCATTTTTATGGAGTAAATGTTACTATCAGAACGAGAAAGTTCAACATGAGTTTGGTGGGGGTTTTATAGGAATTGATCTCTGGGTGTAGAGTTTTTAAACTTTGTAGGTATTTGTTAGGCTTAAATGGAATCCCCACCAGGAGGTTGGCAATGGGTCATCATCATTGACAGGCACATGTGATCTTGCTTTAGGGCCTGGGCTCGGGTGACCCACGCATTCTTTCTTGGCTGAGGGATGATCCATGCTTCTGAGGACTGGCACAGGAGAGTCAGGATCCAAATGGCATTTAAAGACATCTTCTCTGACCCAGAGAATATTCTGGAATGAGTACACTGAACAAAGAAACAGGATAGCGTTCTTCTGGGTAGAAGAAATTAAAGACGGGGTAAGCATTAATTAAAAAACATCTGAGATACCATTGGGAAAAGGAACAGTCGGGGACAATTTGACACAGTCAAGTAGGGGATTGGGTTTTCCAGTTCCTTAGCAGTGGTGCCTGCAGAGGGAAGCCACAGCTGCATCTGTGGTGGAATGGCTAAAGGTGGTACGGACTTGGGGATGTGCGGCTTGACCCAGGACCCTTCTCAACCCGGAGGGTGTGGACACACAACCGTACCCACAACCCCAGGTGATTAACTCAAATGGGCCCTCTACTTTTGCTGTCCCAGGATTTTAAAACTGGGGGGGGGTGTTCTTTCAATTCTAGGTGTGTGTTATTGTTGAAATGCCAGACAAGAGGTGGGTTCAGGTGTTCAAACGAGGAGTTAAAATAATTAATGGTAAAAAACACCTTGCAGAGCTTAATTTGTGGTGGATCGCTGGTGGTATTGCACTGCTGCTGCTCTAGAACTCTCTTGAATGACTGATGTGTTCATTCAATAATGGCTTGGCCTGTGGGGGAGTGGGGGATGCCTGTTTTATATTTCACTCCCCATATCTGCAGGAACTCCTGGAAGGCCTTGGAGGTATATGTGGGAGCATTATCCATTTTAATTTCATGAAGGATTCCCAACAGAGAGAAGGCTTGCACAAAGGTGTTTTCGTGCATCTCTGGTCTTCTCCCCTGTGTGGGCAGAAGCATAGATCACTCTGGAGAAAGTGGCTACAAAAACATGGACATAATTCAGCCTGCTGAACTGTGGGACATGGGTCACATCCATCTGCCACAGCTCACAGCTTGGATTTACCCGAGTACATTAATTTCACGAATACAAGCCGCACCAATTTGACCAAAATTTTGGTGGAAACCCGGAAGTGCGGCCAATATTCCGGGGCGGCTAATCTATTAACAAAATTCTAAAAGCTGCCAACACGGAAGTGAGAGCCCGCGGCAGCCCCAAGCCAAGCTGGAGCCCGGCCGGCCCCGGCAGAGGTGGGAAAGCCTGGCAGAGGCGGGGCCAGCAGTGTGGGGGGCGGGCGGCAGAGCCTGAGCCAGCAGGGCGGGGGAGCCCGGGAGAACTGGGGCTAGCAGTGCAGGGGAGCATGGCAGAAGCAGGAAGGCTGACGGGTGGGGCTGCCTGGCAGCGGGGGAAGCCCAGCAGAATCGGGGCCAGCAGCGTGGGGGAGCCCGGCGGTGCGGGGGCCTGCAGTGCCGGCCAGGGCGAGGAAATGCGGCGGCGGTGCAGATGGGAGGGGGCGGCCGGCGAGCCTGGCAGCGGCGGCAGCGGCTGGCCCGCCGGCAGGGCGAGTACGTAAACGCAGCGGCGAGGCGGCCGGCATGCCTGCCAGAGGCGGCAGTGCCTGGGCCGCCGGCAGGACGACTAAACGCAGCGGCGGGGTGGTGCTGACGGGAGAGGGGGGCCAGTGAGCCCGGCGGCGGCTGCAGCACCACCCGGCCGGCCCCGTCAGCAACCATGAGCGGGCCGAGCCTTCCTGGCCCCACCCCGAGCCAGTAAAGCCCGCTATGCCGCGATCCTTTTACTAATTGGCCAATTTGTGAAAGCTGCGCACGGATTCTCGCGACGAACGAAAGTGCGGCTAATATTCGGGGTGCGGCTTATCTATTGACAAAGACAGCAACATTGTCGAGGCACCGGAAGTGCGGCTTATAATCCGTGCGGCTTGTATTCATGAAACTACTGTACTTGAGATTGGTACTGTGTACCTTTGGACACTGGGACATGGAGCTACGATGGCTTTGGCCTGGTCCCTCGTTAGATGGAATTGGTGTAGCAGGCCTGGTACTTTTTGATGGAATTGGTAATGGCTCAACTTTGACTGCTGAAAGATGTCTGGCAGGTTGGCCATCTCGTCTGGAGTGGCCAGGGCACCTGCTCTTCTGTTCCCCTCTGTGATGAAACCTGGCAGGTCAGTGTGTGACCTCACGTGCATCACATAGGAAGGTGGGAAACAAGATAAACAAATCTTGATAGCAACTGAAAGAGGTTGGGATTGGAGACTTCCTTTACAACAGCATTCTTGGCTCTAGATACCACCCCTGCTACATATGCCAAATTGGTGACTAGATTAAGAGATTCAGAAAACCTCTTGAAGGCTCTGATGACTGTGTCTAACTCAGCAATTTGAGGGGGGCGCCCAATTTCTTTAATACCTGTTTCCCATTGCTGAGTTTGAGGATCCTTCCAGGTCATCACTGACTTGTGGGATGCTCCACGTGCATCTGTGAAAACTGTCAGAGCATTGAGTGGCTCCTAACTTTGTTTTTTCTTGGGGATGAATTTGAATGCTGAATTAAATAACTGATGTCCAGGATTGTGAGTTGAAATTTGTCCTGGGTAGCTATGTAGAGCAAATTGGAATGTCTCATTTCCTAAAGCAAGTGCTGCAGAACTTGTTTTGTCAACTTACCTGATGTTAGAGTAAGTGGTCGATGGATGCATGTGAAGTCACACCCCACCAGTTTTCACATTCTTGCACTGGCCTTCTGGATCAATTGAGCCATCAAGTCTTGTGGCCTGGTGATACTTTTGGACTGCTGGTGACTGAGGAATACCCACTCTGTAATCAAGAGTGGATCCTTCTGACCCCGGTCCCACTGGAAAATCAGGCCATGGAGGCATGGCAGTCTTCCCAAAACAATAAACTTAAAAGGCAGTGATGAGCTTGTTTTGCTGCCATCGCCTCTTGAGCTTTCTTCAGAGGTAGCTTGGCCTCTTGGGTTGGGACCCTAGGAGTACTCAGCTCCTCTCTCCCTTTCAATAAATAGAAAATGGGGGCTATATATTGTGTCGTTAAGCCCAGACAGGGTCCCAATTGAAGGGCCCACAAAGCTGGTGGAGATCACTTAAGGTTTTTGGGTTGTCTCTGATTGTCAGTTTTTGAGGAGTAATCGTCCTCTTGTTGATTTGGAGCCCCAGATACCTCCAAGGGGGCATCTGTTGAACTTTGTTTGGAGTTTGAATCCTGCAACGATCAAAACATTGACAATTAGATCAAGCACGTGCTGTAGTTTATCGTCATTGGGGGCACACACGAGCACATCATCCATACAGTGCAGGATGAAAGCTTCCCTCGCTTTGGTGCACACTGGGGACAGCAATGAAGCAACGTAAGGCTGGCAGATACTGGGACTGTTGTTCATGCCTTTGTGCAAAACTTTCCAATGGTGGTGCTTCATTGGAGCTTCTTGATTGATGGAGGGAACTGAGAAAGCAAACTGTGGGGCATTGGCAGGGTCAAGGGGAATCTGGAAGAAACAGTCTCTTATATCAATATCTACCAAATTCCAATTTTGGGGGAGCATCGATGGGAAGGGATTCCTGGTTGAAGTAACTCCATGTCTTCCATGACTTTGTTAATTTCTCTGAGGTCGTGGTGGAGCCGCCACTTGTCCTTTCCCAGCTTCCTGACCACAAACACTGGGCAAGTGCTTGACTTTTGATAACTGTTCCTCCATGAGTTCAATTAAGCACCTTCAATTTTTGTTCATTCAGTGGCTACTGGCTTACCCAGACTGGGTAGTCAGTTTTCCAGTTCAGCTTCTGGGCAGGGCGCTCATCAGCGGCCACTATGAAAAATCCCGAGGGGTTTTCAGGATTTCAATTTTCACTCCCCACATTGAGACATGGCATCTCTCACCCACAGGGGACCCTTATAGTCTAAAACGAATGGGTGTAAACTGGGCAGTTGCCCATCCGTCCCTTCAATTTGGATGATGCTCTTAGATCGTTTGATCACTTGGGTACCCCCAGTGCCCGGTACATTACCGATCACGGGCTGCAATACGCGGTGTGACTGCCATCTGCTGGTGGGGATGGGCGTCACAGCTGCCCGTGTCCAGCACTGCACCCAGGTGAAGGGAATCTTCACCTTGTCAGAGTCCACACTCTACCCAAGGTTTGGTTTCTCCAATGACTTCTGCCCAGTAGACATCTGGTGAAAAATCGTCCACTGGTAGTTCATTTGGCATTGGAATCGTCTGGGTGATGATTTGGCCCTGTGGCATAAAGAAAGGTGGGTGGACACAATGCATCATGAGAATGAGTGTCTCTGGCTCTGATGGTACGATTGCCGGAGAGATTTCAAACTCCCGGGGTGTGTGCTTAATGTCCCCAGTAACGACATACTTACAGTCCAGTCTGGCAAATAAGTCCTTGTCAAGTGGGTCAACCGGCACGATTCTCCAGTGGTTTGTTTTGAAGAGTGTGTTTTGTGTCACGACTAGCTTAAAAGGAGCTTGAGGCTTCCAAACTCTCTCTGGGTCCCAGTTTTGACCTGCTTAGTCTCTTTCTACATGCAAAGCAGGCCTCTGCTCCCCTGATCTAGTTTTTTGGAAGTGGTTGTCCCCCTCCCATCTGTGAATTCATTAGTTTATTTTGCAGAAGATTTCTTTTTGAGCAGACTTTTGCTATGTGTCCCTCTTGCCCACAGTTAAAACACCAAAAAGGCTGTTGGTGTATTTTTGGAGAAGCAGCAGCAGCTGTTCTGTCTACTGTCTCCTTTTCCTCAGGGCTCTGGGATGGTGACCCTTTGCGCAGGCTTCGATCACCAAGTCGAGTGTCAGAGGTGGTTCGAACGGCAGGCCCAGGATGATCTTCTTGCCAATATCATCAGCATTTGCTGGGGCCACTTCCAATATTATCTGTTCCTGTAGGGGCAGACCCTCAACCTGCCTTTCCACCTCATCTCGGAGCCTTTTGACAAAATCTGTAAGAGGGAGACTGTTTAATATTCACATAACTTTTCTTAGGTTCTTGCGTGGGCATAAGGATAAAGGCCTTCTTGGCAGCTCTTTTCTTCACCTTTTCTAACACAGGTTGTTCTATTTTTTCAGCTTGCGTTCTTGCTTGTGACCAATTCCCTTCACTGCACAAGTGGTCCATTGAGATATTGTTGTTATCTGCATCAATGGCACAGTCAGGGTTTTGCAAGAGCTCAAGAAGGAGCTCCTGTAGCAATCTCTTCCATGTCCTCTCTCACAACAGATACTCTGGGTTAGGAGACATGCAAACAAATCCCTGACATCATCAGGAACTAGTGTGTTTGAGGAAAAGGTGGCCTTTAGAAGGCCTTGAAAATACTCACTTTTTCTCCCAAACTCCTTCTGAGCTTGCAAAGCTCTTTTTCATGTTGATAATCAAAAGGTTGCCACTTAGGAGTTCCTCTTGTTCGTGTATAGGTATCAAGTGCAGTGAAGGGAATTGTCTCCTGTTCCAGGTTCTGTATTTTGGGCTCCTCCCTTCTGGTTCCCATGACACCACAGGAACCTGAAGCCAAAGAGTGGAGAGCTGCCAGAGAAGGAGGAGGGAACAGGGGTGGGACAACAACTGGATGGGGAGGTGCTGATTACAGGTTACATTGTGGGAACAGATGGTGTCATGGGAACAGGAGGCAGAGTTGGTAGAAAGGAAGGGGAGGTACCTGGGGGAGGTGGAGTTTGGGGACAGGGGAGGAGAAGGAGGGGAGGGGGTTTGGGCAGGGGCTGGTCAGGAGATAAGAAAGGATTGGGGGGAACAGGGCGAAAGGGATTCTGGGAAGAAGCAACACAGGGGAAGGGCTGAGCCATGTGGCTTTCACTGTCCTGAGTTTCTCAGCAATCATTTTGAGTGGCAAGGGAGGACTCAGGAAAAACTTGGGAATCTTCTTTGGGAGTATGAACCTGAACTGGAGGATTAACAACCAGAAAAGAGGAGTTTAGGGAAAGGTCCTTGACAGCCAGGCCATCACTATCAAGGCAAGGGTACCAAGCAGGCTGTGGGAGGCCAGGGAGTCGGTGGTTCTCCTGCACTGCATTGTGGTTTGCTTTGCACAGACCTCCCACTGCAGGGGATAAGGGTTTTGGATCAGGAGATGGAGGAGCTGAGGCGGTTAATTTGAGCTTTTCCTCCACTTTCCTCAACTAACACAGACCGAATTAGCACAAATAATGAGAAGAATTTAGCGATCAAAGCATCCCCTTTATTTGTTAACTTAATTAATTTACTTCCAACTGTATCCCAAAAGGGACTGGTTGCTATTTCCTTGGAGGGATACCCTTGGAAAGCAGAGGAAAAGCCATTGAATGAGCTGTTTTAACAACTGCTTTGATAACTTTCTTTTCCCACCTTCCAGGGTACCCACAATTAGGAAATAAATCCCCCTCTTCTGTGCTGACAGTTTTGCACCCATTGGCAAAACAAAATTCTCCCTCCATTGCAGCCAAAAGAAACAACTTAAAAAACAAAAGATAAGAGCCAGGGCCAGTTTCAGGGACAGGGAGTGTTCTGCAGCCAGCTATGGTGGCCTGCACGTTTGTGGCCACCCCTACGCCCCTGGGGATCAACGCACCCTTCCCTTTACTTGGAGCACACTCAGCTTAACTTGGGGGATTGTCACTCTTCTTTCTGGTCCACTGGACAGGGCTGCAGTGAAAATCCTCCTTCAGGGAAGTGTTCCTTGGGTGCTAGAGGTTATCAGTTCCTGCCCCCAAAAGAGCTGCCAGACAAAGCTTTCTGGTGGGCTGCACTCAGAGGCAGCTGACAGCGAGAACTTCTTTGGACTATAATCCACAGTTCATCCATGGGCTCCGCTCACCAGGACCCCAGTGTTGGGTGCCAGCTGACGCATCAGCAGGAGCTGCACTCACTTCGTCACTACAGCCCCACGCTGAGTGTGGGTCACACTCTGGGGAGAGATGACCTGAGGTGTGACTAGAGCAATTGCTCTATGGCCTTTTTGGCAGTCAGTCTGTGCTCTGAGGAGGCAAGGAGGATGGGGAAGTCTGTTGCATAGGATAAAGGAGGATTTGTTACTCTGGGGAATTTGGAGGCAAAAGACAAATACACAAGGGTGCAAAAGTCGAAATATGGGGGAGATTCAGGGGGAGGGTACAAACCATCAGCAAATTGGAGAAATTCTGGGAAGGGGTAAAAGGCAGAGTTCACAAAAGCATTGTCCAATGAGGAAGGCGGGGGGGGGAAATTGTGTCCTGTGGACTAATGAAATGTGGAGTTTGAGGGGATCCCTGAAGAGGAAGTCCAAGCAGGGGGTTGGCACAAAGTGGGATTGACAGGGCATTCAGGGTAGATTGACAAGGTGAGTGGGAGGGTGTAATTTGGACCAAACCGTTAATTTGGGCAGAACATGCCATTAACCAGAAACACACTGCAACAAGTGAGGAAGGTTTTCTTTGGAAATTGCATTGCATTAACTTGAGACGTTCATGTTTAATGGTGTGCAGAATTAATTCTACTCTGTACCAGCAGTTGGGGCCAGCAAGCTGGACATGTTTTGAGAGGAAAAGTTACAGTCATTTTACGATTACAAGCCACACCGTTTTGACTAAAATTTTGCTCCCACCCCAGAAATGCGGCTTACACTCAGGAGCGGCTAATATGTGAATAATTTTCTGACATTTCCAACCCCAGAAGTGCAAACCGAGGTGCCGAGTCAAGCACCTGCCAGTAAAACCCGGGATTACACGATTGTTACAAATTGGTTACTCTGTTTCGCAGCGGGTGGAGCCGGGCTCCGTGCAGGCAGCGCGGGGCGGGGCAGGTGGGGGAGCTCCCTCCTTCAGGCAGTGCAGCCCGGGGGAGGCAGGGGGCTCCCTCCTGCTGGCCTCGCGGCTTGAGGGGAAGCGGTGGGCTCCTTCCCCTCCTTCTGCTGCCGCCATGTGTGCCAGTGGGCTCCATCCCTGCCTCCCACCACCGCCGCGGGTGCTGGCAGGCTCCGTGGCCCCCGGCCACCGTGGCGCAGCGCCGGGCCGGGGCAAGCGAGCCCAGCAGCGGCGGCAGCCAGCCATGAGTGGTCCCGCCGAGCGGCAGCGCTGAGCTGGGCCACCTGGCCTTGTCAGCAACCCCAAGCCCTCACGGCCTGAGCCGAGCCAGTAAACCCCGCCATCCCGCCATTCTGTTACTATTTGGCAACTTTGTTGCACGCGGGTCCTCACTGCGAACGACAGAGCGGCTTATAATTGGGTGCGGCTAATTTATGGACAAAGAACGAAATGTTTGCCAACACCCAGAGATGCAGCTTATACTCAGTGTGGCTTGTAGTCATGAAATTAGTGTATATGGGCACCTCAGTGAGATCAGTCAGAAACACGAGTCACAGACTGATCTTGATGTCTCTCAGGAACACTATTTCCTTCACATCTCTAATTTCTGTGGGTGATTATGCAGTTTGTGATGTTTGGGGACATCCCTACCAACTGTTCCACTTTGCCCCTTTGGAGCTGTGTTGTGCTGGTGCACACCAAAGGTGGCACATCTCAGGAAAAGCAGAGAGAACTTGCTTTAAAAATCTACAGTGTTTGTCTTCAGCAAGTGCATTTTTCTGTGAACATACACACAGAGCTGGATATTTTACAGCATGCTTACAGGATCATGGAATGGTTTGTGTTGGAAGTGATCTAAAAGATAATTTTATTTTGTCTTATGGATAAAAAAACCGGCAAAGAATACTAAGAGGCCTGACTCACCAAAAGCCATTGTGGGTTCTTTCTTCCCGCTGGCTATCTCCGGACCAGGGAAGAATGTAGAACCCACATGGACAAGGGCAAAAGACAAAGGAGGCTCCCTTTCCCAGGACAGACTCCAGAAGCTTATTCCCAAACGGATTACACGGTAACAGAGAGCGAGATAAGATGGCGGGGGAATTTTAACCCCAGGGTGAGGGGCGGGGAATCGAACCGCAGCCAATGGGATCCTGCCAAGGGGGAGGGGCCAGGGAGGGCTGAACCAACGCCACAAACTCGGGGGGGTACAGAACAAACCATTCAGTGCAGATACACAAACCATAACTTAGTGCGATACAACAGGCCGTAATTTGACAGCTGTTATTTCATTTGAGGTGTCATAAAAACCACAATAAAGCTTTATCTTAAACACTGGCTATTCATTGTGTGATGGTGCATCCTCCCTTTTCCAGGCTGTGCTTTGATCTGAGAAATGCTCGTTTGTCCTCGGCCTTGATGAGCAGCCCCTGGCTCAGCTGCTCTGGAATTTAACTGCAGTGTTAACTGAAACCTTGTCTGCTCCCAGGCACTGCTGCTGTCCAACGAGCTCCTGGTTTCTTTAGGAGCAGCCTTGGGAATTATTTTTCTGGTCTCAGTGGCACAACATCCCTGTTCTCAGACTTCCAAAGAACATGGGCCTGTCCGAAATGGGGTCAAGATGAAACTCTGTTGTGACTAAAGCCCCTCTCTTGTGACCCTATAAACAGGGGTGAAAAACGAGACCCTTGGAGCTCTCCTGGATCAGTGACCTCTCTTTGAATGGGGCCTCTCTGAGCTGGGATCTCTCCTGTTTGCTGCTCTTGGTGGATCCCCAAACAAGGATGGGTCCTGAGCTGATCCCCCCACTGCTCCCTTGGGGAGACACAAAAGCATCCAGAGTGAGCATTTCCCCAGCTCTGAGGGGAATTTCTCACAGGTACCTTGCACTGACCCTTTATGTCTGTGTGCAGATGCTTTGGCATGGGAGAAATGCTGCTCTCTTTGAGTACCTGAGTGTCTTGGGTTGTGATACAGCAGGTGACCAAAATTATGTATTCTATTGCCATGTGTTGAAACCAGGTGATGCAGTGATTCTTATCTCTGGGGGTGATATCCTCTGCTAATTGGCCATCTGTTAAACCAGATGGGGCAATGTTCTTTATCTTTTCACAACCCATCCTGCCTCTAGGTGATATCTCCTGTTAATGGCCATTGGATCCCACTGTGCGACTGATAAAATTACTTCATCCCATTGGGAGATGCTCCAGCCAGGGGGAGGAACCAAACATTTCCTATCTAGATAAAAATCTGAGATTTGGAACATCAGAGCAGCCTTTTTTCCACTGGATTCCAGAGGAAAACCAGACCTTTCCACATCATCACTGGAACTTTGGAGGAAAATTGCTCCTTCCTCAGGGGAACTGCTTCAACAGAACCACATCTGTCACTGCAGGAGGATGCAGCCTCATTCAATGGGACTGCTGCCAACACCCCGACTGACAGGGTGTCACGTTGTATTCTGACTCTGTCAGTGTTTTGGGTTTGTTTTTTGTAATACTGTATTTCTATTTTAATTTTTTCCAGTAAAGAACTGTTATTTCTATTTCCATACCTTTGCCTGAGAGCCCCTTAATTTCAAAATTATAATTTGGAGGGAGGGGGTATACATTTTCCATTTTGATTACAGTCTCCTGCCTTTCTCAGCAGACACCTGTCTTTCAAACCTAGACACTGAGATGTCTGAGCATGTAAGGCCTCTAAGTAAGTTTTATACAAGTGTGGTTAAAATTTATTCCTCTGCTAAATTATTAAGTTGTCTGATATAAACTAGGTTAAATGTTTTTAAGTGTTATTCCTTTGCTAAATTTTAACATTGAAGGTCTTATTTCTGTTCTGTGTTAATGTTTTAGGTCATATTCCTTTTAATCCTTGCCCTCACTGTCCTTTTGTCACATGCAGCCAAACACACACACACACATGTACACAGAGTTTCAGTTCAGTTCTGCTTTGATAGACTGGATTTTATTTGTTGCTTGTTTTTTCCCCGATATGTCTTAACCATGCAGCCAGTAATAGAGTGAACTTTCCCAAAAAACTCTATTGTGCTGGTGCTTAATATCAAATGTGAATTTTACTGATCCCCTTGCTGGTGATGTTTTAAGAGATCTTGAACACTTTGAACTGGTGTTTCCCATTTGATCCCTCTGTTCCTTGCTATTCATTGGACAAGTACTTCTTGTTCAGTTTCTAGTCTTTGCATTCCTGACTTAAATCTGACAGCAGCTCCAATTATCAGTGTAATTCTAGTGAAATTTGTGTTTTGAGAACTAATAGGATTATTTTGGGAATCTACAGAGAGAACTAAATGTTTGTGTGAGTGACAGCAGCCACTTTTTTTGCCAAGGCCTTTGAAGCTTGGGGAGGTGCTGAGTTGTTCAGGTCAATGGGCCTGAAAGGCACTGCAGGTGCAAGGACAGTCAAGAAATGACATGTCCAGCACAGGGAGACTGAGGTCAAATTTTACAGAGTAGTTCTGTTGGGGGAGGAGTTGGTTTTGAAAAGAACTTTTATTATGGACAAACCAAGAAAAGCTCTGATATTCTAATTTCAAGTGCATTTCTTATATCTAGATGAAGCAAGTGAACAGTCAAGAGAATGTCTGTCAGTGTTTGGGAAGGAGACTCCAACAACTTGCTTAATGAATGCTCCAGAAAACGAACATTTAAATACTGGGCAACTCTTTTTTCCTAGTGGCCTATTTGGCAAAGATGTGGAGTTAGTAAATAACCATTACTGTTCCCATTAAATTCTTGGATTCTTGTCTGGTGACTCCAGGGGTTCCTGCTGGCAAGGGACTGCTCTTGCTCAGAGCAGCCAAAGATGCAGAGACTTCCGACAGCAGCAGCACAGGCACTTCCAGTTCTGTGAGGAGATCCCTGAGATGGGTGCTGGAGTGCAGCAGAGCATGCACAGGGCTCCCTCCTTGTTCTGCAAGAGCAGGGCTTCAGCTCACAAAGAGGGAGAGCAGTGCATTGCCTTTCCCCAGTTTCTGGCTGTTCTTTGAGAGCACTGCAGTGAAGGACCAGGATCAGCAGGGGATGCCCCAGAGAAAAAGGGAAGGTGTGGATTCACGGGGCAAGGGCTGCGTTCTCCTGCATGGTGTGCTGTGTGCTGAGGTACCTTGGACTGGGGTTGTGTGACTCCTGTCACTGTCCCAGCCCTGGTGCCTGCTGTGGCAGGGGAGTGGCACTGGTGTTTTCTCCCTTATCTGCATGTCACAGGATATCTGGCGCCGTGTGCTCGGGGATGACATCAAGCACTGAGATTCTGTTGGTTTCTTTAGGAAATGATTGAGCTGAACACTGCCTTGTCAGGCATGTTTTCCTTCTCTAAGAGCAAGTTGATTTTGCAGGAGGAGTCCCAGGTTGTTTCAGATGGCAGGGAAGGGTGCAGTGGGTGATGGGTCAGCTCAGAGTGAGCTCAGCAGCTCCCATGGGCTGCTTTTATTGTCTGTGAATCTGCAGCAATCCAGGTTCTTGTGACTGGCACAGGTTTGTGTGGAGCAGAAACTGCCTGTGAAGTCCCTGTTAAAAAGGCTGTGCTGAGAGTCAGGGTGGAAGAGAGTGGTTTGGTGAAAGGGTGAACTGTGGGCTGGGAGAAAACATTTATATCCACAGATCCAGGTACAGTATATGGCAGCCCAGGGCTGGGATTGCTGCTTGTGACTGGCTGGGGGACAGCATCCATAAGGTGACAATAAAAAAGAAAAAATTGTTCTGTGCTTCAAGGGCAAAGGTGGAGGCCAAAGGCAGAGGCCAAGTCATGGTAAAAAAATCTTATGGTTCTGTGGAGAGATACGGAGTTGTAGGGAAGAGGGGAAAGGAGAAGGTCAGGTGCTCTCCAGATCAATTCCCTGTTGTAACTTGTGCTGCATTTGCTGAGAGTTAAAATCTGCTTTGATGGTTTGATTTGTCTTATCCCACTCCAAGAAGCCCCACCCAAGAAAGAGAGAAGAAAGCAGCAGATCTTGCCCTTGTCTGCACCCTGTGCTTACAGACCCTGAACTTCCAGCACACCCTGGGAGCCCTTGCATGGGCAGGCAGTGCCAGACTGGGGAGCAGATCCCAATCCCAGTGACTTCACATCTGTGCTGCAGTGCCTGGGGGGACAGGGTGACTGCCAGGGGCTTCCAAGCAGGATCCTGGGAAGTTTTGGGGTGTGTGATTTTTTCTTTTTGCATGCTTTACAACTGCAATTGTGCAGTTACATCACTTAACTTGTTTGCATTTTTCTGTGGCACTGCTGACTCAGACTCCAGAGGTGAAAGTGAAAATTACAATTCCTGATTCCATGTGGCTGTAGCAAAGTTGGGAGGAGCCAGTGAAGGGCTTTTCCCTCAGAGATCCCATTGAGTTCTGCATTCCCTCTGGAAGAAGAGCTGAATAAACTGGGATTTGGAAAGGCTGCACAGGCACTGGGAGAAGGGAAGAGGCATGAAGGCTTCCTTGGACACAAACAGCTTCTGAGGTACTGTCTTCTTCTTTAGAGGGTCCTGTCTTCTACCCTGTTCTCTTACAAGTTATTGCTTTCTTGTTTTGAAGTAGACACTCAGAAACAGGCACTGAAATGTCTGTGGCAGGAGTGAAATTATCAGTGTGCTGTACATTTTCTGCATAGGGAAGAACGTGTATTACTGGTGATCTTTGTGTGTAAATAACACCACAGCTGTAGTGCTGGCACCTTCCAGTGAGCTCAGTGTGAACTCACATGATTGTGTGAATGCAGAAACCCAACAGCTTCCTGTTGCTGTGTTTATCTAAAAGCGTGAGGGACCTTGGAAATAATAGAATAAATGTATTAACAGGATTTTCGTATTCATGTAATTACTGACATTTTTTCTCATATCCACTAACCTTCTTTTTCTTCCTCATAGCTCCTTAGCATGTTATTAGCATGATATTACCTCTTGCTAATATCTTCTTCTCCAAAAGTGCCATCCTTTGTCATGTTTGCAAATAAGGGAGAATTTATCAGAAGGGTTGCAGGAGAAATCCCTGCAGCTCTCCTCCTTTCCAAGGAGAAGCTGCCCCCCAAGCTGGAGCTGACCATGCATTTCTCCAGATCCAAGCTGACCATGCATCTTCCAGGTCCAACCTGACTAATGAACAATCCAGCCTCGCAGCTCCGGGTTAGAATGAAGCAAAGCAGAACCCAAACACGAAGCATTGAAAACTAAGGACAGTGGTCTTAAAGTAGAAGAAGTTAAACCAGTGAAACATTTCGTTCCACTTAATGTACTTCAGGCAGTTAAAAAAAAATGTTGCCAATGTTTTATATTGGTTCTGCATAAATTTTTTTTCAGAGCAGGTGGAGGAAAGCCAAAGTGTGCTTTACACTTAGGATGTTCTACAGAGATTTCTCAGCTCAACTACAATGTCCGGCTGGTTGCTCTCTCTGCAATACCTTGTTAGAGATGAGGATTTAAACTACTACAAAAATGGTTGAAAATTATCTTCTGGCTAAGTATAAGGATATCTTGAATAGAAATACCAAGTTATTGTTTGTTCATTTGACTTCAAAAGACATTTCCCATCAGATCCCCTAAATTAAAAATAGAATTCAATGAATATTTCACCTTAGACCAAGCAAAACATTCATCCACCATAATCCATCTTCCTCAGTTGATTTTCTGGTGTGTTTTGGAAGTGACAGCACATCAAGCTGTTATTTGCTGCTGCCTCTGAGGGGTGTGACCAGGGCCAGTGCCTGGAGGAGCCCGAAGGACAAGGGCATGGAGCCTGCAGCCCAGCAGGCTCAGCTGGGATTTCCCTCTCCCTGCACAAGGTCCTGGTGTCTCCTCCTGCTGTGTGCAGCCCGAGGTGGACAGGGCTGTGAGTTTGGCCCTGGCAGGGGCAGTAGCAGCTGAGCAGTGTGAGGCTCCTGTGCCTCACTCCCATGGCTGTGCCTGGGCTGGAGCAGCTCTCTGGGGTTTGCTCTGTGAGCTGTAATCTTTTAGTGTGCACAAAGAGAACAGGGACACTGGGTGCTGAGCACTGCCTTTGATTGCCCACAGGGAGAAGACTGAGGGAGGACCCTGCTGAGCCTGGCCTGGCACTGTGGATGATCTGGGAGAGCTCCAGCCCTGCTGGACCTGAGCCCCCCGGGCAGCCCCATGGACTCTCCCCAGCTCCTGCACTTGGCTTTGCTGCTCCTGGCTCTTGCTGCTCCCCGTCCCAGTGAGTCTGTGTGTGTGAGCTCGGTGCTTTTCCCTGCCCTTCCATAGCTCAGCACCTCTGAACTGTTAGGAGAAAGCTCAGCTGGGGCCGGTTAAAACCAAGACCAGAAAAGTCTAAGGGAAGAAGAGAAATGAAGGAGGTGAAGGTCGATGTGTTTGAGCTGTCACAGTCACCTCTTCTGGGAGGGGTGACTGTGTGGGTCTGTCTGGTGTCACAGGAGGTGAGTCCTGTCCCAGAGGACTGACTCTTTCCCAGGAGAGTCTGAGGGGGCACACCTGGGACACTGCACCCAGAGTGGGCAATGGGCAGCTGAGCTCTGAACTTCAGTGCTCTTGGGATGTGGCAGTGTGCTGGAGGGACACCTGGTGGGATTGGGGCAAGGAGTTTGGGAAGGAAGGAGGGCAAGAACAGATGAGTTCAGCAGGTGAAACATCTTTCAACTTACTCCCCAAGCTGCCAGCTTCCTAGTTAAAAACACAGTGGAAGCAGTGGGAGAATTCTATCATGTTTCTACCCCAAAGTTTATCCTGTGCACTAGCTCCTTTTCTGTATAAAATTTTCCCCTTGGTCGTCAATGTCTGCAAAGCCATGACTGAGCTTGTCCACCAAAACCCATCCTGTTCTCTGGTGCTTAAACTGTGGGTAGAAAATTGGTAGAAAATGTTTTTTTCTCTGTTTTCTGGTTTAGATATTGCCATGTCCACTGTTGGCCCTAATGAAAGGACAGAAGACTATTCTACAGAGGTGACAGTCTACCTCTGTAAGGACTGTAAGAACTGCACATGCAAGTCTGAGGCAAACAATTTTGGAAAGTTTGAAAAAATCCTTGACATACAAAACAAGATGTGTTCACATGGAAGAACAGAGTTGGTGACCAATAAAACACGCACTCCTGTTTGCTTTGAGAAAGCAAAGTCCTGTTTTGAAGAAATTTGTACGCTCTCGGGGCAGAAAGTTGAAGGATCAAAAGAATTGTGTAGCATCCTGAGTTCTGGAGGTATGTTATGCTGGGAGCCTGGTTATTAACTGATGAAAACATATTTCTGGGTAGGAGACTGAACTGTTCTCTATTTGGGCAGATAGCAAGGCTTATGAGTGAACAAACGGGAATGAATGGTTTCTTCTGTGAAAAACACTCATAAAATAATTCACAAAAGTTAATTCAGTTATTTCAGGTCAAACACTGCTTAAAACTACAGTAGGAGAGATTCAGATAAACACTTGTTACTCTGATTTATAAAGATACGTGGTGGTTTTTTTGTTTGTTTTGGTTTTGGTTTTTGTGCAACAGCAATTCCCATGGTGAAATTCTGTGCCATATTGCAATGTGTGAGTCCCACCTGCTTCAGCCAGAACACACCCAGACCCAGGTCCAGCCTCAAGAGCTGCTCTGTGCTGCTCCTCCATCCAATTCAATAAACACCCAGCAGCATCTTTCCAGTGTCCTCACCAAGCTGCCAAAATCAGGGATTCAAACACCTGGCAGTGCATGGAGCAAGTGGCTCCACCAGGGCAGAGCTTCACCATGGTGGCTCAGGATTCAGGGTGTGACTCAGCTGAACTCCATCCAAGTCAGTGACTTTTCTGTCTGTAGTTGGTTCTCTGAGAACAGCTTTTATCACTTCTGTTGGAGTTAGAGCATCCTTTCTAATTTTCTTGCTGACAGAAGAAAACACAGAAAAATAGTTGTCCCTTTTGTATGCCTTTATTTAGCCTACCAGCTTCACCTGTATTTAAGTTCTGTCTACCATAAACCATTTCTCTCCTGTATTTATGCTCACCACTGCAAAATATCTACATACTGTCACTACTGTGTACAACTTTGGGGACACTAAAACATCCAAAATGTTAAATCTGGGAATTGCTGTAGACAGGGATGCCTGTATCCCCTGAGAGGGGAAGGGCTGGATGTACAGGTGAAGGTAGGAGGAGTTTTCCAGATTCTCTTAGAAGAAGAATAAGCTCTGAAATGGCACAGTGGGGTGCAGGGTTGGTAGGAGATGCACTCCAGGGTCTTAGAGATTTACTCAGCTCCTGGACTTGCTTGTTCCTCTTCTTTAGTTCCTGTGGTAAAAGGCAGCTGCAAAATCTCTGAATAGATTTTTATTGCATAAAGGTAATGATAAGCTTTTTACAGATGTTTTGTTATTCTTCATTGCTTGTGAAGACATTTTACTTTCTTCAAATATTTCCATTCTTGATTCCCAGAACAACTCATCAGCTTTGGTGAGAAGGAAATCTAATGACAATGCTTGATTTGGACTGTTAGGGAATGAAACAGCTCCAACTCATAGCAATCTCCAATCCAGCACCTTTAGGCATTTACTGAAGATCTTCTACATGAACCATATTAATTATAAAAAGTTTTTTACCTTTCATCTTTCTCAGAAGATGGGCGAGGTGACCTCAGTACTGAGAAGACTATATGCTGTGAAGCAGACACAGGTACCAGGAAACCCAAATGTGCCATGAAGTGCTTACATACTCAAAAGCCTTGTCCAGATGGCACCACAACGCCAGCTGTCATTCATGGTGAAGGAATTCCAGGTTAATCTCTTCTTGTGTTTGTTTACCTTTTGCTTTGAGAGGAGTTTGTCCAGACAGCTTGATGTGAACAGAGTTTTACATGGGTGGGAGATGTCCTGTACATTCATGACTTGAATCCACACAGGCTGCAACCATCCAGTCTCAGAGACTTTGCCTTGGCAAATGGGCCCAGTCCTGGACAGAGATGTCCACAGGCTCAAGGTTCCTGTAATGATCTAGTGACAGACAGAGGGATGCTGAGGGAAGGGGGCACATGATGGATATGCAACAAGTTCTCAAGAACTGACCTTATCTGTAAGTACTGAGTAAGTCTTTTCCTCCAGATTAAGAGGACATTTGTCAACTAAAGGTGACACTTGCATATTCAAATTCCTTTCATGGTAGAAACCCCTGTCATCTTCCTTAGGTTGTGGACAAAATGATTTTTAAAAGCCAGTCAAAGTGGATTTTCTTATTTGAACACTTCATCAAGGATGGGAATCACACCACTTGTTGGTTATTTCAGATAAGATTGATGTTCAAAGGTGTCTGTTGTGGTGGAGTGAAAACAATTTGCTTTGATTGTTGATAAAGTGAGTGTTATGCCAGGTACCTTCTGTAAGATATCATTAACCAGATGCTCTGTGTTGTCTCATTCATCAGTTCCTTCTCTCTTTATCAGATGGGGCCAGTTCTTTTGTGTGGTGCTTATGAGGCAGCTCATGGCTTGGCACTCCTGCTTGCTTCACTTGGATGCTCTGTTTTCTTCTGCTCTGCAGGTAATCCAGATGTTCCCACCAGCAAAACGGACAATATTGGCATCTTGTTTGCATTCCTGTTTGTTGTGGTTTGCATAGGAGGGGGCTCCATATGTTACTGCTTCAGGCGCCGGCGGCGTGGCCAAGGTACAGTCTGACAAATTGAGTGTTGCCTGTGGGTCCCACACCTAGAAGTGGAAAAAGCATAAAGGGTTTTCCTCCTGGATCTCATCTCCAGTGTCCATGCAGTCCTTTATGATCTTCACTGGGCTGACAGCTGGAATGAACTCTCCTCCCATGGCTGCTGTGACAGTGCCCTTGCTGTGGCTTTGTTATGAAAAATAAGCACAGGAGGAATTTCCTCACTGCTTCCTCCTGAAACAAGGGGCAAGCACTGGCAGGGCCAGGAAATCACAGGGCTCAGCCTTCCCTCCATGGGATGCTGTTCCTTTGAGCAGTCCCAGAGTGCAGCATTGCTGTGCAGCTGCCCTGGCACACAGAGATGTGTCCCAGCCAGGACACTGATGGACATCCAGGCATGGGCTGCCAGGGCCTTCAGGAGAGTGGTTCCCTCTCTCAGCCCTGCCCACTGCAGTCAGCATTAATTTAGGAATGAGTGTTTCCTACTGCATTCGAGAAGGAAGTTTGTTCTGGAAACCAGTGTGCATGGAGAGAGGTGGATGGGCTCTGTGGAGACTTGTACAGACATTTCTTGAACCTGCCATGAGGCTTTCCCCTCCATCCTGTGTCCATGGGCTCCAGTGTTCTTGGCACCTTGTGTGTGCCCGAGGCTGAGACTCCTCTCAGTTACTGAGCTGGTCCATCCCCTAGAATCTGGTGCTGGTTGTTGCTTTCTGAGAGTCAAAGCATTAAATTTCCAACTCTGCATTTGCCTCAAGAGGAGTTGCACAGGTGCTTGCACAGGCACACCAAGCCAGTGTCACTGTTGTTGTTCCATCAATAGATGAATGGATGTATTGGTGTGAGGGGTAAGGAATTTACCAGCAATGCATGCCCTGAGGTCCTGCCCTGGGTGCAAGGTCCAGTGATGTCTCAGGTCTGTTCCAGAGCCCCTCAAAGGCAGAGGTTGGTGGGTCACAGCAGCAGGGCAGGGTCACAGCAGAGCCTTGAACCCACGTTCATGGCTGTGAAGCTGCTCCCTTTGTGGAGCAAGGGCTGGCCCAGTATGAGATGGGAGAGGGGAGGTGCCTGGGGGACTTCACAAATACAGGCATTTTGTTGATAGTTCTAACTGGAATCTACCAGTTTCTTTGCTGGCCTCACAGATTTTTTTTTTTTTTAAATTCTGCAGCTCATTGTCAAGACACACAGGCTCCTGAAGGAGAAAATATCCTACTGCCGGAAAGAGAACCATCTACGAGGGAGGAAACTCCTCTGACAGCAGCATCCTCCTCTCTCCCAGAATGCACAGCAACCAGCTGAACATAGACTGATTTTCCATGAGAACTTCTGCTCTTGTATTCACAAACAGTTGTGTTTTCACAAAGGTACCTTCACCACATCCACACTTTCCCCGAGCTCTGTGACTCTTGTCCAGCTCCAGGCCTTTGTGAGCAGCACCAGGAGCTCCCATCCTGTGCTGGTGCTTGGCTGCAGGCAGCAGGAACCCAGGGTGTGTGGCTGGCTCAGCAGCACAGGCTGAAACCAGCTGGATTCTCTCTCGAACTGAAAGTGTGACCTGCTCTGAAACACTTCCCAAACTCTCTGCTTGGCTTTCACTTGGCAATGCCACAGCAGCACTCAGGTGTCTGCATCTTTTAAATTCTCAGGTCCTCTCTGGATTGAGCAAAGCCTTTTGCACAGCTGGCTGGTTGGTTGAACTGGAAGAGTTTGTTTTTTTGAAGAGATATTTGGTTCTGCTCCCACCTGCAGGCTGAGGCCATGTCTGTGTGTTTGTTCCTGGGCAGGGGTGGGTGGGAGGCTGTGTCCAGCTCCCTCAGGAATGGCTTTGGGTCACAGAGGCCTTGGCCTCTCCCAGGCTGAACAGAACTCTGGTATCAATCTTCCTGACAAATTAGGCAAGGTTAGACAGTGTGCAATGAATCCAGCCTCTCAGGGATCACACTGGGTTCTTGGTATGTTTACATCATTTCCCATTTCCACTTGGTTTCAACAAACCCTCAGCTTTTGCATTGGATCAAATTTAGTATCAGACTGCTGAGTGAAAATCAGTGGTAGCACAAGGGGAAAAACAAATCCCTGAAGTACTGTCAATGTTTGCTGAATCATTTTTCTGTGGTTTAGTTCCTCATGAGCCTGTAGCTGAAACTTCCAGCAGGTAATCCCAAAGGATATAGGATGTTGTTTCCCTCTTCAACTTTGCTACAGTCAAATTGAAAAGGAAAGGTTCTTAATGTAAAAGATCCAAATAATTTTAGTACAGTAATTTCACGAATACAAGCCGCACCAATTTGACTAAGATTTTGCTCCTAAACCGGAAATGCGGTTAATAATCAGGTGCGGCTAATACAACCTCAGAAGTGCCTGCCAGAGTGCTGAGCCGAGCAGCTGCAAAGTCGGCATTTTGCGATTGTTACAAATCGCTACTCTGTTGCACCGCGGGTGGAACCTGGCTCCCTGTAGGCAGCACGGGGGGTGGGGAGAGAGGCGGGAGAGCTCTCTTTCCTCCTCTGCCACAGCCCGGGGGAGAGACGGGGGGGGGCCCGGCGCCGCCATTGCCGCGGCCCGGGGAGGAGAGGGGGGACCCAGGCCGCCCCTACCGCGGCCCGGGGAGGGGGGGGGAAGCCCGCGCCGCCATTGCTGTGGCCCGGGGAGCCGACGGGAGCCCCGCGCAGCCATTGTCGTGGCTCGGGGAGCCGACGGGAGCCCCGCGCAGCCATTGTCGTGGCTCGGGGAGCCGACGGGGTGCTTTGTCCCTGCCCGCCGCCGCCGCGGCAGGAGCGGGGAAACTCCGTCCCTGCCCGCCGCCGGCGCCACGGGCGCGGGAAAGCTCTGTCCCCGCCCGCCGCCGCTGCCGTAGGAGCAGGGGAAGCTCCGTCCCTGCCTGCCACCACGGGGCAGCGCCGACCCGGGGTGACCGAGCCCAGAGGCAGCGGCGGCCGGCCCCGAGCTGCAGCACCGGGCTGGCCCACCTGGCCCCGTCAGCGGCCCCTAGCGGGCCGAGCCTGCACAGCCTTAGCTCAGCCAGTAAACCCCACCCTCCCGCGGTTCTGTTACTGATTGCACGCGGGTCCTCGCTGCGAACGACAAAGCGGCTTATATTCGTGTGCGGCTTATCTATGGACAAAAACCGAAATATTTGCCAACACCCAGAGATGCGGCTTATAATCAGTGCGGCTTGTATTCGTGAATTTACTGTAATTAATTTTTAGAAAGATCAAAGGACCTCTGTGCTTAAATTTACCTTTTGTTTGGCAAAGGAGACCAATGCTTTTATGGGTTGGAGAAGATTTTTTTCCTCAGTTAGGGGTTTGCACTCACTCTTTTAACTTGGTTCTCAACTGATTTGATGCAAATTTTCAAGTTTAATGTAGTGAAATGTAGTCAAATATTCCTGAAGGGTTGACAATCCAGGAATTCAAAGGCTAGGTATTTACTGGGTTTGTGGTATTGATGATCTGGTTGTCAGGATTGTTTTATCATGAGGAATGTAATTATCACTCAATAAATCAAAACTGAGGTTGCATGTAGCAAGACCAGTCTATGAATGAACTGAGAAATAGAAGGAAAAAGACTTTTCCTCTTTATGTACCATCTTAACACTAATTGCAGTTTTATTTTTTTCCCCTCAACGAAACTGCTGGAAGCATTTGACAGAGTAGAGCTGTGTAAGGGGAGCGAGCATTGTTTTCTTTTGAAATTGCATTGTATTAACTTGAGACGTTCAGGTCTAATGATGTGCAGATATAATTTCCTCTCTGTAACAGCATTTGAGGCCGGAGAGCTGGACATGTTTTGAGAGGGAAAGTTATATGGCTACCTCAGTGAGATCAGTCAGAAACACGAGTCACAGACTGATCTTGATGTCTCTCAGGAACTCTCTTTCCTTCACATCTCACCACATTTCTGTGGGTGATTATACACATTGTAATGTCTGGGGACATCCCTACCAACTGTTCCCCTTTGCCCCTTTGGAGCTGTGTTGTGCTGGTGCACACCAAAGGTGTCACATCTCAGGAAAAGCAGAGAGAACTTGCTTTAAAAATCTACAGTGTTTGTCTACAGCAAGGGCATTTTTCCATTGAATATAGACAGAGAGGTGGATATTTTTAATCACAGGATCATGGAATGGTTTGTGTTGGGAGTGATCTAAAAGATCATCTTATTTTGTTTTATGGATAAAAAAATGACAAACAATACTAAGAGACCCGACTCACCAAAAGCCGTGATTTGATAACTGTTATTTAATTTGAGGTGTCATAAAAACTACAATAAAGCTTCATCTTAAACACTGGCTATGCATTGTCTGGTGGTGCATCCTCCCTTTTCCAGGCTGTGCTTTGATCTGAGAAATGCTCGTTTGGCCTCAGCCTTGATGAGCAGCCCCTGGCTCAGCTGCTCTGGAGTTTATCAGAAACCCTGTCTGCTCCCAGGCACTGCTGCTGTCCAACGAGCTCCTGGTTTCTTTAGGAGCAGCCTTGGGAATTATTTTTCTGGTCTCAATGGCACATCTCTGGGGCCAGGATGAAACACTGTTGTGACTAAAGCCCCTCTCTTGTGACCCTATAAACAGGGGTGAAAAACGAGACCCTTGGAGCTCTCCTGGACCAGTGACCTCTCTCTGAATGGGGCCTCTCTGACCTGGGATCTCTCCTGTTTGCTGCTCTTGGTGGATCCCCAAACAAGGATGGATCCTGGGCTGATCCCCCCACTGCTGCCTTGGGGAGACACAAAAGCATTCAGTGAGCATTTCCCCAGCTCTGAGGGGAATTTCTCACAGGTACCTTGCACTGACCCTTTATGTCTGTGTGCAGATGCTTTGGCATGGGAGAAATGCTGCTCTCTTTGATGTTTGAGTACCACAGTGTCTTGGGCTACAATACAGGAGGTGACCAAAAATATGTATTCTGTTGCCATGTGTTGAAATCAAGAGGGGCAATTATCCTTATCTCTGGGGGAGATATCCTTTGTTAATGGGCCATCTGTTGAAACCAGGTGGGGCAGTGTCCTTTATCTTTTCCACAACCCATCCTTCCTTCAGGGAGATATCTCCTGCTAATGGCCATTGAGTCTCACTACATGACTGATAAAATTACTGCATCCCATTGGGAGATGCTCCAGCCAGGGGGAGGAGCCAAGCCTTTCCTACCTAGACAAAAAACTGAGATTTGGAACATCAGAACAGTCTTTTTCCTCTGGATTCCAGAGGAAAAACAGACTTTTCCACATCTTCACTAGACTTTTGGAGGAAAACTGCACCCTTCTACAGGAGCACTGCTCCAATTGAACCACATCTGTCTCTGCAGGAGGATGCAGCCACCATGGAATGGGACTGCTCCCAACTCCCTGACTGACTGCCAGGATGTCAGCTTGGATTCTGACTCTGTCAGTGTTTTGGGTTTGCTTTTGTAATACTGTATTTCTATTTTAATTTTCCTAGTAAAGAACTGTTATTCCTATTCCCGTATCTTTGCTTGAGAGCCCCTTGATTTCAAAATTCTAATAATTTAGCGGGAGGGGGTTTACATTTTCCATTTCACACATAGGCTCCTGCCTTTCTTAAACAAACAACTGTCTTTCAAACCTATATACTGAGATGTCTGAGCAAGTTAGACCTCTAAGTACAGTAATTTCACGACTATAAGCTGCACTGGATTATAAGGCGCAGCTCTGGGAGTCGGCAAATTTCCAAACTTTGTCCATATATAAGGTGCATCGGACTATAAGGCGCAGGTTTTTTTTTGCAGCGAGGATCTGAGCCACGCACAACAAAGTAACAAATTAGTAATGGAATCACGTGATCGCGGGGTTTACTGGCTCGGCTTGGGGCCAGGTGGGCTTGGCCCCGCTCGGGGCTGCCGCCGGTTGCAGGCTCCTCTGCTGCGCGGCGATGCCGGGGGCCCGTGCCGCCCAGCGGTACCGTGAGGCCATACTGCCCGGCGGTGCCGGAAGGCCACGCCGCCCCGCGGTGCTGGCAGCCTGAGCTGCACCATGATTCTGGCAGCCAGAGCCGCACTGCGATGCTGGCAGCTGGAGCCGCGCCGTGATGCGGGAAGCCGGAGCCGTGCGGCGGTGCCGGGTGCCTGCGCCACTCTGTGGTGCTGGGCGCTTCTCCCGCTCGGTGGTGCCGGGTGCTTCTCCCATACCGTGGTGCCAGGAGCCTCTCCTGCCCCACTGTGCCGAGCGCCTGTGCCTCTCAGTGGTGCCGGAAGCCTCTGCCACTCGGCGGTGCCAGGAGCCTGCACTGCTCGGCGGTGCCAGGCACCTCTCCTGGCCGGCAGGGCCGGGGGCCGTTGTCGCTCAGCGGCGCCGCACCCCCTCCTGCCCCTGCTGGCTGCAGCCCCGCCGGCTTCCCCTGCGGCTCTCGTGGCTCGCACTTCCGGGTTGGCTAATTTCCCAACTTTGTCCATATATAAGGTGCACCGGACTATAAGGCGCACTTCCGGGTTCGGACCAAAATTTTAGTCGAAAGAGTGCGCCTTATAGTTGTGAAATTACTGTAGGTTTAATACAAGTGTGGTATAAGAGTTATGCCTCTGCTAAATTATTAAATTGTATGTTATAAGCTAGGTTAAATGCTTCTAAGTGTTATTCCTTTGCTAAATTGTTACATTGAAGGTATAATTTCTGTAAACTTTCAGTGGTAAGGTTTTAGGTTATATTCCTTTTTATCGTTGCCCTCACTGTCCTTTTGTCACATGCACCTAAACACACACACACATCTACACAGAGTTCTCAGTTCGTTTTTGCTTTGATTGACTGGATTTCGTTTGTTACTTGGTTTTTCCTCAGTGTGTCTTAACCATCCAGTCAGTAGTAGAGTGAACCTTGCCAAAAAACTCTGTTGGTGCTTAATATCAAATCTGGATTTTACTGATCCCCTTGCTGGTGATGTTTTAAGAGATCTCAAACACTTTGAAGAGGTGTTTCCCATTTGATCCCTCTGTTCCTCGCTGTTCATTGCCGAAGTATTTCTTGTTCAGTTTCTTTGGATATTGGGGTCATTGGAGAACTCCAAGAGTCTCATTATACATTTGTATTCTCAGTATGGACTGGACTTACATTTTCTGCAACCCTCTTCCAGAAAATCTGTATTGTAACATTCCCTAAAGTTATTAAATGCTTCTTTAAAAAAAAAAAATAAAGAAAAAGAAAAAAGAGAAATGTATTTTCTTTTATTCTCTTCCACCTTTTCTTATCTTTGCATTCCTGACATAAATCTGACACCAGCTCCAATTATCACTGTAATTCTCAGTAAGTTTGTGTTTTGAGAACTAATAGGATCCTCCTGGGAATCTACAGAGAACTAAATGTTCTGTGCAAGTGACAGCAGCCACTTTTTTTGCCAAGGCCTTTGAAGCTTGAGAAGGAGCTGAGTTGCTCAGGTCAATGGGCATGAAAGGCACTACAGGTGCAAGGGCAGCCAAAAAATGACATGTCCAGCACAGGGAGACTGAGGTCAAATTTTACAGAGTGGTTCTGTTGGGGGAGGAGATGGTTTTGAAAAGAACTTTTATTATGGACAAACCAAGAAAAGCTCTGATATTCTAATTTCAAGTGCATTTCTTATATCTAGATGAAGCATGTGAACAGTCAAGAGAATGTCTGTCAGTGTTTGGGAAGGAGACTCCAACATCTCGGTCAATGAATTGTTCACAAAATGAACATTTAATTGCTGGGCAACTCTTTTTTTCTCAGTGGCCCATTTGGCAAAGATGTGGAGCTAGTAAATAACCATTACTGTTCCCATGAAATTCTTGGATTCTTGTCTGGTGACTCCAGGGGTTCCTGCTGAGCTCCTCCCAGCTGCCAAGGGACTGCTCTTGCTCAGAGCAGCCAAAGATGCAGAGCTCTGACAGCAGCCGCACAGGCACTTCCAGTTCTGTGAGGAGATCCCTGAGATGGGTGCTGGAGTGCAGCAGAGCATGCACAGGGCTCCCTCCTTGTTCTGCAAGAGCAGGGCTTCAGCTCACAAAGAGGGAGAGCAGTGCATTGCCTTTCCCCAGTTTCTGGCTGTTCTTTGAGAGCACTGCAGTGAAGGACCAGGATCAGCAGGGGATACCCCAGAGAAAATGGGAAGCTGTGGATTCATGGGGCAAGGGCTGCTGTCTCCTGCATGGTGTGCTGTGTGCTGAGGTACCTTGGACTGGGGTTGTGTGACTCCTGTCACTGTCCCAGCCCTGGTGCCTGCTGTGGCAGGGGAGTGGCACTGGTGTTTTCTCCCTTATCTGCATGTCACAGGATATCTGGCGCCGTGTGCTCGGGGATGACATCAAGCACTGAGATTCTGTTGGCTTCTTTAGGAATTCATTGAGCTGAACACTGCCTTGTCAGGCATGTTTTCCTTCTCTAAGAGCAAGTTGATTTTGCAGGAGGAGTCCCAGGTTGTTTCAGATGGCAGGGAAGGGTGCAGTGGGTGATGGGTCAGCTCAGGGTGAGCTCAGCAGCTCCCATGGGCTGCTTTTATTGTCTGTGAATCTGCAGCAATCCAGGTTCTTGTGACTGGCACAGGTTTGTGTGGAACAGAAGCTGCCTGTGAAGTCCCTGTTAAAAAGGCTGTGCTGAGAGTCAGGGTAGAAGAGAGTGGTTTGGTGAAAGGGTGAACTGTGGGCTGGGAGAAAACATTTCTATCCACAGATCCAGGTACAGTATATGGCAGCCCAGGGCTGGGAATGCTGCTTGTGACTGTGTGCATAGAGTTACAATAGAAAAAATTGTTCTATGTGTAAAAGACAGCTGCCAAGTCAAGTCAAAGAAATACTATGGCTCTGTGAAGAAATATGGAGTTGTAGGGAAGAGGGAAAAGGAGTGGGTCAGGCACTCTCCAGATCAATCCCTGTTGTAACCTTGTGCTGCTTTTGCAGGGAGTTAAAATCTGCTTTGATAGTTTGATTTGTCTTATCCCACTCCAAGAAACCCCACCCAAGAAAGAGAGAAGAAAGCAGCAGATCTTGCCCTTGTCTGCACCCTGTGCTTACAGACCCTGAACTTCCAGCACACCCTGGGAGCCCTTGCATGGGCAGGCAGTGCCAGACTGGGGAGCAGATCCCAAACCCAGTGACTTCACATCTGTGCTGCAGTGCCTGGGGGCACAGGGTGACTGCCAGGGGCTTCCAAGCAGGCTCCTGGGAAGTTTTGGGGAGTGTGATTGGTTTTTTTCCATATTTTCCCTCCTGCAGTTACACCACACATCATCACGGACTTGCCCTGTGTCCAATGTTCTGTGCCACTGCTGACCTGCGCTCTAAATCCAGTTGTAGGTAATTGTGCACTAATTACATCTAGTTACATTAAAGAAGGGAGGAACCTGTATCCTGCTTTTCTGCCAGGATCCAAGTGACTTTCTTATCTCCTGGTCAGGGCTCTGGAAGGGGAGTTGAGTAATTTGGGATTTGGAAAGGCTGAACAGGCACTGGGAGAAGGGAAGAGGCATGAAGGCTTCCTTGGGCACAAACAATGTGTGAGGTGCTCACACTGTCTTCTCTCAGTGCTCCTGCCTTGGAACCAATCTCTTCCCTTAGAAATTGTTTCTCTTTCTACTTGTTCAGTACACATCTAGAATATAATTGGCTTTCTGGGTTGCAAGTTTAATTCTCACTTTGAGAGTATTTGCTATGGTGGAAAAGGCTTTATTGTCTTGGTAAAGATTGGAATTGTTTATTGTCCTGGCTTTGCAATGAAGTTGAGGGAGAAGGAAAAGCCTGAAAGTTTCAGGTAATGATGTTTCCTCAAATAGATCATTTTAGCAACAAGATCAAAAGGCCTTGTTAGGGTTCTACAGATTTCCTGTCAAATGCTCTTTCTCCTGCTGGTGATGTCGGCTGGGCTGGTTTGTGGTCAGCTCTGCCCTGGGGGAAGCTGGTGTTTGCTGAAGGAACTCCAGCTCCTCCTGCTTGGGAATTGTTCACGTTGTCATTGCCAAGATGCAGATTGAATCTGCTGGTTTGTGTGCAGGGCTTGTGGGTTTTCCTGAAGGAATTGAGCATCTCTCATCTCCTTTCTCCTTACAAAGCCAAGACTTTTGCATCTGCAGCCACCAATCTAAGCCTGTG